>NC_081567.1:9662076-9684883 GCF_022355385.1 Mustela nigripes | reverse complement strand
GGGGTGGGGCCGTGGGCAGCTCCCTCTGGCAGCCCATGGAAGTCTGCCTGGAGGAGGAGGCATGACATTCATGCTAGGTTTGAAGGAGAAGCAGCCAAATAAAATGCCTGGCCGTGGGGAGTGAAGGGGCCATCCGGGGGGCAGGCATGTGGTGGGGAGAAGGACAAGGTGGGGCTGCAGAAATGGGTGCACACCGCCCCCCCCTTAGCCCGGCGAGTGACGCCAAGGGGGTAGGACGGCCTCTTAGAAGTAGCAGGAATAGACAGAGGTATGTAGGTAGGGGAGGGACCGCCTGCGGTTGACATTCTCCCTGAGCAAGAGAAGGAAGAGGGGTCTCTGGGTGTCATTTTCCCCATGTTTGTCCCTCTGCCTCCAAAGGCCGAGGAAACTCCCGGTCTCTGCCCGTCACCCCCAAACACACGGTTGGTCTAGAGAGGACACGCGGTAAGAGCGAGTGGGGGGCAGGGTAGCTCATGCAATCATCCTCGGGCTCTGTCCAAGGCGAAGGGCGAGACAGGCTCCCAGGCTCCAAGTCCCATAAACCCAGGGGGGCCGTGGGTCACGGGGCGTCATAGCTAGACCTATTCCTTCTGCCTCCTCTGACCACCCACCCCCCACGAAGGCAACTGGGCCTGGAAATACTGTTTAGGTACAGACCCTTCTTCCAGAAATACCCTGAGGGGCAGGGCAGGAGCGGGTTGGCTAAGGAGACGCCAGGACATGGGGGCACGCAGGGACCTCCTCCTGGTCCCTGGGGGTGGGGGGCAGGCTAGGCCACAGCTCTCTTTCCCATGGCCCAAAGGGAGAGTGACAGATGGAATGAAGAGAGACAGCACAGCGAGGAAAGGGCAGAGCAGAGCCCTAGACCAGGGTCCCAAGGCCTGGGTTCTACACCCTCGTCTGCAAGTGGGCCTCAGTTGTCCCATCTGTAAAATGGACAGGCTGTTCCAAGGGCTCCTTTGACCTGGGTTTTCCAGCTCTTCTGTTCTCCACTGCTGTCAAGGCCTCCTCAGGTTGGGGTGGGGGGGTCTTGCTCCCCACAGAAACCCCTCTCCACCCGCTCCCACACCCCTACTCCCTGTGGCCAGTGTGAGAAGGAGCAGTTGGCTAGATGTATGGGGGTGCCACCGGGGGGCCGGAGCTGGGGAAATCGCCTGGAAAGGCTGGGTGGGGAGGAATTTGGAAATTTTTTAAACCTTGACAACTGGAGCTCCGTGAGTCAGTGGGGCAGATGGAAGCGATTAGGCACTGGCGGGAGGTACAGTGGGGCGGGGACGGGAACCCATGTGGGTAGCTCAGAGCTCAGACCCAGGCCGGTGGCTTCCTCCCAGCCACGCTGCCGCTGGGGACCCAGGGCTGCGCTGTGTGTTCAGAGGCCCTGGGCCAGGCAGTGCACCAGGCTCATGTGCTGTGGGCTGAGGAGGCTAGAGGCAGGGGGTCCGGGGAAAGAGGGGACCCTGGGGCAGGAGAAAGGTGTGGGTCCCTGGGCAGGGACCCCTTGCTGTTGCATCCATAGTGCTTGCCGCCCAGATGAGGAAAGGGTCTCAGTGCCTGCCCCCTCATACCCACCCCTCACTCCCAGAAGCTCCTAGAACCTTTCCTAGTGATAATGCAGACACCCCTCAAAGTCTAGTCATGTGCTCCCTCCTTGGGAGGCTACTCTCATGTCCCTCAAATGATATATCATCTCTGGGCAAGAGGAAAGCAGGGAGTAAGCCATTGCACAAAGAATTTCATTTTAAACCATGAATTGAGCTCTTCCTAGGCCAGCCCGAGCTGGGTTCTAAGGATTGTGAGAAAAGCCCTCTGAGCCCCCTGCCCTTGAGAAGGCTCGGGTCACACAGAGGAGACATTTGGAAGGAGGGACCATTCCCCCTGGGAGGTGGGGATGCCGTGGGAAAGAGGTAGGTCTGGAGGCAAATCTTCTTGGTGGGGGGACGGTGTGATGGGGCCTCATGGGGAGTCCGAGGCAGGAACCCAGGGCCTGTCCCTGGAGGCCCTGAGGAGGGGTCATTAAAAGAATTTTAAACAGGTGCATCTGGAGTATAGAAAATCATACTGGTGACCTGTGAGCAGCTCAAGATAAAGCCTGTTTAGAAGAAAGAGGTAGAGCCAAGAGGGGCTTAGGAGGTGGAACCTATAGGATTTGGTAACATGATCAGGTAGCAGGGTGAGAGAGGGAGAAGGAGGCATCTGGAAAGCAAGGAGGAAGGAGGTGCTGCAGGGGCGAAGAGACAGTGGGGGAGGCACCGATCTGGTACCATCACTGAGCTTCCCCAGAATCTGATGGCTTTGCAGCATCTGGGACATCTCAGTGATGACGTCCCCAAAGCTGTCAGTGCAGAACTGGCGATGGAAGTCTTTAGTGAGGATGAAGGGTCTTAAGCAGAAGGCCAAAGATCTCACAATGTTCTCATGGCTCAGATGAGGAGCGCCACTGGAGGCTTTAAGCAGGGAAATGACACAATCAGCTTTAAAAATACCATTTTGGCAGGAGGATGGAGGCCAGGGCAGAAGGAGACTGGAAGCAGAGACCTAGCAAGAGGATGAAATGTTCCCCTCGAGGCCAGGCTTCCAGCAGAGGCCAGGGTCAGAGAAAGGGTCATAATTCAGATCCTGGAAAGCAACTAACCTAGGCTTCAGGGTCACAGTGAATCTCACTTGTTACATCAGTAGGGTGTGGACAAGTTGGGTCATAAAGGGTGCTTATGCTGATCCTTTACACCAGACCCTATTTTAAATGACTCGGCCCAAAAACAACATTGACAAAACAATTCCGTGTGCAATAGCATCAAAAAGAACAAAATATTTCGGGATGAATTTAACAAAAGCGCAAACCTTGGACCCCCCAAAACCGTACAACATCACGGGGGAAGAAAATTAAAAATCTAAATAAAGGCAAAGATGGCCCATGTTCATGGATTGTCTAATTCATGAATACTGTTAAGATGACATACTACCAAAAACAGATTTGGTGTAATCCCTTTCAAAATCCTGATGGTGTTTCTTGTAAAATGGAAAAACTTCTAAATTCATATGAAATTTCAGGGGACCCCAAACAGCCAAAATAATCTTGCAAAAGGAGAACAAAATCGGAGAACACACACTTTCTGGTTTTAATGCTCACTACAAAGCTACAGTAATCAAGGCAGTGAGACCCTGGCGTACGGACAGATCCATAACTCAATGGATAAAATTGAGAAGTAAACCATTACATTTACGGTTCACTGATTTTTGACAAGGGTACGGGGAACATTCCATAGGGAAAGAGCAGTTTTTTTGGTTGTTGTTTTGTTTTGTTCTAAATTTATTTGTCAGAGAGAGAACACAAGTAGGGGGGTTGGCAGAGGGCAAGGGAGAAGCAGGCTCCCCGCTGAGCAAGGAGCCCCATGAGGGACTCAATTCCACGACCCTGAGACACCCAGGCATCCCAAAAGAATAGTGTTTTTTTTTTTTTTTTTTAAACAAATGGTGCTGGGACAACTATCCACATATGACAGGGTGAAATTGGACCCCTACCTCACACCATATATAAAAATTAACTCAAAATAGACCGAAGACCTAAACGTAAGAGTTAAAACTATAAAACTCTGAGAGGCAAACCCAGGGGTACATCTCTGTGACCTTGGATGTGAGACGCGGCCCCAAAAGCAAAAGGGAGAAAAGAAAAAATAGATACATCGGGTATCATCAAAACGAGACCCTCCAGTGCATCCGAGGATGCTATCAAGAAAGTGGAAAGACAACTCACTAGATATTTGCAAAGATATCTCAAACGACTTAAGAGAACGTGATGTATAGAATCTCCTCTCGGAAACTTCTCCATGGAAGCGGGGGCGGGGGGGGGGGTGCGGGGAATGGAGGCAGGAGACTCTTCCCCAACATACGGAGCACAGGGTGTCCTGTCCTGTCTTTCTGGAGTGAGTTTGCCCAAAGGGGATCAGCCAGTGTAGGAAATTAGGGAAGTAAAACTCGGAGGAGGGTGAGAAGAAGCAGAGACACTTGCCCCCAGGGCAGTCACAGTTCTCTGGGAACTTGCTCGCAAATTCCCCGAATTCCCCTATATTAATTTTAGAACGAGTCCTCGAAACCCAAGGAGGCTGGGGACGTCCCGGCGCCGGATAAGGCAGATCTCAGAAAGAGGGCAGCATGAGGGAGAGGCTTGTCTGGCCCGGGGCCGCCTCTCCCAGCCAGACCTCGTCCACGGAAGGGTCACGAGAGGCACGAGCTGGGGCCAAGCCCCGTGCAAGGGCGAGGGCTCAGGCAACCCGCCAGAAGGTCCTGGGGCCCGAGGCCTCCGTTCCCACTGACATCAGTGCAAGGTGTCAGGGGGCCTGAATCATCGGGGCTGGGGCCAGCCCCCTCCCGGGGGGAGAGCATAGCAGAGGTATGAGGCACTCCCAGCCAGGCAGGAGGCCGCGACAGGACGGGACCGGGCTGGACCCGTGACTGTTTTATAGAATTAGCAATTGGGACCCGCCAGGGGGGGGGGGGGGGGGGGGGGGGGATGTCATTGTCCTGGATTCCAACAGGCTGCCCCACCCCACCCCACCCCCACCTCTTTCTGATTCACAAAATTAATTCCAACAGCTAGGGAGACAAGGCTGTCAACAGGGCCAAGGGGTCATAAACACGGGGAATATTAACAATTGCAGCCAGGCTGCCTGGGGGGCTGGGGGGCCGGCCAGAGGGACTGACTTATTTCATCTCCTCGTTGATGATGCGGAGAGAGGAGCCTGTGGGGGGGGGGGGGGGGGGGGGCTGACCCACATTAGGGTAGAGGACAGACCACAGGGGTCTGTTCAAGGGCTCTGTTCCTTCCCCCTCCAGACAGGATTCCTCTGTGCACTACTGGGGTGCCCCCTGGCCCCACAACACAGCCAGGGGTGAGCTGGGTACAGCCATGCACGCGCGCACACACACACACACACACACACATACCTTTGCACATTTCTGAAAACAGAACTAGCTGTAGCTTCCTGCTTTCCAGGCAGGTGGACCTAACCGGGCTGCAGGGTACCGGGACAGGGTACCACATCCTGCCACCCCAGAGGAGCACACAGACCAGGTTAGGATGGGCTCTTTCCTTAACTAGACCCTGACCTTCCTAGCCCTGCCCCACCCCACCCCCAACCTCTCCCTGCAGTGAAGCAGGTTCAGGGGCACTTTCAGGGGGACTTAAAGAAAGCCCCATGTGTACGCACATACATCTCGGTATCTCTGCCCCCCACTCCCCCTCCCTGTGCACAGTCTGTCCCACTCAGGGGAACAGAAATCAGGGCCTGTGGCACGTTCCGCCCCCTCCCCCAGTCCCTTAGGTCCTGAGAACATCATTCCAAAAGGACTTCGGGACCTCGGGCCCAGGGGGTCACTGGCAGAGCAAGGAGCCGGTGAAGGGAGTTGGCTGGACAAGGGCTTGCCGAGAACGGGCTCAGAGGCATGCCCAGGGCCCCCCCTGCAGATGGGCTGGGAGAACCCCCACCCCTCGGGAAGCCCCCCGGTTCCCAGCTGCACGACTCTTGGCTGCCAGGGCAGCGACAGACACAGACGGACCGGGACTGGCAGCAGCGGAGGTTGGGAGCCCGCCCGAGTCCCAGGCTGGAATGAAGGGGAAGCCTGTCCAACGATGAGATCAAGGGGATGGCACCAGTGTCTCCCCAGGGAGCCGAGCTCTGCGTCCCAGGACATTCCACACTGCGAACAAAACATGGGTGGGAGGCCGGCCAGGCTGGGCCAGTGCCAGATGGCCCCCCCCACCCCTCCCCTCGACAGGGAGGCCGGCCCGCCAGTGGGACCGGCTGGGAACGGAGCATGAGCTGCCGGGAACGCTGCCCGTACAAGTCGCCTGGGGACGCGGCGTCCAGACACCTGCCACGTTCCCGCGGCGGAGCCCTGTGCGGTCATCTGCCCGCTCGCTCCTGAGCCAGGCCCCGCGTGGGATGCTGCGGGGCCACCGGGCGGGCCCGTCCACCTGCCCGGGACCGTTCCACTTAGCGGACACCTTCAAAGCCACGATTGCATTTCCTAACCTCTGAAGGAAGCCAGGGCTGGCAGGTTTCCCCGTTTTGTAGGAAACTGGGGCCCCGGAGCCGAATTTGCTTGAGGCCACACAGTTCCTGAGAAGCTGATTTAGATTCTCACCTAGGACTGCTGCCTCCCGCTCACAATCTCTTTCAGCTAGATGGTGCCAGTGCCGGGAGGCCACCAATAAACTGGGATTTTAGGAAAGAAAGAGAGAGAGAAAGAAAGAAAGAAAGACAGACAGACACGGGCTGGTCCAAGGTCAGAGGGCGCCCGAGGTAGAGGTGAGATTCTGAGGCTGGGGCTCACAGGTACCGAGCCCGGCCGCCGACGTCAGGAGAGCTGGACAGAACTCAGCGTCCGTGGCTCAGAGAGCTGGGGAGTAGGGGGAAATCATGACGGCTTCCTGGAAGAGGTGTTCTCCCCAACAGGCCAGTCCTCTGTGAAACCTCCTGGGTGAGCCTAGGTAAAGACAGCAATAGGCAGCAAGAGGAAAATTGCAAAGCAGAATCAGGCCTGTACAGGCCTCAGTGGTCTCATCTGTGCATGAGGACAAAGGATGCAGGCTCCGGCCGTAGCCCACAGTGGGTCTCCAAGGGCTAGCCCTGGGATGCTCAGATACTGACCCTCACTTAGGAGACGTCAAGTTCTAGTGGGGAGCCTGGCAAGACAGGGGGTACGTCGTCCCCAGGTTAGCTTAGGCCTGGGGAGGGGACGGATAGAGCCTCGGAGGTATGACCGGTGCTGGCAGGCACTGATGGACAGGAGATTGAAGCCAGTGTCAGCAGCTTGGACCATAGTCCATAAATGATAGAAAACTGAGGGCATTCAGTAGGGCACAGTCACTATCACCATGGCATAGGGGACACTGGCTCAGGGAAGGAGTCATCTGTACAGCCCAGCAGTGGCCATGAGTTGGCAGCGAATGGAGGGGGATTTCTCTCCCTCTTTCTGGACTGTGGGCCCCTCGAGGACAAGAGAGGGGCTCTGGTCCCCGAGGCAGACACGGAGAGGCAGGACGGGCCTGATGACTGTGTGCCGACCGCCCCAGGGAGCCTGGCCGTCACAGTCCTCCATATGGACCTCTGCTGGACTGGGTCACGCTGACCGAAGGCTCCCCAGGCTCCTCCCAGTGGTCATAGCTTGCGACGCAGAATGGTTTCCAGAAACCAGTGGTTCGAATGTCCACATCAAAGCGGGGCAAAGCACGAGAGGGGACAGAGACTGAAGGAGGCATTTGCCCCTGGCGACCCAGCAAAGGCTCACTGAGGACCTACTGTGTGCCAGGCTTGGGTCTGGTGTGGAGCGCTCAGAGATCAAGAAGAGAGGGAGAGCCTCATCGGGGAGGGGGTGCCCAGCAACCCACGAGCCATGAAGCGCAGCGGGGCCGGGCAGCGGGCAGTGGCATGGACAAGGACCCGGAAGATCAGGGCAGAGATGGGCAGAAGGAGAAAGGGCAGAAGAGGTGGCCTGGGGGAGGGCACGGGTAAGTGTGAGGGACAGCAGGAAAGCACGGGCTTCTGGGGTCTGCAAGTGAGTGAGAGGGAGGGGTGCGGCCAGAGGGCTCTGCGGGGCCTCCGGGAGGGGAGGGGGCTCAGCAGCAGTCCAGTCGAACTCTGGACCAGGACCAGGACCTCAGAGCCCACCTTCCCCCAAGCCACCCATCTTGCCAGGTTTCGGTGGAGACACAGAAGTGCAGTTATGGGCCATTTTCACCTTTTAAAAACCACAGATATCCGACACGGGGCACCAGAGCCAAATTTCTGGGAGAGACAGAGGCCCCGTGGGCGCTTTGCTTGACGTCAATCGGGGCTTCTCTTTTGTGTCTGCGGCTTTGACAGGAGGAGGCCAGATTAGGGGGCTAAGCTGAGAGACGGAGAGAAGAACCCGAGGCCAGGCGGCGAGGCTCCTGGCTCTTCTGACCCGCCCTCTCCGGGGCAAAGCCCTGTTACAGGTGTCAGGGGCCGGCCAGGGGCTGTGGGCATCCGGAGTCCGGAGCCAGAATCTGGACCCCTTGTCCGGCTCCATGCCTGAGCCCTACTGTGAAAGCCACACTTGTGGTCTGGAAGGTTCTGCGCCGGGGAAGGAGCCCTTGGACGACAGAAGCCACTAACAGCTGGTAGTGGGTTCCCAGGAAGGCCTGTCCTGTCTGTCCCTCTTCCCCCTGCCTGTCCAGGCCAGGGCTCCTGCAGGGGCCTCCCCAGCCCCCAAACCTCTTGACAACAACTCCTCAAGCTGCCAGGGTCCCGGCTTCTGCAGAACAGCCCCGCTGCCCAACATGGAGCTTCTCAGACAGGGAAACTGAGGCCTAGAGAGAGCCAAGGGGCTAACTGGTAGACCCTGGGTCCCCAGGTCCAGCGCAAGCCTCAGGACACGTTCACTGAAGTGTCCTCCGCACCCACCCACCCCGGCCTTCATTCTGCCTCTGGGCCACTTGCAAGGCTTCAGGGGTCAGGGGTCAGGGACCAGCTGGTTGTGGGGGTCGGGGTCGGGGACAGGGATCACCTTTAACATATCCCCACCTTAATCGGCTCAACACACGGGTCTTGTCCTAATACACATTGGGTGTCTGGTGTGAGACTTGACCCCCAAGCCCAGAGGGACCCCAACACTCACCTTAGGTGAAACCCCACCACAACCCCAGAATGAGGACTGGACCCCAAGTCCACAGGTAGACTGAACTCCAACCCAAAATACAGACTGACCCCAGAGCCCGCTCTGACCCTAATCCCAACCCCAGATGAATCGCCCACTTCTGACCCCAACCCCACACTGGACCTTGAACCTGACCCCACGGCAGAGCCCTAGCCCAGCATAAACCACCTGGGAAAGACCTCCGAGGACACCAGGACGTTAAGCCCCAAGCCCTCTGCTGTCAGGTGGGGCGGCGACTCCTCTGAATGCTGGGCCCCAGGTGTGAAGAAGGGAGGGACAGTACAACATTGTGTCACACTGGCCAGCCCCACAGTCCGGATCTCAGGCTGATCAAGGCGTGGAGGGGGGCGGGGGAGAGCTGTCTCCCAGCCTGTCTGCGTCAGGGCAAGGTGACTCTGGTGGGATAAAAGTAGGGTCGGGCAAAACCGTCCTGGATGGAACACGGGACCCATACATCCCTCTACACACAGATCTTTCTGGAAGGGTGGCCTGAGCCAGGGGGTGGTCCTATTCCAGAAGGGAACATTCCACTGTGGCACTGAGCTCTCCTGCAGGAGAAGCAGAGCCTGCCCAGGGCCATGCTTTGCATGAGGCTCGGGCCCAGGGGCTTAAGGCTTAGCAGTGCGGGGTCTCTGGGCTCTGCCTAAAAACAAGAGGTACAGAGTCAGGGTTGGGGGGATCAGTCTATGTTTGCAGGATGGCTAGGGACTGGGGAACCTCCAGCTTGAGGGGGTGCTCCTTCTCCACTCCCTCCCCCAGGTGCCCTTTGGTCTCAAGGCAGAAACAGGGCCCCAGGGAGGGCCGCCTGGGCCCCCTTCGGCATCACCCCGGTCCCCGGCCTCACTTCCCGCCTCACTGTGAGAATGTGCGCTTGCAGCCGCAGAGAAGAAATCAGCACGAAGGAATGTGCTGTCCGGGGGCCAGCGGACAGGATGGGCTTGCCGGAGAGGGAGCGAGCAAGGAGAGGTCCGGGAGATCGGAGCCGGGAAGGAAAACAGAGATGTGCCGGGGCAGCCGGCCAGGCAGCCCCGGCACAGCCATTGTTCCCAGCCCCACGGGTCAGGTGCACTTGGCTCCCGGCCGAATCCCAGCCTCTGCTCGGCGTGGCCCCAAGCCTTCCCCACCACGCCTGCCCGCCTCCCTCCTGTCCCAGACCCTGACCTCTGGGGCCTGGCCCAGCCTAGGAAGAAGACAAAATATGGCCTCCGAAGCCCCAACCCACTCTCCGGGCTGCTGTCCGTCTCTTGGCACACATCATCTCTTCCTGCTGAGGTCCATGTCCTTCCACAAGCCTGACTCTGTCCAGACCTCCCCATGGGAAGATGCTTCTGGTTTCAATGGCCTGATAAGCTGGTCCATATGTGGACATTCATAGCTGATAACTATTAGACCTGTCCCATCAGAGTGTGGTCCCCAGACTAGTAGCATCGACGTCACCTGGAAACTTGGTAGAAATGTAAATTATCGGGCTTCACCCCAGATCTACTAAATCGGCCCCCGCAGGGGGCGTGCAGGGTCAAGTTTGAGAGCCGCTGGCTAGGAGTGTGACCAAGGTCAACTCCACAAATGTTGATGGAAGGAATAGGTAATTGAATGAGCAAAATGGAGCGAATGACTTTCAAGAGGGCCTGAGCCGAGGGTTGAGTAGAGTGGTTGTGGTCTGGCATCGAAGCCTCGGGGACAGTTGGGAGCTACAGCCTGGGACAGGGAAGGGCTGACCAGCTGGGTTCCCTCTGAGATGGAGCAGGTTCTCAGACTGTGTCACCTATAAGGAGGTCATCCAGCAGGTCAGGCCTGGGGCCCAGGCAGACACAAAGCGGATGAGCCAGAGTCGACGGGAAGAAGGGGTCCAGCAGGTCAACAGGATGTAGCTCCGGGAATCTGGGACTTCCAGCAGCGGACAGACAAGAGGGACCCCAGGACCAAAGCTGAGCTTCCGTTAACAGAGCTGGGACACCAGATCGAATGCCAATCCCCTGAACCTTGAACTTGGCTCCTTCAGAAATCCCCTAATTGAATTCAGTCCCAGAATCTGGGGCAGAGCTGAGCCTCCTGGTGGGGTCCAGCTGTGAGGAAGGGACAGGGATCGGCAGGACAAGAACCCTGCAGTGGTTCCGGTCTTGTTAACCCACCCCAAAATCTCATCTTGGAGTCAGATCTCTCCTGAAGCTGGGATAGCTCTTTCTAGAACGTCTCACCAGCCTCCTGAGTGAAGTCCTCCTAGCTTTCCCTACTGGGTCTTGCCCAACCTTGACCACAACTGACCCAACTGCAGCTCATATCTTCAGAATAAGTTATCTTCAGTTAGAGGGGCGCCTGGGTGGCTCAGTGGGTTGAGTCTCTGCCTTTGGCTCAGGTCATGATCCTGGGATCCTGGGATCAAGCCCCTCATCGGGCTCTCTGCTAAGCAGGGAGCCTGCTTCCCCCTCTCTCTGTCTCTGCCTGCCTCTCTGCCTGCTTGTGATCTCTGTCTGTTAAATAAACAAATAAAATCTAAAAAAAAAAAAATGTTATCTTCAGTTAGAGAGATGGAAAAGGTCTGTCCTTACCCTCTTGTTCTGGTCACCTGCTGCCTCATCACTCTTCAGTGCCAAGGGAGAGGGGACAAAATCATGTGGCCAGATCTCCACGCTAGCTTGGCCAATCCCCATGGGCGACTTCATCCAATGTTATAAGGGTAATTTCCCACTTGCCATAAAAAGAGAAGCATCTTCACTCACAGCCACCTTCTCTACTGGTTGACTTGGTGTTTCAAGTCCATGAGGTGTCTTCTGAACACGCAAAGGACAAGAGTAGGTCCCACTTGTCCTGGAGAAGATTCTATGAGGAAAAATGGCACCGGCATCAAATAGGGCTGGGAGACACTGCGCACTAGGGCCCAATTCTTAGGAGATCAAAGTCCCTCTTAATAATTTTTTTAAAAAAGATTTATTTACTTATTTGAGAAAGAATGTGAGCAGGGGTTGGGGGAGGGCAGAGGGAGAAAGAGAGAGAACCCCAAGAAGACTCCCCACTGAGTGCGAAGCCCTGAGATCATGACCTGAGCCAAAATCAGGAGTCGGACACTTAACCGACTGAGCCACTCAGGCACTGCGCGAAGTCCCTTAAAGGCTCTTTGGGACACCTGGGTGGCTCAGTGGGTTAAGCATCTGCCTTCAGCTCAGGTCATGATCCCAGGTTCCTGGGATCGAGTTCCACATTGCGTTCCTTGCTCGGCAGGGAGCCTGCTTCCTCCTCTCTCTCTGCCTGCCTCTCTGCCTACTTGTGTTCTCTCTCTCTCTCAAATAAATAAAATCTCTAAACAAAAAAAAAATTAAAGGCTCTGATAAGTCCTGTCTAGCTGTCAAGTTCAGTGTCTCCCCAGTTTATTGGATCCAGAACCTTTTTTTTCCCTCTCCTCCAACCACGTTCCCTGGAACATCACTTGGGATACACATCCAAAGTGCAAAGGAGCATTGTGCCCCACCACCCAGACACAGACGACCTTCATTCTGGAGTTCCGGGAAGGAAAAGCAGAAGTGGGGCACCTGGGTGGCTCAGTGGATTAAGCCGCTGCCTTCGGCTCGGGTCGTGGTCCCAGGGTCGTGGGATCGAGCCCCGCATCGGGCTCTCTGCTCTGTGGGGAGCCTGCTTCCTCCTCTCTCTCTGCCTGCCTCTCGCACACTTGTGATCTCTGTCTGTCAAATAAATAAATAAAATAAATCCTTAAAAAAAAAAAAAAAGAAAAGCAGAAGTTGGGGGAGTGTCTTGTTCAGAGGTCCCATGGTAGAGAGAGCGGGAGACTCTGGAGACCCACAAGGGATGGGCATGGATGTCTTTCTTTTCACCTCCAGAAGACCTCAACTCCAGAGCCACTGTCCCCAGAAAAGGTGTCATTGAGCAGAAGCCTCAAAGGAGGGGCAAGCTTAGCTGAGAGGGGAGGTTGGGGTGGGGGGTGCTGCCGCTCTTGGAAAAGAGAGAGGTGTGGGTGGGCTGGAGCGCCGAGCCAGCACGGGGAAGACAGGCATCTCCGCATCCCCTGGAGGAAATTCAATCTCATCCTTTGGCTGGACTTGAACCAAAGACCAGCTCATGTCTCCATTCTGTCTTCTGCAAGTTCCTCTGCATCCCCCGCCCCCGAGGCCTGGGACAACCTCCCGGTTCCCCGACCCGTGTGCCCGGAGGTGTCCTCTTTGGGCTGGAGGGGAGAGAGAGTCCCGCTTCAGCTCCCCGCCTCCTGCCCAGACTCTTGGCTGCCTCCTGAAGCCGGACAATGCAGGGAAATGTTTGCACCCAAACAGCTCCGCTGCCTCAGGAACTGCCCGACCCTGCCCAGGAAAGAGCCCTCCTGCCGCCCCACCCTGCGGCCCCCTCAGTCTGGGGACCAGAGACCAGAGCTGGCTCGTTGGCCCCACAGAGGGGTCGGCAGAGCAGGAGGGGTCAGTGCAGCCCCGATGGGGCAGAAGGGAAGCTCAGGTTCTTTTCTCTCTAGGGACTGGGGCTTTCCTTCCTGCCTACAGCAGAAAGAGAATTCTGTCCCTGCCTGTGGGGTCGGCAGGAGCCAGATTGTTAATATTTATCTGGAGAGCCGCGGCCCTGGATTCGTCTGGCTCGAAGATAATGAGAGGAGCACTTTGATGTGATTCGAGAAATGCATTCATTCATTCATTGAACAAGCATTCACAGCCCTCGGGGCCTGTGCCAAGCCCTGGGCATGGCACTGGGGATATAGGGGTGGATGAGCCTTGCCGTGCGCTGCAGAGGTCTAGGGGGAGATACGGGGCACCCGCCAGAATAGAACAGGGGGCAGGTGGGCCTGTCATCAAACGCACCCACAGCTGTGGCCACCCAGCTCGGGAAGCCACGGGTCAGCGCCGTTTGCAAAAGCAGAGGTCACGATCGCCGGGGTCGATAAAGACTGAAATGCCCTCTGGGGGCTCCCCTCCAGGCAGCCCTTCCCATCCGCTCCCAACAAGCCCCGAAGTGAAGGGCACCAGGTGCGGGCCAGCGAACATTGTTCAGAGCAGTGCAGGGGGAAAGCAGACGTGACACCACCACCAGGGTGACCTCCGGGCGTTCCCTGCGTGCGGAACTCGGAACTCGGGGCCCAGCGGCTCCCTGTTTCCAGCAGTGGGGGGTAGAGGGGAGAGAGCCAGTGACCCCCCAAGTCCCAGCGGGGCTCTTTTTCGTAGCTTGGAGGAGGCTGAGACCCAGATGCAATGAGCTGGGGGGGAGGGGCGGGGCGGACAGCTAAGGTCAAGGCAGCCGGCCTGCTTGTCACAACCCCTCACGCCCACCTCGCCAGAGTGCCAGAGACTGTGTTTTTGTCTTTCGGGGGTGGGGGGGGGGGGGGGAGGGGTGTGGCTCGGGGCCTCGAGTGATGAGTTAAGTGACAATGAATTTGAACCACATGGAACTGGGGCTTAAGGGGAAAGTGTTTTGGTGAAACGCAGCTGGAATGTCATCAGCCCCCACCCCCCAGACGGTATAAAAATAGTCCGGGCCAGGCCGGCTCTGACCCACAGGCCTGGCCCAGTTTCGCCGCCCCCTGTCCCGGAGAGATGCTTGGAGTAGCCTCTTTCCCTGAATCTGGGTTTCGTAATCTTGCCTTGTTGTTTTGGTCGCCCGTTTGTTGACGGGCCTGGTTCGTCTGGGAGAACTTGCTCCCTGATGAGCTCCCCGCTGCTTGGCTTTGAAGAGAGAGCGAGGCCGGAAGACCCTCTCTCTCGCTGTTGGTAACAAGGCCCAGGGGGCTGGAAGAAGCTGGAATCTCTCCGGCTTCACGGCACCACCTGGGGCCTGGTGGGTGCTGGTGGGGGGAGCCCTGTGATCCCGGGAATGCGGGCGGGCGGGGAGGAGGCTGCTCTGGACGCGAGGGTGAGAAGCAGGCTTCCCCTAAGCAGGAACCAGAAGGTTCTGTGAACATCTCAAATCCGGCCTGGTTGCTCACAAGGGGAAACTGAGGCCCGGGGATGGGAGGTAGGTGCTTCCAGGCCCCAGAACCTATTAACAGCACCATCAGGACTCACCCCCAGCAAGGACTTGTGCTTCCCAGTGCAGGGTGGCCTCCGGGGTGTTCCGTGGGCTGAGAAAATGCTCAGAGCGCTTTGCCCCCAGTCTCCAGCTGAGAGGAAGGAGACCAAGGGGAGGCTGGACCCCCCCTGGCAGACCTGGAAGGCGGATAGGCTTCTGCCACTCTGAGCAGCTGTTATCCTGTCCCCCCAGAAGCGAATGGTGGGAGCCGCTCCTGGGGCCCCTCCCGAGGCCGGGAAGTGGCGGCGGGGGGGGGGGGTATGCTGCTGATGTCCTCGCGGACCCAGCACCGGGGGCCGTGGGACAGCAGCCCCCAGAGGGAAGGAGAGGGGCGCCCGCAGCAGAGACCGGGGGCTGTTGGGATGGGGACGGAGTTCTGAGCAGCGGCGTCTCACACCCGCTGATGGAGCCGCTGACCCGACAGGCCAGAGTCAGGTGCACTAGACCAAGGCTGGACCCTGCCACCCTGGGGGGAGGCAGGCGAAGGACCATATCGGCCCTGAGTGAGCCACAGGCCTCATGGACCTCCCGGGGAACCAGTCTCCTAGCCTGGGCACCAGATTCCGCTCCAGAGCACCAAGGCTCAGGGACACTTGGTCCTGGGGACCAGGAAGGGCCTGGAGCAGCCAAGGGTTCTGGGCTCTCCCCAGCCACTAGCTGAGCCACACCTTCCGCATCTGACTCTGGGGGGTGGCAGCTCTGTGAGGACAGCGCCCCGGGTGCGGGGGAGGGGGAGGGGCCACGGGAAGCCCGCCTGGGGAGCCCATGGGGGTCGAGCCAGGGCTCTCTGTGCAGCCCGAGGCAGGGACCCTGAGTCCACCACCCCCTTCTGGCCCTTGCAGCCTGCCCAGGGCGGAGGAGGGAGGCGCTCTCGGGGCTGAACCAGCGGCTTCCTCCTCTTGCCAAGTTCAACCATGCAGAGTCCAGTTAATCTGGGTCTCAGCAGGAGCCTCCTCCACTTCCTTTCTCCCCAGGCCGGAGCCCCCTGGAGAGAGCCGAGTCCCCCGGGGACCACAGGACAAGACCAGCATCCGTCCTTCCTGCCGGGGTCTCCCCACACTGGCCTGGGTCATAGAACCTCAGATGTATGCAGGAGGCATGGCCCGGGGACCCCCCATTCCTCCTCACCACTGCCCTCTGCCCTGTGGAGCCTGGGACCCGGCCCGTCTAGAAAGCCCTGCTGGCCTGGTCTGGGCGGTCACTTCCGAGACGGGTTCCGCTTCTCCCACTCCTATTGTCCTCCCCCTTGGTCCTCGGCCAGCCCCCAAGTCTAGGCTGAGCCCTCTCCACGCCAGCCAGCGAGGGAATGGGGGCATCAGGCAGGGGCTCTGGGAAGCCTGGGTCTGCCCCAGGAGTTGGGGAAAATGGAGCTTTCTCCCCAGCCCTCTTGGCAGGGGTGGGAATTAGGGGCTCCGGGAGAGGGATCAGAACAGGCCTGGATTCGAATCTCTTGTCAGCGTGTGGACAAGTGATTTACTCACTCGGCGCCTCAGTTTCTTCATCTGTACAATGGGGGTGCACGCGACACCTTCCTGCCATGCCGTGGGGAGGGACATGTTACGTCACCTAAGAATGCGCTCGGCACAAAGGAGGTGGCCACTGCGGTCGGCTGCCCTGCTCATGCCAAAGCGGGAAGGTGGTCTGGTTGGTGGGAGAGGTTGTTAGAAGGTTGCTGTGGGGGGCGCCTGGGTGGCTCAGTGGGTTAAAGCCTCTGCCTTCGGCTCAGGTCATGATCCCAGGGTCCTGGGATCAAGCCCCGCATCAGGCTCTCTGCTCAGCAGGGAGCCTGCTTCCTCCTCTCTCTGTCTACTTGTGATCTCTGTCAAATAAATAAATAAAATCTAAAACCAAAAAATCTTTATAGAAGGTTGCTCTTGGACAAGAAGGGTCAGTCAGAGTAGTCCGGGCGGGACAGGGGGACAGGACAAGGCGGTCCCTGTGACCGCGCCGCCTCTGCTTCTCCTCCTGGGCTGGGGACAGCAGCATCGCTTCTCGGGGCCCGAAAGCCACCCCGTCTCTGCCTCCCTCTGTCCCTTCTCCAGCCCCGTCTCCAGGGTGGGTCCCCCCTCCACAACATGCTGAGAGGCGGTGGTTAAGGACACGGACTTTGAACCCAACTCTGCTCCCCTCGTGGCTGAGTGGACCTTAAGCCTCAGGCTCCCCATCTGTAGAATGGGTCCGAGATAACAACAGGACTTCCTCCCTCTGTCGCAAGGGAGCCGGGAATGAGTTAATAGCAGCAGAGCCCTCGGAATGGTATCTGGCCCATCGTGAAGACTCAGTAAATTCTAGCCCTTGTGATTTTCCTATTTGTGTCTCCATCTCGCCTGTTTGTTGAGTCAGATTTTCCGTGGGTGAGGAGCTACAGCAGGAGGCATGAAACTCCCCGGTTTCCATTGCCTGGAGCTCCAGGTCCTCGGGGCTGGAGGCCGGAGCAATAAAGCATTCCTTTCAACGGGGGCCAGGGATGCTCTGATAAAATCGGGACCACAGGATGCTAACCTTAACCCCGGGCCTCGCCTCGGAGGCGGGGCCAGCCGCAGAGCCCGGGCCGTTCTGGGTGGGGCAGCCCCAGGTCCATGAGCCGCTGGGCCACAGGCCGGTGACATCTCTCCCCACTGCCTCCCGGACCACCCTCTGTGCCCCGTGTCTTTCCTCCACCCCAGGCCTGTTTCCACCTCCTGCAGCAGGAGGCTCGGAGACTGAGGAAGCAGCATCTCGGAAGCCTGGGATCCGGGAGTTCTAGGGCCTCAGTGCCGCGTGAGGAGCTCACTATCACAGTGACGGTGACAAGGCCCCTGTGCTGTCGCTCAGGAGGACCCCGCGGCCCCGGGGAGGTCAGGAGGACCATCTGAGGAGGAGCCAGTGCCAGCCACCACGGGGCAGTTCCTTCCCGTGGCTCAGAAGTTTCCTCCAAGCCCGACCCGAGTCCCGCCGCTGGCTGCCCCGTGGCATGTCCCTGCCCCCAGAAGCCCCTTGCCCCACGCAGTCTGTCTGGCATCCCAAGTGCTGGTTCCCTTGGGCAACCTCCTCTCCTGGGCCCTCTTCTCTGCATCTGGGGCCTCTGGGGAGACCCCTGTCCCCATCCTGCCTTGCACGGGTACTGGCAGGTCAGCGGGGAGGAGGAGGGATGTGACAACCGGACGCACCGTGTGAGACGGGCTTCGTGACAGGGACCCAGGACGGTCCCCGCACAGCTGGGGGGGCACCCCATAGAACCCTCGGTGCCCCGGGGTGGGGGTAGGTAGGCAGGCTGACCACGATGAGGGGCCTGGAGGCTCTTTCAAGCGATGCCAAGGGCTGCCGGGCGAGTGGGTGCCGAGTGCCAGCTGTCACCACTCCCGGCAAGGGCCGTGTGTCCCCGTTATGTCAAAACTCTGCTGCTCCCAAGGCAGCCCCCAGGAGAAGCTCTGTGAGCTGTGCCATCCAGAAAGGAAGAGCGAGCTCCCTCGGCATGGGACCCCCCGCCTTGGGGAGGGAACCCCAGGCAGCCTCAGCTCCAGCCCCGCCAGGCACGGGGGAAGGCGGGGCGACCCCAGGGCTCCAGCCTCCAGATGTGCCGCCAGCATTCCGTGGTGGAGACAGGGCAGAGCAGCTGCCAGGACCCCAGATGGGCCGCATTAACCTGGGAGCAGGCTCTCCAGGGCCCAGATGCTCTGTGTTTAGCCGGCTTTGGGCTCCAGATGTGGGGCTCAGCTGGGGGCGGGACGCGGCTCCAGATGGAGGCAGTCGAGCAGGGTCTGGGGCTTTGGGCACTGGGACAGGGGCCTCCACGCTCGTCCTCTCCAGCAGCCCCCCCACACCCCAGGGCCAAGAGGGGTTCAGGGTTCACAAAAGAAAATTCCGACCCAGGAGCCACAGAGCCCAAAGGCTCACGGCGTGAACGGCGACAGAACCCAGTGACCTTCCCAGGGTCCCACAAGCCAAGGAGGGCAGGACCCGGGCTGGAGCAGAGGGTCTGACATCCGTCCAGTCCCAGGAAGCATTGGGGGAGGGAGATCTCTGGACATATGCCTGCCGCTTGCCACCCACAGGGATGCACTCCGTCCCACACGGTTGGGTGACCGGGACATCCTTGTCCCAGCATCGAGAGAAGGCTCTGTCCTGACCTTCGAGGCAGGGTCTGTGGGGCGGGAGGCATAGTCCAGCCCCTGGAGACCCTCTGAGGTCGCAGCCTTGCAACCTGGAGCTGGCTGTCCCTAGCCCCACCCTAGTCTGGACGGTGCTTATCCATTTAGGAAGTGGAGAGACAGGAAGACACTCGGCAGAGAGGACCCAGGCCAACCATGGACACCCCTGCCCCAGGATCCTGGGCACCTAACCGCCAAGGTGAGGTGGTAGGAGAGATGTTCCTATTTGCTGAGCACCCACCATCCAAGCCCTTCATCATTCATTGGGTCCCCACAACTCCCACGCAGGGTGTGGGGTTCTCATCCTGCAAAGCGGCAGCTCTCTTAGGACCACCGGGCCAGGCCAGGCCGAGCCAGGCAGAGCCAGAGGAACAGCAGGGACCTGCCGCTGGCCTGGCCTTGGCCATGAACTTGGGCGGTGGCTCAACATGGCATCTGGGAGAAGACCTTTGTAAGGGAGCCCAGGCGAGATGCTGTCCCTGGGGCCTGACCCTCCTGTCCCCACATAGCCCATCTGCCCTGGATGGGTAGGACCAAGTCGAGGGGACCCCCATTTCTCACTCACTGCCACCCAATTTGATAAGCTGCACCTGGACAGCGCCTGACACCCCTGTTTCTCCTAAGGCTGGGATGGTGTTGGGGGCAGGGGACAGGGACATGCCAGAAAACGAGCCCCTTTCCCAGGGCTGCGGGCTCGGGGGTGCGTGGGAGCTGGAGGAAGAGAGAGGAGCTCCTGGCCAGCCAGGTCAGCGAGAGGCCGGCGACTCCGGCCGGGGAGCGAGGAGGGGGCCCCTCGCAGGCCGTCCGGGCTGGGCAGCCAGCGCCCTGTGTGTCTTGGCGGAGCGGGACCCCTGGGCGGCCAGGTATGTAACAATTCCAGCCATTTCCTGCCCTATTAATGAGAAAGGGGCTGATATAAATATACACTCAGCATAAATAAATACAGGCCAGGCCCGGGGCCGCATAGCAGACAGATTGCGTGGAGCTGCCGGCCGGCCCCTCAGCCAGCTCCCCCCACCCTGCCCGCAGCAGCCGCCCCCCCACCGCCCCCCACTTGTTTTCCTCCGCCAGGCCAGGGCCCCTCCACACACACACAGGCCCGAGGCAGATGGACCGACCGCCCTCGCCCTGGGGCCTCAGGAATGGGGTTTCCCGCGGGCCCTGGGAAGGCGGCCAGCCCGAGAGAGGGGGAGCTGGGGTTCCCAGTCGCTCCTGCCTCAGGCACAGACCCGGTGACCATCCTGGGAGGCCTGCGGTCCTAGGATCGGGCCTGCTCACCGGTGGGGAAACTGAGGCTCACAGGCCTAGAGTCCCAGCAGGCTGTGGATCTGGGATTCAAATCCGAGGCTTTCTTGCCCCAAGGCCTCTGAGCTGCCCGCTCTGTGAAAGAGGCAGTCGGGGCAGCCTCTCGCCCTCCTGCCTTCCTCCCAAGCCCCAGCCCCTGGGCCCTCCGTAGGCCCTGGAGGACTTCTGGTGAGGCCTGGACGCGTAGCTCAGCTGGGACAAGACGCACGTGCGACCCCCGACCCACCCCTGCTCCAGACCTCCTCCCAGCCGGAGCATCCCCCCTCGAGTGCTGGCTGTCCTATCGGGATAACCCGGTCACCCCACACGGCATAGACATGGTAACTGAGACCCGGGGGCCGAGCTTCACTTAGGTCACGGAGAGAAGCAGGCCAGAGCCGGGGAACAGAAGCAGAAGTATCTGCCACCAGGCCTTCTCCTCAGGCCCCAGGGAACCTTCTTGAAAGCCTCCTGACCTCAGTGCCGCCCCAGCTCCCCAGCCTGGATGCTTCCTGGGGGTACTCCGGTGTTCGCCTGTGTTCTGGAACCCAGCTGGGGCCCTTCCCTCGGCAAAGGTCGGCCTCAGCGACTAGGAAAAGCCAAGTTCAGAGAGGTCTGGAGCCTGGCGACCATCACACAGCACGGGGGCACGTCTGGGGCCGGCACCCCGGAGCTGTGGTGCGTTCTTCTCTTATAAACCCAGTTCAAATGCCCCCTCCTTCAGGAAGCCTTCCCAGCCACCCCGACCCAAAGGATGGGCTCCCAGTGTACCCTCACTCTGCCTCCCGGGCCTTGGGGTAATCTTATCAGTGTGTGTCTGAGTGGCCACTTAGCCCAGGAAGGCACACCGGAGTGTCCACGCCCCACCGCCACCCCGCCACCGCCACCCCCACCCCTCTGCCTGTGCAGAGCCCCAGTGTGGAAAGTGGAGGCCAGGCCGTTTCCAGCTGCGGCCTCATTCTTGCCAGCGGCCAAGGATTTGGGAGCCAGCTGTCTGAGAAGGCAAGTTCAGCAGGTGTGCGTGCCCGGGACGGTGTCATCCTGAATCCCAGCTGGTCTCCTGGCCCCAGCTCAGCCCATGCTCCGGGTCCAGAGGTCCTAGAGGCTCTTGGCCTCTTTGACCGAAGCCCCTGCCCCAGCCCCTGTCCCTAGGGCCCCAGACATCTCGGCCCCGGACCGCTGGGGATGAGGCAGGAGAGGCGGGAGTGCGGCAGGTAGAGGGTCACGGAGGAGCTCCCCAGGGCCGGGGCCAGCTCCCACCCGCACACGGTTGCTGGGGGCCCAGCCCCTCCGGGGCTCCGGAGCTCCCTCGCAGGGAGAGAGCAGAACTGGAAGCCGACCCCGACGCAGCCACTCGGAAGCACACGACATCCACGCGGACTGACTTGGGCGTGGGCCGGTGGCATGTCATCGAAGGCAAAAAGGACAGGTCTCGGTCGGAGACGCGGCTGCAGGTGTGACAGGGGTGGGGGGCTGGCCGCGGGCTCGCAGGCGTGCCCAAGCATCGTGGCTGGAAGGGTCCACAGCACACAGACCACCCCGTTTCTCTCAAGTTTCAAACCAGAGAGGAAGGGAACGCATTTACCTTAACATGTCTGTGTTGTGGGTAATGTTTTAAAAAGTTAGTAAAAGGAAAAATACTAGTGTCGTCTACGCAGTCTCGCCTCTAGCCCCACTGCCCAGGGCCGTGCCAGCCTCCCTGCCGGTCCGGCCTCCAGCCCCTCCCCCAGACCCATCCTTGCTCCCGTCATTCCCCACTCCCCACCCTCCAGGGGGTGCAAGTCATCCCCTTCCTGTCCCCCTTTTGCCCGTAAGGCCCCTCTCCACCTGCCCCCTTCCTCACTCCCGGGCACCCCAGGCCCCCGCAGGCCACAGTCCAGTCAAGCGCCCGCTTGGGCCCAGGCAGCTCGATTTCCCACCACCCCAGACTCAGCAGCAGGCCAGCTCCACGCGCCTCAGTGCACAGCTTTCCCTACAAGTTGGGGGTATGTTCTGGAATCCCAGTTGAGTTTACTCCAGCACCTTCCCAGCGCATGCTCTGCCTTGTGGGCCAGAGGGGAGCCCTTCAGACGTCTCCCTCCAGGAGCAGGCTGGGTGTCACCTACCCAGGGCCATCTACATGTCCATATGGGAGGCAGAGCAGGAATCTGGCCCAAATTTCCCCAGGAAACAGAGTCCAGAAGGCAAATATGGGGCAGAACTCTCTGGAACGTCTTCCCACACTCACACCACCCTCGGGCTTGGGGGTGAATGGAAGGCGATCGCGAACCCCCACGAAACCATCCCTCCCCCTCCTCTCATGGCATTACTGGGCTCAGGGCCAGGGGGAGACTGACCCACTGCACCTGAACTTGCTTGGCTCCCCCAGCTGAGATTTTGGACATTTCCCTCTCCCTGGAGGAGGAGGATGGAGGGATCTAGGGATGGATTTATGGGGACGCAGAGAATGGATGGTGGGGGGTGGGTAAACTAGCTGAGAAGTGGATGGATGGGTGGGTGGAGGGAGGGATGGGTGGGGAGATGGTTAGATGGATGGATGGATGGATGGATGGATGGATGGACGGATGGATGGATGGACAGATGGATGGATGGATGGACAGATTGATGGATGGATGGATGGGCAGAGGAATGGATGGATGGATGGATGGATGGATGGACGGATGGATGGACAGATGGATGGATGGATGGATGGACAGATGGATGGA
>NC_081567.1:9520440-9661976 GCF_022355385.1 Mustela nigripes | reverse complement strand
GATGGATGGATGGGCAGAGGGATGGACGGATGGATGGATGGATGGATGGATGGGTAGCTGAGTGGTAAAGTGAGTGGGTAAGAGTGTAACTGAATGGATGGACTAGTTGCGGATTAGCTGAGGAGTCCCTCTATCTCTAAGAACTTTCTAAATCTCTGAAACGTGAGGCCTTAGCACCCCCCAGAGGCCAGAGTCTCTAACGACCGACCCATTTCTCTTAAAGCCCTGGCACCAACAGTCCTAAGAATCAGGGGCACAGACCTAGCGAAAGTTAGGAGTTCTGGGAAACCAGAAACCTAGGGTCCAGTGCTGACTGGACTTGCTAGGGCCCATGACTTGCTCTGGGGACCTTGGAGATGGTTCGACCTTCTGAGGGTTAGTTTTCTCATCTGGAAAATGGAGCTACTCAAACCTGACCCCTGTGATGCTATGAGATCTAAACAAAATTATGCATGTAAAGCATCTGAGAGGGTTATCTGGCACAGATCAGGGGCCCGTGGAATGTGATTTCCTTGCCACAGGCAGCCCTAGGGCACGCATGCACACACACACACACACACACACACACACACACACACACATGCGTAGGGAGAAGGGACACAGAGCGAAACTCCAGGCCAAACCAGATCCAGAAAGGCAGATGGGGACACACTTATTCTGTAGGAGTCCCATGCTCTGGCAGGGCTGGCCCAGCCTTGGGACCCAGAGGCTCGGGGAGCGGGGACGCGGACGAGGGTCCTGAGCCCTGCGGCGGCTCAGCCTCCTGGGCCTGGGCCAGCCGGGCGGTGTGCTCGAAGGCGGCTTGCAGCAGGTGGGAAGCAAGGCAGGTGGTCCAGGTGACGAGATAGGCCAGATGCCAGGCGAGGGCTGTTGTGGTCTCCACCCACCAGTACAGACGTTTCAGCAGCGCCCGGAGCTCCGGCACCACACAGGTGTCCAGCAGTGCCTGGAGGATGGACGAGCAGATGGGCAGGTGGCCAGGCCCGGGACCCTCTCCACCCCCCAGGTCTGCCCTCTCGAGGCCCGGCCCGGCTCCCGGCCTGCCCACCTTGCTGAGCAGCCCGCGCAGGCTGCAGCGACGGGCCCTCCGGCAGAGCCTCCAGGTCAGCAGCGACAGCAGCAAGCCTGCCAGCATCAGACCGTGCAGGCAGGACAGAAGCAGGTCCGCGCAGGTGGCCGCAGACAGGCCCAGCCGCTTCGGCGCCAGGCCCAAGGCCCGGGCACAGCGCCGTATGCCCGCCCAGGCCAGCCGCGGTGCCCGCAGCCCCAGCCACAGGGGGACCCCCAGCAGTCCCAGCCCCGCCCGCAGCGCCAGGCACAGGGGGCTGGCGTCAAGCCCAGGGTCTGGAAAGGCCTGGCGGCCGCGGGACCCCCAAGCCTCCTGGGCCAGCCCCGACAGCCAGTGGTTGAAGACGAGAATCTTGAGAAGCAGGAGATTGTACAGGTGAACCCGGTTCTGGACCAGCTGCGGGGGAGGGAGAGCCAACCGTGGTCACACACGTGGGGGAGGGGCCCCACATGCCCCCCCACCCCACCCCCACCCCCTGCGGGCCGGGCTTCCTTCTCTCCGGGCCTCGATTTCCCCCACAAGAAGGATCGTTCTCTGCCCACTTCTAAGGACTCCGTTCTCGGGAAGTGGTTTTAGAAAGTTATTTCCAGTTATCATTGTTCTTTCCCCGGGATTTAAGTGAGTGTTTGTAATACTCTAGAAGGAAGGAGGTGGGTTTATTATTATTATTAGAGAAGGCAGGACCATCCAACCCTCTCAGCCCTCTGATCCTGCGGGATCTGAATCCCGGACAGGTTTTTTTTTCTCCCAAACACCTGGGCTCTCCTGGCCACCGGTTGCCTGTTGATGTCATGATGGCTGCTGGAGGCAAAGAGCAGTGCCCCCAGGTAGGGTAGAGAGATGGGAGGCATGGGGGCAGCGACCCCAGGGCCTGGGGGACCTACGAAGACAGAGGGACCCGGGAAGGTCTCCTGGCTTCTGTCCTGGATGTCCTGTCTCTCCCATCCACGGGGAGAACAGAGTGAGCTTGGGTAGGGAAAGAGTCTGGAAGCGGGAAGCCTCCACCCAAGTCCTGGGGCTGAACGGCCCCTCCTCAGAGCCCCAAATCCCCCTCTCTGGACCCCATGCACCCTTGTCCAGAGGAGACCAGGAGCCCTAGGGGGCGATGTGGGAGACGGCCACCTGGGGTTGGCTGTGCGTCCCACCACGGGCACCGTCGCTTGGGGGTAGGGTTTCTGAGGCAGGCAGTCACCTAGTGCCACCGGATGGGACAGGTCCACGCGGTCCTGTGAAGGGCTGTGAAGGGCTGGGAGGACCCCCACCCCAGTGTCCCCGGCGCCACACTCACCAGCACCAACAGCTTCACCAGCAGCAGCAGAATCCCCAGGAGGCTGGCTCTGGCAGGCCGGACGACCTCCATATCTGGCCCTTCCCCCCTTCCTCCCGCTGGGAGAGGGAGGGTGACCTCACAGATACTGCGGGGTGGGGGCCGAGTTACCGTGGGGACCCAGTTGCCACAGGAGACCCTCTTGTACCTGCCTCCCGCCCCTGCATGGCACAAAACTAGGGTATCTGTTGTCTCCACCCTGTCCCCTTCCTGGCTGGAGACTTCCCCGGACTCCACGTCTGGCCTGTCCACACAGGGGCCGGAGGAGGTCCTCTGATGGTCAGCCCTGCGGCCCGAGTGGGCAACGGAGGCCGTCGTCACGTACAGAAACGTGGCTGAGGGTGGCTGGGTGTTGCCCCCGCCCACATCCGTGGAAATCCCGAAGTATCAAAGGCCCAGGAAATAGAAATCTTGACGCCCCCCGCCCCCAGGACCACAGGTGACATAGTATTTGGAGATGGATGAAAGCTTCAGCTGTCCAAGCCTCCAGGCCTCTACCTAGCCCCCTCCCCACCCCAGTCACAAAGCTGAGAACTGAAGTTGTGACTGTTCCTCTGGGATCTTAGGGACACCTGCCACTCTGTTAGAGGAGGGTAGGGGAGAAAAAGTGTGCTGACCCCAAGACCCCAGAGAGGTCTGGAGAGAGGCAAGAGGATTAGCCCCCCCCGCAGAAGGCCATCAGCTCCCTGGGGCATCTCACAAAGCTTGCCAGAGGCTGGGATTAGGGTCAAAGGCTTGGAATTTTCTGGAAGAATCCAGGACCTTGATCACAACCGATTCCGTATTACTAGAGCATAAAGCGGGAAGTGGGGAGGGGCACAAGGCGAGGGGGGAGATCGGCAAGGGCCCCGTGGGCCGTGGAACATTCTATTGCACGGTGAGAGCCGTGCAGGGGCTGAGGCAGCCAGGAGATTGCTGTGGGCTCCAGGACGGTCCCTCCCGCTCGTGAGGAGGTGAGACTAGAAAGAAGGGGTCTGGGACAGATGCCAGAAACGGGTAGAATGTAGAGCAACAGCGTTGGAGGCTGTCACCTACGGGGAAAGGTCCAAGATGGGACCCTACTAGCGGCTAATCAGCCGGCCTGCCCGCGTTCCTTGGCGGCTGGCAGAAGCACGAGTTTCCCGGGTCAGAGAGGGAGGGCCATCTACTGACCACAGTACTAGATGCTAAGTGTTTAGCATTGGTTCCTGGAGGCTCCGATCCCCGAGGGTGACAGGGCCAGGGCCATAGGACCCCTGTCCACCCGGTGGTATATTACGAGACAGTAAGCCTGAACTTACAGAACCCAAATCTTTTGTAACGGGCAGTAAGCAAGCCTGCCCTTTGCTCCCAAGGGAGATATTATCACGCTAGAATATTCCCGTGCTTTGACACCATGGATTCCAAGGTTGTCCGATAGGCAGACATCCCGAAAAGATAATCCAGATCAAAGATCAGTGTGTGGAACCAGGTGAGACCTCTGCCCTTGTCTCCCAACAGAGGGTTAAGAAAGAGAGGTAAAGCGAGGCGCGGGCCAGTGGTCCCCCTCATAAGGCTTGGATGAAAGGCGGATGGTGGTACTGCCCACCAACGTGGGGGTGGGGAGGAGACATGGGTTTGGGGAAAGGCCTGACAGATTGCTGGGAATCACTGGGAATCACACGGCAGGGACCGAAACTAGGATCTGCAATTTGTTTTCCTCCCTCCCTACCCCACACCACTATCACGCAGCACGCCAACGCCGCTCTCTCTAGGCTGAGTCGATGGTCTTCAACTTGACATTGACCAATACCCCTGGGCCATGCGGTCCAGGCAGGAGATAGGTTGCAAGAACCTGACCACCAAGGCAGCCCCTCGGGGCATCTCTCGAGACCAAGCTGAGTCTCAGTCCCAGCTCCGTCAGTTGTCCCCACCCGCTCCCGAGCTTGGTCCCCAAGCGAGATTTCAGCAAGGGCTCTCTGTGGTTCTGTGCTTGCTCAGACAATAGGAGTGGGGGGTCACCGACGGGCCCACAGGGCTGGAAAGCCAATGACAGAGGCCAGGAGCTCGCCCACACCTAGCCCCAGCCATGTAGTACCATTGGCCAGAAACCCCCGAGTCCCTTCCCGGCCAACCTTCCTTCCTCACCTTCCTGCCAAGCCTCCCACCAAGAACGTGGGTTCTTAGTCCCGGAGCCCTCCATCCCCTGCTCTTTCCTACTCAGCACCCAGGTTCAAGGCCATCCCTGTACTATGGCGCTGCGGTGGTCTTGGGCAATAACGACTTCCCCTCCCCTGGCCCTGTCTGCACCTTGCAGGGTAAGCGGGAGGACCAAGTGGGTTAACCCAGTTACCAGTGGCTGCTGCCTTGCGCGACTCCAGGGGATGCCACGCCTCCCCCGCGCCCCTCTGCGCAGAGACTCCCCCTCCCAGCCCAGGACTTGGGGCTACAGAAGGGCAGGCAGCCCACCTTGGACTTGCTCACGTTCTTGGGGCCGAGCGCTCGCAGGTGCCCTCCCCAGCGGGTGCAGGACGGCAGTGCGGCCGCGCGGGGGCAGCACACACCGGCCGTGCGGAGCACACACCGGCCGTGCGGAGCCCCGTGCACCTGCGCGCGATGCTCCACCGCAGCGCGGAAAGTTTTCCGTTGCTATTTTGTCCCCTGTCAGTCACAGAGGCTGGTTTCCCTGTGACAACAACCATGCGTCATCCCGAGGAGCTCCCCCGGTGCGTGTCTCGTCATGCCCGGGTTACTGGAGGCAAAACCACGGAAATGATCTAGACCAGGGTTAGAATCTCGCTGTATCTCAAATCTTCACACCCCCCCAAGTACACAAAAATAAATAAATATAATAAATAAACATATTAAATACAATGTATTATATAATGCATATTATGTATATATTATTTGATATATAATATATTATGTATATATTACCTATATTAACTATAATAAAGAAATAAAGATGCCTTCATAGTTACTGGAATTTGTATTTTTGCCTGTCTAAAAATGGCTTTATCAAGGCCACTTAAATACAAAAATAATAATTAGGAACTGATGGGGGCACCTGGGTGGCTCAGTGGGTTAAGGCCTCTGCCTTCGGCTCAGGTCATGATCTCAGGGTCCTGGGATCGAGCCCCACATTGGGCTCTCTGCTCAGCAGGGAGCCTGCTTCCTCCTCTCTCTCTGCCTCCCTCTCTGCCTACTTGTGATCTCTCTCTGTCAAATAAATAAATAAAATCTTTAAAAAAATAATTAGGAACTGATGAATGAGAGAGGAACCTGGACTCCGTCCGAACTGACCTCTGACATTTACTCCCAGGTCTGTGCTTGCGCCCCAAGTTCCTCCTTCTGTAAATCTGGTTTATACTTTGTAGAATCTCGCAGGTGAGGTTACAGGGAGGCGTCAGTGCATCGGGGTCTGGGAAGCGCTTGGAGCCGCACCTGGCCGAAATCAGCACCTGTGGATTGGAAAGTTAACTCAAGAATTTTCTTTTAAAGATTTTATTTATTTATTCATGAGAGAGAGAGAAAGGAAGAGGCAGGAGAAGCAGTTTCCCAGCAGAGCAGGGAGCCGGATGCAGGACTCGACCTAAGGACCCTGGGATCATGACCTGAGCAGAAGGCAGAGACTTAAGCAACTGAGCCACCCAGGGATCCCGAGCTCAAGAATTTTTAGAAACAAAATAAGAGGCAGGTTAGGCAAAATTGCTTTAAAACATGCACAAATTTGTAAAAGGAAATGACCTCCAGGGTGCACAGACTGAATTGATTCATAAGCCAACATGTGGAAATATTCATCTGAACCAAACCGCTTTCAGGGGACTCACTTGGAGGCTGAGACTACATTTTGAAATTCCAGAACAACATGGCCCAAAATAAAGAAGGGTCATTGATACCTTTTAAAATTAGTTCAAAAAATTTTGAACACAAAAATGAGTAAAAATGTCCTAAAAATATTGAAAAGGATGTAAAGTGGCCAGACCATCCCATTGTTCAAAAACGTCATTCCCCAAATAAAAGGTCTGATAAATGGACCAAAATGTGTAAATGCCAGCGACGGAGTGCAGAATCACACCTTTGTGGTCCAAAAATCAACAAGCGAACAAACAGCTATGGGAAACGGAATTGTCACTAGTATGTCTCTTGAACAACTTGTGCAGAACCAATGTGTTTCCTGTACTTGTTTTCTGCCAGCTCACTTAAACCTCTCTCTCTCTGAAATTCTCCAACCCACCACCTCCCAGCAATCCGCAGCCACTCCCCCTCTCCCGGTTTGCTCTTTTCTCTACTAGGCTTCTTGGGTCCCAAGAAAATGTTCCTCCATCCATTGAAAGACAACTAGGTTGTTTGCGTATCTGGACTATTGCTAATTTCAGTGTAACAGGAACATGGGAGTAGATAGCTCTTTGCGATCCTGATTTCAAGTTCTCCGGATATATACCCAGAAGTGGGACCACAAGACTATGTTAGTTCTATTTGTAATTTTCTGAAGACCTCCATATGTTTTTTAAGGACCTCCCTACGTTTTCCACAGTAGTTGTACTAATTTACATTCCAACGTGTGAGAGATAAGTAAGTAGATGATTGATAGATACATACATACATACATACATACATACAACAGGATATTATTTGGCCTTGGAGGAGAAACATTTCTGACACCATGGATGGAGCTGTAGGACATTATTATTATGCTAAGTGAAATAAGCAAGAAGCAGAAAGGGAAATAGGGCATGATCTCATCAGCACATGGAGTCTGATAAAGCTGAGCTCAGAAACCAAAAGAATGGTGGTTGCTAGCCAGAGGCTGGGGTTGGGACAAATGGGTTGGTCATACGGTACAAAGTTTCGGTTATAAAGATGAATAAGTTCTAGAGATCTAGTGTACAGCCTAGTGAGCACAGCTAACAATACTGTATTGTTTATTTGAAATTTACTAAGTAAATAGATCTTCAATCTTCTCAACACACACACACAGATGGTAGCTATGTAGAGGTGACAGATATATATATATATTTTTTTTAAGATTTTATTTATTTATCAGAGAGACACAGTGAGAAAGGAAACACAAGCAGGGAAAGTGAGAGAGGGAGAAGCAGGCTTCCCGATGAGCAGGAAGCCCAATGTGGGGCTCGATCCCGGGACCCTGGGATCATCACCTGAGGTGAAGGCAGATGCTTAATGACTGAGCACCCAGGTGCCCCGAGGTGACAGATATATAATTAGCTAGATTGTGGTGTCCATTTCACAACATATATATATTCAAAACATCAAGTTGGGGGCGTCTGGGTGGCTCAGTGGGTTAAAACCTCTGCCTTCGGCTCAGGTCATGATCTCAGGGTCCTGGGATCAAGCCCTGTATTGGGCTCTCTGCTCAGTGGGGAGCCTGCTTTCCCCCCGCCCCCATGTGCCTCTCTGCCTACTTGTGATCTCTGTCCGTCAAATAAATAAAGTCTTCTAAAAAAAATCAAGTTGTACACCTTAAATATACACAATTTTTACAAAAGGAAAGTGTCCCTCAGTGCCCCTTCCCCTGACCTGGTACAGAGACACCACGAGCAAAGCCAAAAGGTAGCATCAGCCTAGGAGAAATGTTAGCAACTCATGAAACAGTCCAAGAATTAGTATCCAGAATATATAGAACATCTAAGGAACTCCTCCAAACATAAAGGTAAATAAGATTTAAAAAAAAAAAAAAAAAAAAGCGACTCGATTGAACACATAGGCAACAACAACTCACAGCAGAGGAAATCCAAAGAGCCAACAAACTTAGGAAAAGCTGTGCACCTTCATTAGTCATCAAGGGAAATGCAAATTAAAACCACAGTGAGACACTCTCTCATACAAGTGTGTCGGTGAGTCTGTGGGGTCAACCAGAGCATCCAACAGGGCACATGCCCCCACCTGGCAGAGCCATGTTGGCTCTCGGACTCTGAGAGCCCCGCCCCCCGTGGTAAGAAGGGTGTTATTTGCAGCTGCCCGTTGCATACCTACGCGAAACCCAAACGAGTTCACCAGATAATAACTGCCCTTCCTATGTGCAATGTGCACTTTCTATTCATCCGATTTGACAATGAACTGAATTGTTCTTGTTACCCCCTACCGGGATGCAGACCCCATTTTGTAAAGCGCTCCTTCCAGAAGTAGTCATTTGTGAACAAAGAAACATGTGCAAGGCTATTTGTGGCAGCATCATTTTCCATCAGTAGGGAGGCGGATACATGAATTGGGCGTGTCTGTTTGAGAGATGACTAAGTAGTGGTTACCATGAATGCTATTTGTAAACACCAAGGTGGAAAGATCTCAAAAACACAGTGAAAGTGGGGGGCGGGGAGTTAAGTAAAAATTTACAGAGTAATAGCTATGAAATGATGGCATTCACATGCATTTTCTCAAACCCATTAAGTATTATTAGATGTTCCAGACATATGTAGTAAAAATATAAAAACAAGACCTAGAAGGTCCTGCCCATTCAGGGTGGTAACTGGGTCCCTGGGGCAGCAGACAGAGGAGGGAGGAAGTCAGAGTGTCGGGTTCATCTATAATCTCGCCTTTTTCTACATTCACATGTTCGGAAGCAACAGGGACAAAACGCTAACATTCGTTCATTCTGGGGAGTGGGTCCCTGAAAGTTGAGAACAAGCTATTCGAGCAGAGGTCTGAAGGAAGAGTGATCCAGACCAAAACCAGCAGTGCAAAGGTCCTGAGTTAACCGTGGCGTGTTCCAGGAACAGCAGAGGTTAGGATGGCGGAGTGAGGAGAGAGGTTAGGGAGGAGGGCGGTAAGGAATTTGGATTTTAGGTTTAAAGCACGGGAGTAAACTCGCCAAATTTATATCGTAGGGGCACCTGGGTGGCTCGGTGGGTTAAGCCTCTGCCGTTGGCTCAGTTCATGATCTCAGCGTCCTGGGATCGAGCCCCACGTCAGGCTCTCTGCTCAGCGGGGAGCCTGCTTCCTCCTCTCTCTCTGCCTACTTGTGATCTCTCTCTCTGTGTGTCAAAAAAATAAATAAAATCTTTAAAAAAAAATTAAAATTAAAAATACATAAATAAAAATGTATACTGTAAAAACATCATTCTGGTTAGGACCTATGTTGTTAACTGTGGAAATTGAGTGATCAAAAAAAACCATAGGGTCTATTGTGTTAATCTCTTGTGTATCTGAAATTTTCCACTCAAATTTTAAAAACAATAATCAAGGGCGCCTGGGTGGCTCAGTGGGTTGAGCCTCTGCTTTCGGCTCAGAGTTGTGATCTCAGGTTCCTGGGATCGAGCCCCGCATCCGGCTCTCTGCTTGGTGGGGAACCTGCTTCCTCCTCTCTCTCTCTCTCTCTCTCTCTCTCTCTGCCTGCCTCTCTGCCTACTTGTGATCTCTGTCTGTCGAGTGAATAAATAAACGATCTTTAAAGAAAAAAAGCAATAATCGATACTACCTCTGGCTACTCTGAGGAAAGTGGACTGCGGGGGGCGGGGGCAGAGGGAGTCAGAGAGGTTAGGGGGGGAGGCTGCGGCGGGGGTCTGGGCGCGAGGGGAGGGTGAGCAGGACCAGAGTGGCGGAGGTGGAGGGGACGAGCCACGGGATCGGCGGGCCACGGAATGTGGGCTGAGAGAAGAATGGCCTGGGCTTATTAGCCCCTGGTGCCTTGTGGTTCTGGAGGACCAGGAAGGGCAGGTTTCAGAGCGGGGGACAAGGGAAACAGGGTTTGGGAGCAATGCCAGAGAGGCTCGTGGCCTCCACGGGAGCCATCAGGTGCACAAGTCCAGAGTTCAGGGGGAGAGGCAGGGCTTGGAGTCACCTCTTGGGGGATCGCTGGCACGTAAAACGTGTTTGAAACCACACGACAGGATGAGATCCTATGGGAAGTGGGTGTGATTAGAGACCAAGAAAGGGCCCGGGACGGAGGGAGGGGGGTGCGCTCCCACTAGAGGAGGAAGAGGGGAGCGGCAGCCAAGGAGACAGGAGACCAGAAGGAGGGGAAGTTGCTCTCTGGTCCCCAATCACCCTCCAACCCGTCCATCGCCCCTCCCCGGCAGCAACCCCTCCCCCAGCCCCATCCTGAGGCTACTCATCGAGCCCTGAGTTGGTCTCCTCCATCGGCAGGGAGTCTGCTGGAGAGTCTCTCTCTCTCCCTCTGCCCCTCCCCCTGCTCATGCTCGCTCTCTCTCTCTCTCTGTCTCTCTTAAATAATAAATAAATCTTTAAAAAAGAAAGATCAGCAGGCCACAGGGCCAGTCTCGGTATGCAGACCACTTGACTTCACCTAAGACTAAGCAGGAATCCCTGCTATTTAAACCTCTTGGGGCTGGGTTTCCAGCGCTTGCATCCAGAAGCATCCGGACCGACCCCACACACACACCCCCTCGGGGATGCACACGTCCTACCCTCACAGGACTGGCCCCGGAAAGTCGTGCCTTCCCCCTCAGAACCCTCGCCCACTGGCACCACTATGTCTTGCCTGGGGGCCATCGCGGCCTCATCCTCATCCACTTGACCCTTTCCCGCCACTCACTCTGGCCACAGGGTGACTCACCTCCGCCACCCGCAGCCCTTGGCCTCGGGCTCGTACATCTGTGAGGTCACACAACAGCTTTGAAACATAAACTGCTCCTTTTCACCTCCCCCAAATGGTCTGGTGCTCCAGGAAAGGGTATTGTCAGCCAAACACACAGGAAAGGCTTTGGGTTTCCAAAGTTTAGGACTAATGGGAGCTGATAACAGGACTCGGAAGCCGCTGGCATATCCGAGAAACACCTCCTGTCCTGAGGCTAGGATGGGGTCCTGGGGCTCCGGAGGGGAAGGAATGGAGTGGGCTCTGGGGAGAGAAGTCAGTGGGGTCTGGGGCCCAGGCCTGGGAGTAGCAAAGCAGTATCCCATCCTGAGACCACCAGCTCCCATCAGGAATGCCCCATGGCAAGTCTTGTTCTCCACCACGGTCTAGAAGCCATTGCTATGGGAGCCATACTGGTGCCCACAAACGACGCAGTCCCCCCACCAGGGTGTGGGGCACCATTGAGCAGAGGCACTGAGGCACTATGGGGACAGATGGGCAGCCCAGCCGGGTCCTCCCCAGGTTCCCTCTGATGATCCAATAGGACTGCCTTTGGGGTTCTCCACTTTGCTTAAAGGCTCATTCTTCATGACGACATCTTTCAAGATCATAGCATCCCCCTACCCCCACCCAGAAAAAGGAGTGGTCCTAGACACCCGGCGGGGGGTTGGAGGGGCTCCGAAGGAAAAGCCTGCACACAGATACTGAGGATAGTGAGCAGAGCCTGAACAGGAGAAGACACCCGACTCCCCAGCCCCCTGGGCCCGGCTAGAGTGGGGGCTGTTTCTGACTCATCCTTGTAACAGCAAGTGCCCTGCCCAGGGCCTGATAAACAGAAGGTACACAATACATTTTTATTGGCCTAAACGGAACACAAGGCCATAGCGATGGGGCCCACACTGTCGGCTGACTGAGCCAGTCCCCTGTTCCCAACCTTCCCCCACCCAACCCCGATTCACCTGCTAGCGACCTCTCTGCGGCAGCCGGGGACCCAGCCTGGCCAATAGAATGAAGTAGAATTCCCAGCCATGGGCTTCCCATGGAGCTTTGGTGATGATGAGTAGTCTGAGCGGGCCTCCTTTTCTGCCTTTTCCCCTTCATCCTGTGCTGTCTGGAGATACAGAAACCACGAGGAGGTGAGAGTCACGAGCACAGAGGCCTCTGTGCAAAAGGTGACAGAAAGGGGAGATGACAAGAGTGTGGGTCCCTGATGGCACGACTGAGCCTCTGACCAGACTCCCTGGTCTCAGTTTCCATGACGAGCCCTGTCCGTCTCTCTGCCTTTAAGTCAGAGCGGTTGCCTGTGCCCTGTTATTTGCAGCCAAACATAATGGATTCCCAACACATTCCCTGTACGCCTTTGGACTAAAGCAGATCTGGGTTTGGACGTTGGCAGGTGACAGCTGAAATCTGGGTTTCCTCCACTCCCCCAAAACTGGTCTTGCCAACGTCACGGATGAATTAAGGGAAATGACAAATGACTGTAACAGACAATTCTGAAATCCCAGTGGCTCAACACCATGAGGTTGATTTCTTGCTCCTGTTACAGTCGGATGCAGGTTGGTGGGGAGGGCACGGTTATGCGCAATCACTGGGGGTCCGAGATGCTGTCGTCTGGCAGCCCCATTCTCCTCGGTCCTCGGAGCCCCTCCCTCGAGGATTGGGTAAGGGTGTTTATAGTCCAGGTCTGGAAATAGAGAGTGTCACCACCGTCCACCTGCTATTGGCCAGAATTCAGCCTCATGGCCACAACCATGGGCAGGGGAGCCTGGGGCACAACATCTAACTCAGAAAGAGGAGGCAAACGTGGCCACTGGTGGCCACTCTCAGGGTCTACCTGAGCCCCCAAAGACCTCCACATCCCTGTAGTCAGGGCTCACTTCCAAAACCTCACTTGAAACTACCTCCATGCTGGCCATTCCACATCTTTTTGAAACACTCGATTCTTGGCATCCTTCCTGACGTCTCTGGGTTCTCTCCAGCTCTCCTAGACACTATTCTTCCTCCTTGAAGGGTTGGTTGGGGGTTCCCAAGCTGGATCCTGAGGCATGACCCTCTCCCCTGAGCTCCAGCCTGGCATCAAACAGCCTCCTAGAGATCTTCTCCTAGGCATCTTAGACATCTAGACATCTTCACACAGACACTTCAAACTCAACACTCTCAAACTGTGAATGTTCTCTTTGCCCCAAACCTGGTCCTCCTCCCCAGCTTCCCTTGCTATGAACGGCACCGTCATCAACCCAAAGATTGGGCACCATCTTGCCCATAAGATTTCCAAAGGCTTAACTCCCGACAGCTTGCTTCCCCTCCCCAGGCCACGCACTCCCAATTACCAAAGCCCTGCTCCTTCTACCTCCAAAACATCTCTGAACTTCATCTGTTTCTCTCCACAGCCACGACTGCTCTCCAAGCTCACGGTGCCATCACCTCCTTCCTGGACAACGGCGACAGGCTCCCAAACTCCTCCTGCCCAAATCTCGATCCCCAAGGGTCCTCTAGGCTAGTGGTTCTGCAACTAGCAAGCCGCACGGAAATCACCAGGACAATCTGTTTAAAGAGGGTTTCTGGGGCATCCCTCCCCGCCTAGCAATCTGATTCTGATTCACTCCATCTGGGGAGGGGCTCCGGGATTTGCATGTCTTACAAGTTCCCCTAAGGGCGTCCCCAGGAGGAACCCCAGCTAAAGATGCTGACACCGAGGTTGCAAGTGTTGGGACCAGTAGCAAGTCTTGGGACTAGCAGCAAGGACCCCGGCGCGGTCCCATACGGAGGACCCTGGCCACAGATTGCTATTGAAATTATAGAAACAAAATGCAACTTAAGATTCAGCTCCTCAGTAGCACCTGCCACATGTCAGATGGTCACCGCAGCTGGTGGCTACTGTATCCAGCAGCAGCCCGGGACGACACATTTCCGCGGCCAGAGAAGGTTCTGCTGGATGGCGCTGCCCAGACCGAGGTGGCCGTTCTAAGAATGAAGGCTGGTCCCCCTCCTGCCCATAAGACTTCAGAGGCTCCCACTTCCTCAACATAAAAGCAAGCACGCACAGGACGTCGAGAGCTGGGAGGGCGCAGAGATGCTCCTGCGCCGGGAAACCCTGACTACGTCTCGGAGGAGCCCAGGGCCTCCCCGGCGAGAGAACTTTGAGCTCATTGGCTGATGGGAGGGGCGGCGGCCAGCGCTTTCCTTTGATTGGGTACTTTCTGAGAGCGGACAGCCAATCCGCGAGGGCGGTGGGGGCGGAGCCAGACTCGGCGTACAGGCCCCGCCCCGAGTTCCGCTGCGCTGAGCAGGGCGCGCTGCGGGGACTGGAGGTGAGTTCGGACCCCGGACCTCTTTAGGTGCCCCCGGGGCTGGCAACCGGCTCGCCGCTGCGGGGACGGGGAGTGGGGGCGGGTCCTCCCTCCTGCTGGGCGGGGACCACCTTCCCGCCAGCCCCGAAGCTCCGCGCGTGCTGTCCCCGCCTGTGCAAGGGCCCGGCGGGGGGAGGGGCGGGCCTGGGGGAGGCCGCGGCGGCCCGGGGTACCCAGGCTGCGTCCCCGCAGGAGCATGGCTCAGGAGCAGGGCGGGAGCCTGTCCGAGGCGCGGGCCCGGGTGGGGGCCCTGCACAGCATCACCGACCTGGGCCGCAAGCTGCACTTCTATGGGCGCTGGGCTGCGGACTACGACCAGGTAAACCCTCCCGGCTTCCCTCCTCTTCTCGTGCTCGCCCAGCCTCAACCTTCCTATCTGTAAAGTGGGGGCAGTTAGCCTCACCCGCTTCCCCAACCCCGGGTGGCTTGTGAGAACGAGGTGAGCCCCTGCAGTCCTGCCCCCTTCGAGGACCAGCCCCTCTTTGGCTCAGCCACACAGACCCTACCCTCGGGCCAGTCCTGTGGCTCCACATTAGCAGGCCCTAGAGATCAGGAACCAAGACCTCCCCACCCCCAGACGGCAGCCCGGGCAGAATGGCTGGCTGCCTGGAGGAGGTGCCCCTTGAGGGGTCACTGCAGACTAGGAAGAGAGCGCTGCCTTGGCCCACAGAGCCGTTCTCAGCGGTGGGCTGGGACCCGACTCTCTCATTCTGGCAGAGGAAAAGCATCTCGTGCTGAAATCCCTGCAGGGCTAGAGCCCTGGTGAGCCCAGCACACGCACACACACACACACACACACACACACACACAGCTTGGCCTGGCTGACTCCTAGACAACCCTGCACTGAAGTCCCCCAAACAGTGGGACACTGGGTGCCCCTCGGCTCTCAGAACTCTGTCCCCAGGACGTCGCCGCCCTGCGGTACCGTGCCCCACGCCTCGCAGTGGATTGCCTTACCCAAGCCCTTCCGGGCCCGCCTCATGCTGCCCGGATCCTGGATGTGGCCTGTGGCACCGGCCTGGTGGCTGCCGAGGTGAGGCCTCCCTGGGTCCCCTGCCCTCTCTTGAGCTTCCCACTTGTTCGGACTTCCTTTTACCCCTGGCCCCAGAATTCTGTGCCACCCCCACCCGCCCGTCTGACTCACGGGTCCCAAACACTCGGACTGTATTTACAGCAGGGCGCACTGCCCTCCCCGGGTTCAGAGACCCAGTCGGGAGATGGCAGGTCCGAACTGTGACTAAGTCCCCCACCCACCACCCCCAATCTCAGCTGCACGCTCGGGGCTTCCTCCAGCTGCACGGAGTGGATGGGAGCCCAGAGATGCTGGACCAGGCCCGAGCCCGTGGCCTCTACCAGCACCTCAGTCTCTGCATCCTGGGCCAAGAGCCTCTGCCCAGTTCTGAAGGTATTTCCCCTTCCACCCAGACACCTTGCCAGTGCCCCTTTCTCTTGGCCAGCCTCTGTCCCCCTCCACACCCCTCATCCCACACTAAGCCCCCCCCAGAGCCTCACTAAGCCCCTCTCTGAGCCCTCCACCCCATGATCGGACCTCAGCCCAGGATAGGGCCCCCCCACTCCCGGCACAAGGGGCAGACCCAGTCCCTCCTGATGGGTATCACGAGGCTGTGACAAAGACACACCCCCACAGCGCCTCTCCCTGTCCTGCATAGGGACTTTCGATGCGGTGCTGATAGTGGGGGCCCTCAGTGACGGCCAGGTACCCTGCAGTGCCATACCTGAGCTTCTGCGAGTTACCAAGCCAGGTGAGGAGCAGCCCATCCAACCCCAGGCACACACTTTCCCCCTCGCCACACAACAGCCAGCCAGCCTCAGAGCCCCTCGGGCCGAGCGGGGTCCCACGGCCTAGCCTTGCATTCTAGCCTCCAGCAGCCACCAGCAACAGACCCGGGCCAACAGGCAGGGCAGATGCGGAGCCAGCTGGCCTCTTCTCCGTGGGACAGCTCTGCTGTCCTCTCTGGCTCTGTCTCCTCACCTCCAAGCAGTGGCAGACCCCCTGTCCCCACGGGATGGTGGTGGCAGGAAGAGGGCCAGGCCCATGCTCTGAGGAGTCAGAGACGGGGGTGGGGGGGGTGCGGTGGCAGTGAGGGTGGCCCACATGGGAACGCGGCCACAGGCAGAAACCGGAAGTCAGGAAGACAGCCACAGGGAAGTCACCGGCAGAAAGGGGAATGACAGAGCCTCGCTGGGCCCAGCAGGGCCTGTGGCTAAGCCTGGGCAGGTCTGGGCAGGCTTTGGCCTCAGGGAACTGTGGAGGCTGACAGAAGCAGTGTCTTGAGAGGGGTCAGAGAGAGAGGTAGTGATGGGGCTTGAGAGAACAGGAAGCTCCCCGCAGAACCAGCCCAGCCCGTGCTCATCAGGCCCCTCAGCTGGCCAGAGCCCTATCTGTCCACATGGCACAGGCTCCCCTGCATTGGAGCCTTTCCTCTCACGGAACCCCGTCACCCACCCTGCAAGGCCTTGCTCCTCCTCACCCCTTCCTCCAGGAAGCCCTCCAGACACTATCTGAGCCTGCACTGGGCACGCTTTGGGTGTCTGGAGAAGACCTGAAGGGATAGGTCATTCATTCATTCATTCATTGAGCCGGGGCTGATGACTCCGCAGTCCTTCCTATGCCCCGCGGGAATCAGCCCCACTCCGTAATCTGAGAAGACAGGCCCAGAGAGGTGAGGGGACTTGCCCGAGGCCCAGAGTGCTTCCTTCCTGTGCTTCCAGACGCTGCCACATCCTCCCGCAGAGGGGCTGGGTGAGCAGTGAGGGGGTAGGGGTGGGGCTCGAGCCTGGAAACCGGCCTCCTGCCCCTCCCCCACTCACTCTCCCCCGCCCCGTCCTCCCCAGGGGGGCTGGTGTGTCTGACCACCAGGACCAACCCATCCAACCTGCGCTACAAGGAGGCACTGGAGGCCACGCTGGACGGGCTGGAGCAGGCCGGGGCGTGGCAACGCCTCGTGGCCTGGCCCGTGGACCGCTGGGAACTGGCCACCTCCGAGCTTGAGGTGGGGCCTGGAACTCCTGACAATGATGGCTTCATCTCCGGCATCGTCTACCTGTACCGAAAGCGGGAGGCGGCCCAGATGGAGGGAGTCAGGCCCCGTCCTCAGCCCCCCACTGACCTCTGACCCTCCACGTGCCCTCAGCCATGCCCATCCTGGGCCTCTGCTTCATCTCTAAAATGGGGTCCCTGTGCCCAGCTTGCCCCTCAGGGAGTTCTGCCTATTAAATCAGTCCCAGAAGGCCCCAGGACTCTGGCTGATTCTCTCCCCCAAGAAGGTGACACCAGTCTCTGAGGACAGAAGTGAGAAGAGACAGAACAGCAGGGGCTCCCACCCTCACTTAAGGACCAGGAGAGCCGTGCTCGTGCTCATGCCCTTGGCCTTGACCGAATCCTTTCACATATCCAGGACTCCCGTTCCTTATCTTGACTTTTTATAGAGAGTCCGGAAGCCCGGTGTGTCTTAGAGGCTCATTAGGAAGGAGCCTTGGGGCCGGGCCTTCAGAATGAGCAGGACTCAGAGGCCTGGAGAAAAGGGGGAAGGACAGACCCACAACAGGGCAGGGGACAGCCCCGGCCAAGGCCAGGACACGGGACCTGGAGGGTGAGCGGACCAGCCTGGCTTCCCAGACAAAGCCGGGACAAAGAAGGGGAGAGGGCAGGTGGCCCACTCCCCTGGCCTCCCTCCTGGGGTCCCCAACCCTTTACCACGGTGCTGGGCACACAGCTGTGTCTCCTACATATGGCTTTACCTTCTAACAAATGAAGGGCTTTGAGCAAGGTCACTCCAGAACTGAGGGTCAGCTCTGATTTGTCCCAATTCCTCAAAACCAGTTTAAACGTCGCAGCCGCATCACAGTGGTCCTGCTCCTTGCCAACCCCACCCCTGCCCACCTTCAGGGCTGAAATCAGAAACCACATGGTCTTCCTGTGCACAGGTCCCATTTATTGTAGAAAATAACAGTAATGACCATGACAAACAGATCTCCTTCAGTTACAAAACAGAAACCACAGAGGAGCAGGAAAAAGGCCCAGGACTTCCCGGGAGGGCAGGCCCGAGAGAGACCATCCCCCCTTCCCGGCTGTCCCCAGGATGTCCAGGGACCTTGGCAGCGGTGGCAGATGTCGCAAGTCAGGAGAGTCCTGGGGTCCTGCTGCGGGGGCTGCCGAGGCCGAGCCCTGAGGCCGTCGGGTGGGGACAGGAAGGGGTGCGGGCTGCCTGGGCAGCCTCCATGGCCTCCTCCCCACCACTACCCAAACCAGTTTGCAGCACCTTCAACCCTCCCCTCCAAACCCGTCCGTCAACTCTGTGTCACCTCTGGCTCCACAGTCAGGTGGCTGAGCGAGGCCCGAGCCGTCCTCCTGGACAACACAGGAATGGGCAGGGCACCCCCTCGGAGGCAGAGCCCAAGCGAATTCAGGGCTGAGCTGTCCTGACCAGCAGGAGCCAGCTCCCCAGCCCGCCACACCCTGGGGCTTCTCGCCTCCTCTCCTGTGTCCACAGGCCCTTCCGCGGAGGGAGGCACAGAGTCTTTCTGTCCATCCTTGCTGGCATGGGGGGGCCTCGGGTTCGGTGTCCGGGGGGGGCCAGAATGGGTTGAGTTGCTGCCGGCGGGCGGCCTGGCTCAGTCCCCCGCCTGCCCAACCCCAGGCAGCCTGCAGCCCCGTCCTGGGCTCACAGGCTACACCTTCAGTCCCGGAGGGACAAAGCTGGCGGGACAGAGCTGAGTAGCGGGCACCTTACACGTAGTTGCTGGCTGGGGCGGAGCGGGCTGCGGAGTACTTGGCCGAGTAGGGCTTGTCGGTGCGCGGGGGGCAGTTGCAGCAAAGGAGGGCCCCCCCCCAGCAGCAGCAGCCCTGAGGCGGCCCAGCCGATGTAGAGAGAGGCACCCATCTCCCGCTTCTGGCCCGAGGCCACCAGCGGGTTGTAGAAGTCCCGGATGATGGTGTTGGCCGTCCAGGACGCCGGCACCAAGACCAGCAGGCCGGCCAGCAGGAACACCACGCCCGCCACGATCATGGTCTTGGCCTTGGCACTCTCGTCCTCCACGCAGTTGGTGCACTTGCCCCCCACCACGGACAGCAGCACGCCCAGCACGGCCAGCAGGATGGACACGACCATGAGGGCGCGGGCCGCCTGCAGGTCCTGGGGCAGCGCCAGCAGCGAGTCGTACACCTTGCACTGCATCTGGCCGGTGCTCTGCACCACGCAGTTCATCCACAGGCCCTCCCAGATGGTCTGCGACGTGACGATGTTGCTGCCGATGAAGGCCGTCACCCGCCACATGGGCAGCGCGCAGCTCAGGATAGCGCCCAGCCAGCCCAGCACGGCCAGCGCGATGCCCATCACCTGCAGCCCCATCGAGGCCATGGCTCGGCGCCTGTGGGGGCGGGGAGGGGCGGGGCTCGGGGGGCCTGGAAGGCGGAGGGGCTCCCACGCAGGGGCTTTGTAGGAATCCAAGCGCGAGGAGGGCGGACCCTCGGTGTCCGCAGGGACGACTTTCACTCGGAGTCCAGAAGCCTCGGCTCAGCTCCCCAGCTCCCCAGCTCCCCCGTCTTCTAGAAGCAGGAGACCAGTGGTTCCTCGCAGTGGCAAGCTCTGGCGCTCAGATTCCGGCGCTGCCGATCTGAGCGGTTATATGGCTCTGCAGTGGGGGCGGGAGCAGAGGGAGGGGTTTCCGTCCTGGGACCTGCCCCCACCCCTGACCAGTTTCTCCGGATTCCTGAACCCGGGCCAACTTGAAGGCACTTCCAGGCCTCAGCCCCTGGGCCCCTGAGTCAGGATCCTGGAGAGCCAGTCTCGGGGGAAACTGCCTTCTCCCCCTGCCCCCGGCCCAGTAGCTGAGGTCAGCCTGGAGACAGACCCTGACTGAGTCACAGCTCGCAGGCACCTGGACGCATTGGGGCAGTGAGCCCCAGCCAGGGTCAGGGTCCTGAAGACCAGGATCCCTATACCTCAGTGCTCCCTCATTCCAGGCTTTGGGCGGACAGGGTGGCATGGTCAGGGAGAGGGTCTGAGTTGACGTCCGGGAATGTCAGAGAGCGGCCCCACCTTGATTCCAGCGGTCCCGTCCTATCACGTCCCCACCGGCCCCATCACTGCTATGGCAAGGCTCACCATTCCCCCACCCCACCCCCGCCCTTGCCTTCCCGGGGGGATTTCCGTGGCGGCCTCATGAGGGTGGTTTGGAGAACAAGGAGCTGGGGGACCAGGACTCCTGGATCTGTCACCTGCTGTCCCCTCCCTTCCCACTACCGGGCTTCCCAGCCCTGCCAGAAGAGGAAGTCTTTGGGCTGAAAACTTTCCCCAACCAGGAGAGTTTCAGCCAGTTCCCCCCCAGGGTTGAAGCCGCTTGACAGAACTGAGTGGGGGAGGTCACCTAGAGCCACCGGCCAGGCCCTGTTTACTCTGGGAAGACACACACAGCCGTGGTCAGATAAAGCCAGGGTGGGGGCAAAGTCCCAGGAGACCTGGAAGAAAGAACAGAAACTGGGTGGAGGTGGGATGCTGGGGAGGGGGCTTGGGGGGGCGGGGGGGGGGGGGGGCTGCAGGGCACAACTCCGGGGGAGGCGGGAGAGGGGTGGCTGTAGTCTCAAGTTCTGTGCTGGAGGCGGGAATCACCATGCATCGGGCCCCTGGGAGTTGTGCAAGGCAGAGGACCTTTGGGGAGAAGCAACATGGAGGGCAAAGGTACGGGAGCCTGGGGAAATGCAGCTGGTTCTAGGAACCCGGAGGAATCCAGTCTGACCAGACCCTGGGGTTATGGGGGAGGGGCCTCGAGAGAAAAGGCCAGAAACCTCTGCCCCGAATATCACGGAGCATGCCCCGAGGAGCTAGGGCAAGGGCTGCCAGGCAGAGAGGGGTCCACACACCTTAGAACGATGTCTCTGGAAACCGAACGGAGGTGAAAGAAAGCAGAGCAGGGTTTGCGGGGGTCTTTACGGGGAACAGTGGTTGGGCCTCACTCATCCCGGATAGATCAAGGGAACCCCTCCCCCTCCACATGGTCACCACCACCGACAGGGCTCCAAGGCACCCCTGAGCTCCCAGCACCGTCCAGCACCAAGACCGGCCCCCTGGGGTGGCCCCATGTCCCCCAGCTTCCTACGGGAGAATGGGCAAGCACGCGTGATTTCGGTTGGAGTCATCTGTGAGTCCCAGGCACACAGGAGGCCTTGGCGATCTCATGTGGATGGCGTGACAAATCACAGGGTCGGCTGCGACGACGCGGTGGGGAAGTTGAGGTCTTGGGTTGCGGCTGGCGATGCAAACAGCCACCCCCTCTGAGGATCCCGGAGGACAGAAGCAGGGGTGCTCAGTGAATGCTTGCGACACTCAGAAAGGCAGGCGGCTCTCTCCCGGTTCCCAAATGCCCCCCCCCCCTGCCCTGCATTCCCCCCCCCTCCCCCACCCACACACACACACACACACACACACACACACACACACACACACACGTATGGTTTCTGCTGGCACCACACCTCCCAGGTTTTCCTTACAAGGCTCGGAGGAACCGCAGATGCCCCCGGGCTGAACAACAGAGATAAGTACCTTTCCAGATTGACAATAAGTGCTTTCCTGTGATGACCTCATCGAAAGTAAGTAGGGCAGGGACTCTGACAGCATTTGCACAGATGGGTAAACTGAGGCCCAGAGAAGGCTGAGGGGTTGGGCCTCCTAACCCAGGGCCCCCTCATCCATGGTCCCAGCCCTACAGTAAGCTTTCTGAGTCCAGAAGTGGGTTGCCCAGATGACCGGACCCCCGGCCCGCCCCACCCCTGCCCCTGCCCACGTCCTGCCCTTGTTATCTTACGACACAGCCAACTGGCATTTGGAAAAATAGGAGTGGGGGTGGGGGGCACATGAGCCCTAGAACTTTCCATCTGTGGCTCAAAGAAGTGACTCAGAAGCTTTCCTTCCCTGCCCAGTTCAGCCAAGCACATCACAGGCAGGGGGAGGGGCTGGGCACAGGGGAAGGGCAGGTGCAAGGGGTGGGCCCAGAGCAGGGGAGGTCTATGGGGAGCCAGGACGGGGCTGTGGGCCCAGGTATGCAGAAGGAACAGGAGGTCCCCGGGAGCAGCTCTGCACATGAGTGGAGCTGGAGAAATATTTGTGGAGGCTTGACTTACACCAGGAGGTCCCGGCAGGGTCCCCCCCCATCTGCTGCAGGAAAAACACCAGGAGAAACCAGACACTTTTTCCTGCACGTGCTCTGGCTCCGGCTCTGGCTCCGGCTCTGGCTCCCGGACCTGCCGCTCCTAACCGCTTAAACAACGTTCTGCTGCGACATCTAATGGGTTTGACACCCACCCCCTTTGCTTCTTAGGTAAGGAGGTGAGGGCTGGCACCTCCTTTTTTCTCCTCCCAATCCTCACTAATTTTAGGCCGATAGAATGGTATTACGATGCCGGTTTTTTCCAGAACAGCCCTCTTCCCCAGATCAGTTCACCCATCCCTGCCCAGCTCAGTAGCATCTTGCCAACCATGGGACCTTGGAGAGGCCGGTTTCCTTCTCAGCCTCAACTTCCCCTCTTTGTCAAATGAGGGCATTGGCGCTCCTCCCCTATCGAAGGCACCTGTCGCATGAGAGGAGGGTGTGAAAAAGCCTTGTCAACTGGCAAGTGCGGTACCAATGAGGAGGAAGGAGCCTCCCACGGGCTCTGCTCCCACTCACATGAGAAGGGAGCTGGGACTTCTTGGGCTTCTCCTCCCCGCAGCCCTAGGGGCTCAGTCAAGCCCAGAATCACAACTCCGACCCCAACCCTGTGCACACACTTAGTTCCCTGTGTCCGCTCCCCCGGCATCCCTAGGAAAAGGACAGCTACGGTCTCCCATCCAAACCCAGCCATTCCGCTGTCTTCTGAGCTTAGAGCCTGTGTCCTTCTAGGGACCAGCCTGCTGGACTCCTACCCGGACGTCCAGAAGAATCTCCTTGAGCCAAACAGACCTGAGTTCCGAGAACTTGCCTCCTTATTTCCACGAAGACCAGGAGAGCTGGTGTCAGCTCAGAGCTATCCACCCCCCTTATGCCCCCCATCCAAGCACACCTAACATAACATTCTGATCCTTATAAAATCAGGCAGATTTTTTTTTTTTTTTTAAAAAAAAAAAAGAAGACTACAAGGAAACAGCCTCACTCTCAGCTCAAAAATTAGTCTAGCTGAAAGTGGGTCCAAAACTATTTATTTCTGGGGCGCCTGGGTGGCTCTGTCAGTGAAGCTTCTGCCTTCGGCTCAGGTCATGGTCCTCGGTTCTGGGATCAAGTCCCGCACCGGAGTCCCTGCTCAACAAGGAATCTGCTTCTGCCCCTGCCTTTCTCTCTCTCTCTGTCAAATAAATAAATAAAATGTATTCTTTAAAAACCATTTATTTCTGCAGACGTTCACAAACTTCTCAGCCCACAGCCTCAAGTGAAGATCCTTTTCTCTTTTTTTAAGCAGAGACAATGCCACTAAGTTCTAAGATGTTTAAATTTCCGTAAATAATCTGCAACGGGACGTCACAGTCCTTGGTGACTACACACACTGTGTCACCAAGGGTCCCTTCAGAGCATCTCCCTGCGTTGTTCCAGGGCAGGAGCTCCAGGAGGCTTCCGGCAACAGGCGGTCACCTCCAGCCCCGGCGGGTGCGGACCAGCCGCTCCAAATCTGGGAGGAGATGCGGAGGCCCCTTTGTGGCCGTCCTCTGCAATAAGCCCAGCCCTCCCCGGGTCGCGTCCCAACTCTGCCACGACCCGTTCTGTGACATTGGGCAACAGCCTTGAACTCTCTCAACTGATTTCTTCATCTGGGTAAAGATGATGACAAGGCCTCCTTCCCAGGCTCTGGGAGGCGCAGTGAAGACACAGCCGGGGCCCACGAGATGAGCTCATTTGGCCCCCTGGGATTCTTCTGGCCGCCCTGACAGGGGTCTGGTGGGCCCAGAGGACAGGCCCCAGAAAGCCACCGTTCCTGGGCTCGGAAGTGGAGGCCCAGCCCCAAGCTGAGCACGTGGCCCTCGGCCTTCGGCCTGACAGCCCACACCGGTGACCGTCCTCCCCACCGGCTCGGGATGGGCTAATGACAGGCCTGGCTGTGCCAGAGGCCCGACTGCCCGGCCTGGTCAGACTGGCTGAGCCTGTGCTGCCCCCAGTCTGGGCCCTGCGTGGGCCGAGGGAGAGGGTGGCAGTTCCATGGAAGAGAAGCCGGGCTGGCCGCCCCCGGCAGAGGGGAGGGATGGGTTCAGAGAGAGGGGGGGGGGGGGGGGGGCCTGAATGAGGCTGGTTTGACAGAGGTCAGATGGGGCAGGATTGTCTGAGGGGGAGACTTACAGTGAGGACGGGACTGAGTGAGTTTTAAACAGCTTCCTTAAATGTGTGCCTTGGATCCCAGCTTTGGGGTGGCCCTTTCAAAGGGCTCCGTGTTTATGGTGACGGGCGCCATCCACACCATCGCACCCCGCTGTCCAGCCGCTCACCAACAGGCCGCTCCCCTACTTCTCAGCGAGGACCATGCTGGGCCCCGGGCATGAGACCTCCTCCCCATCCACCCCTGTCCCTCTGCCCCCCATGCCCCCTACCCACTTTAAGGCAGCCCTGTCTAGGCTGGCTGTGTCTTCCAATTTTCCAGAAGCCGTGGAAGGAGAGAACTTAGAGGTCACGGCATTCTTGAGGACTCTAATCTGAGGCATCCATCCTGCCCAGCCCCACCCCTGCCCAGCCAGGGAACCTGCTTCTACCAGACCCTTCCAAGCCGTTGGTCAGCAAATAGCTCCCGAATGTCTGAGGTGGGCCAGGCACCAGGTTGAGGCCCTTAGTATTATGAGAAAACATTTTCTCTATAAAACTACACAGGGGTGTCATCGTTCCCATTGTAGAGATAAGAAAACTGAGGCTCTGGGAGCTGATGCGATGTTCAGGGCCACTGGAATAATCACAAGACCAGGATTCACACCCAGCCCTGCCTGATGCTGGGGCTCATCCTCTGCACCCACCCTCTCTCCTGCACTGGACAGGCCCAGGGCCAGACGTGGAGCTCAGTGGGGAGTCTGGCCAGCACCTGCCCTCAAGGCCCCCGGATCAGAATTGACAATTTCCTACACCAGAGAGGCCTGCTCTGTGTGAAGTCTGCAAAGGAAGGAGCCAGCTGCACCCAGGGCCCAGGGCAGACTTCCTGGAGGAAGTGGCAGGTGGAAGAGAGAGTTCTCCGAAAAGGGAAATGGGGGGGGGGGGGGGGGGGGAGGGCCTCTGTGGGGAGGGGTGCTTTGTGGGGTCTGGAGCCAACAGACGACAGAGCTGGGCTGAAAAGCAAGTTGGGCGTATCAGGGGAGGCCTTGAGTGCTCAGCCCAGGAGTCTGGGGCACAGGAGAGCCACAGACAGTCTTTGAGCAAGGGCAGGCCCAGTCTGCTGTGACTCGTGGGGAAGTACCTGGGCCAGTGTGGCAGGTTAATTGGAGAATGAGAGACAGCAGGGTGGCCCTGCTTTCAGGTAGATGAAGGAGCCTCAGGGCAGGGGAGACAGAACTTCATGGAGGCTGGGGCTGGGGGGGGCGGTCATCTTGACCCAGGATCAGCCTTGACCCCCAGAGCGGCCCGCTGGCCCTGGGCTAGGCTGGGTCGTGTCTCCAGCAGGCAGAGCCAGTAGCTGGTGTCTTCCCAAACTGCTTCCTCTCCGCCCCGCTGGGGGAGCCCCAGACGAGCCTGGAACCCAGCACCCTTGCCCTCCAAGCCGCCAGGGTAGGGCGCACGCCTACTGACAACACAGCAGAGAATCTGTTTCTGTTTTCATGACACACCGAGAGGGAGAGAGAAACCAGCCCGCTGACCTGGGGACTCCCAGGTTGGAAGCCAGTGAGTCAGCAGTGACTGACTGCCCGGGAACCGGACCCATCCAAAGTCTAGGGATCCTAAGTGGCATAACCCCAATTCCAGGTGACTCAGAAATCACATTACTCTTCCCTCTGGCCGCAGTGGCCCCCAGGCCTGGCTTCCGCGCCTCTGGCCCCAGGTGGGGTGGCTCCCGCCCTCAGATCCTGACTCCCTTGCCTCCTCGGACCCCGTCAGTCCAGCTTCTACAGCTTCTCGGTCCCCCTGCCGGGTGCACCCACTGACCCAGCCCGGCCCGCAGCCCTCATTCCCCGTGGCTCCCGGCTCTGGATGGATCCAGCTCCGAGGAAGGGCCCCGGACCCCACCTGCCCCACCAGCCGGGGAGTGGGAGACGGGGCCGAGTCCAGAGCAGCCGCGCCAGTGGTCAGGTCTGAACTTTTTTCTTTTTCAGCGTCCTTTTTATGGCAGGGCTTAACCTACTGGGTTTGAACTCTTGATGTGTGCCCGGGGAACCACCCGGAGCACTCCGTCACGCCCGCCTGCCCTCCGCACACCCCTGCTTTCTCAGCAGCGCAGCTGGGGGGGCCGCAGAGCCCCAGGGGGGCTGGCCGGCCGCCAGCAGCTTGGTGTCACCACCCTTACTCCACGGCTCTCCCCCGACCCCCACACAGCCTACCCAGGTCGGGCCCCGCCACCCAGGCAGTAGGAAGTTCCCCGCACAGACCTGGGCACGCAGCCAGGCTCCTGAGTTTCAAGTTTCGTTTCTTTTCTGGCAGTACCTCATCCCAGCCTTTAGCATGTCAGCCGGCCGGCGGGAAACCCAACCTTGCTCCTTCCCGCAGCTCATCTCTACCCAAGGATCCTCTCGGTCCCAGGACACCCATGAGTCCCTCCTTGTGCTCTCAGCCATGGAAACCTCCAGGCTCCGGGCCCAGGGGTCCCTCCAGGGCCTGGGGCTCAGCGGCCCCCCCCCCCCAGATACACGGAGGAATCAGAAATCATTGACCAGGGACCATAGAGCCATCGCCTAAAAGGTATCACCTTCTGTTCCTGGGAACAGTGAGGCCGGTGCTTAGTAGGAGCGCATCGTAGGAGCCTTCCCTGTCCCGGCACGCTCTCAAGGGGCCCACAGCCCCCCAGTCCTGGCATCCCAATGGAGGCACCTCGTCCCCAACCTTTCAGTCTGTCTCCACTCCAGAACACCAGACCCTGGCTCTTCTTGCCCTTGGTCTCTACCTGGGGGTCAAGCTCAGGGAGAGCTTCTGCCTCAGCCCTCTCTTCCCCCCCCCCCCCCCCCCCCCACACACACACCAGCCATTGACTCCCTAGCCTCCTCGTTGGCTTCTCTCCGGCCTCACCCTGCACCCCAAGGGCACAGTGACCTTGAGCCACACACTGACCTTCAGCCGCAGAAGCCTTCTCCGGTGCCCCAAGTGAGCAAGATGACGGTTGCCCCCCAGGAGCAGACCCTAAAGTCTCCCCTAGTTCTAGCCCAGCCTTTCTCTCCTGCCACATATCCTAACGTCCTGATGTCCTGGCCGGCCACGGCTTCTGCCGTGTCACTCGCTCTGAACACACCGCATCTTCCTCGAGCCTCCTACCTTTGCGCAGACAGAGGCCTCTGCGTCACGAGCAAGCTCATCGTTTTGCCAACACAGCAAAGCCCATCTCATCCCTCAGACGCAGCTCTTGGACAGTGCAGGGGTGGCCCATGGACTCGCCCACATAGCGTGGTCACCCCCATCGGAGTGCCTGACGCGCAGTCTGTGGATGTGGCTTCTGCTGCCCATCCACCCCCCCCCTACACACACACACCAGGCTGGGAGTTCCTCGAGGGTGGGGTGACCACGTACTTACTGGGCTCTGACCCTCCCAAGAGGAGCCCAAGTGTGTCTGAACCAGCGTCAAAGGCTAGCTCCTGAATTCTTAGTCTCACGGGACACGAGCAGCAAAAAAGAAGCAGGTATTACTAGAAATAAATGACCGACTACATAAAGGGAGGAAAAGAGACAAATCTCCAGGGCAGAAAAGTCCCCCAAAATGAGCGTAAAGGCTGTACCTTCCTTAAGGGTAAGTGTAACCCCCTTGTCTCAAGCGTGGGCTATAGTCACCTCCTTCCAAAGAGGACAGCACGGAACAGGGAGAGAAGGGTTGGTGTATAGTAGAGGACCCTGACAAACATCTCCTCCGCCAGGGGATCAAGGTCAACAACAATCGTCAGAAGCCAGGGTGATCTCAGGCTCTTGGGTGGCTCAGTCGTTAGGCATCTGCCTTCGGCTCAGGTCATGATCCTGGGGTCCTGGGATCGAGCCCTGCATCGGACCCCCTGCTCAGTGAGAAGCCTGCTTCTCCCTCTCCCGGTCCCCTTGCTCGTGCGCACTCTCTCTCTCTCTCCCTCTGACCAATAAATAAAATTTTTTTTAAAATAAAAAAAATTTTTTAAAGTCTATTTTGGGGCACCTGGGTGGCTCAGTCAGTGGAGCATGTGATTTCAGGGTCGTGAGTTCAAGCCTGAGTTGGCATGGTGTTGGGCATGGAGCCTACTGAAAAAATAAATAAATAAAAATAAAGTCTATTTTTTCTTAAATTTTATTTATTTATTTGATAGAGAGAGAGAGAGATCACAAATAGGCAGAGACGCAGGCAGAGAGAGAGGGGAGGAAGCAGGCTCCCTGCTGAGCGGAGAGCCCGATGCGGGGCTCGATCCCAGGGCTCGATCCCAGGACCCTGAGACCATGACCTGAGCTGAAGGCAGAGGCTTAACCCACTGAGCCACCCAGGCACCCCTATTTTCTTCTCTTTTTTTAAAGTAGGAAAGCAAGCCAGCTAGCTGAGCCCAAGCCCCACCTCCTCCAGGGAGCCTTCCTGGTTCCTGCTTGGGCAGTGAAGGGGCATTGAGGTTGCCAGCGGGCAGGACTCAGCAATCAGTTCTGCTCGTGTTCCAGAACGTCTCTGGTCGGGAAACGTCGTGTTTTAGGAGACGCACGCTGAGCTACGGGGCCGGCAGCTGTCAACGGTGTATTCGAGCGGCTCTCAGATGGGTCAGAAGCAAAAATACGAGTTTGGGGAGGGGAGAGAGAGAGCAGGTGGAGCGGAGGGCGAGCAGCTGGTGCACCTGCGCGGACGCTGGACGTCCCTCGCCCTCTTCTTGCAACTTTTCTGTGGGTTTTAAATTTTTCAAAACAACAAGTTAAGAGAAAAATTCAGGGACCCGTCAGGAGGGCAGGTGGGAGGCAGCCACCTTCCAGGTGGAGGAACCACAGGTGCAAAGGTGGGGAGGCAGGGGGAGGTGGGGAGGGTGCAGAGGCCTGGAAGGCAGGAGGGGCAGAGAAGAGGCAAAGGTGAGCAGGGGGGTGAGCAGGGGGGATGCTGAGAGCCCGTCGGTAGGCAGGCAGGCAGGCAGGCCCGGAGCTCTCCAGGTGTGGCCCCTTCTTCCACCCTGCACCCCCACAAGCCAGGTCCCCAGAGCTGCCCTAGGGCGGCGTCACATAGATACTGTCCACCCGCTCCCCAAAAGACACCTACAAGGGCTCTCCCGGCTCCCGTGTCCCCAGCCCCGTGGCCACCCATGCCTTGATTCCCCTGCCTCCCCCCAGCTCCTGACCCCGAACCGATTACACGGGACTCCCCTGCAAGTGGGGAAGTGGCCTCCCCGGCCCTACCGAACTCCACAGTCCCGGGCCTCCCTTTGGGATGAGTCTGGTACCAAAGCAGCCCTCCCAAGCTTTCTCTTCTCGGTGCTCTGGCCAGGCTGGGGAGCTCAGACCTCGTTGCCTTGGAGGCAAAGCCAGTAACATGAATAGTAACGTCCCGAATGTTCATAGCACTACCTTCCCAATAGCCGAAACGTGGAGACGACCCAAGTGGCCAGCAGTGGATGAATGCACGGACAAAGCATGCTATGTCCCTACACGGATTTTTAAATTTTTTTAAAGATTTATTTATCAGGGGGTGGGGGTGCGGCCTGGGTGGCTCAGTGGGTTAAGCCTTTGCCATCAGCTCAGGTCATGGTCTCAGGGTCATGGAATCGAGCCCCGCATCGGGCTCTCTGCTCAGCCGGGAGCCTGCTTCCTTCTCTCTCTCTGCCTGCCTCTCTGCCTACTTGTGATCTCTCTCTCTGCCAAATAAACAAATAAAATCTTTTTTTAAAAAAAGGAATTATTTATCGGGGCGTCTGGGTGGCTCAGTCGTTAAGCGTCTGCCTTTGGCTCAGGTCGTGATCTCAGGGTCCTGGGATCGACCCCTGTACCGGGCTCCTTGCTCAGTGCAAAGCCTGCTTCTCCCTCCCCCTCTGATACTCCCCCTGCTTGGGCTCTCTCTCTCTCTCTCTCTCTCTGTCAAATAAATAAATACAATCTTTAAAAATAATAATAATAAAGCTGCTTCAAACATAGCAGTAAATAGCCCTTCTCCATTGCCTGCGGGGGGACCAGGCGGGCACACACAGCCACTGTTAAACCCAGGGAAACTCCGATCCGGTAATATCAGTGCATTCTCCCAACGAAGAAACGGGAGCTTGGAGCACTGCAGTGACTTCCCCAGGGACACACCACACCGCTTGTGGGGGGGGGGGGGGCGAACCCCAAACCCAGAACTGACCAAAACCCAAGCCCGAGTGGTCTGCTCAAGCTCCTTTCCACCTCCCCGGCGGGGTTGGGCCAGCCCTGGGTCCCAGGTCACTCTCCCGGGAGTCGCCCCCGTCTGTTTGCTTGTGGGAACTGCAGCCTCCGAGGGGGCCCAGCGTCCAAGAGCCCAAGGGGCAGAGCTCTGCGCTCTGGCAGGTGGAGGGGAAGGGCGCGCTGTGACCGGCAGGGGTGCATGCGATGGGGCCGCCAAAAGTGGGCTTCAGCTACGGGAGGGCCTGCATTGCAAATCGTGAACCGTAGGTGGGGTGTACAGATTTTTCATCGTGATGGAAAATACAAGCTGACCGCTGCCATGCGGGGTGGGAGGGGCGGGTCCGGCTGGGCAGGCCCGAAGTGGGTGCCCTTGGGTGAGGGCACAGCAAGTGTGGCTGAGGCCCTGAAGCAGAGGGCAGGGAGAGGAATCGCCTGTCCCCCAGGGCAGGACGGTGAGGTCCATGGGAAGGGGGCAGCCCACACTGGATGGGGTGGTCCCAGGAGCAGGGGTGGGGGCCCCGGGGGGGGGGGGGGGGGGGCTGATGGCACTACAGCCCTGGCGCCCTGTCCCGGGTCTGTCGGGAGGGGTGGGCCTGAGAACTGAGCTTGGGCATGAGAGGGAGGACGGCTGTCTCTCCACAGAAGGCCAGGAAGGAGCAGGGGAGGTAGAGGAGCCTGCGCCTGGGTGAGAAGGGGAGGAGGGGGCAGCTCATGGGCACTCCAGAGTCACGTCCCCCGTTGTCTCTTCCGGGGAGAAAGAGAGCTTAGGGAAGAGAGCAGGCACAGAGTAGGCCGTTCGGTGCAGGGAGGGGCTCAGGCTAGAGCTGGGACAGCCGGGTGGCATCGCATCCGGGGAGCGCCCGGGGCACGGCTTCCAGGCAGCCCCCAGGCTTGGTTTCAGCAGGCCTGGCCGAAAAAACGGAAGAGGCCTGGGCAGGGCAGGGCCTCTTTATGGCTTTTGGCGAAACCTGGCCCTGGGGACAGGGAAGAAGTTTCTCTGAGCAGGTGCGGAGGGAGTGACTCATTCCTAGCTCCCAGGCTCCCGGGACACCGCAGAGCCTAGGAATTACCCCAAAGCAGCCAACTGGGCCGGGCCGGTCCGAGAGAAAACAGCCCCACCCCCCCCCGGCCACCCCCACCTCCCACCTCCCACCGCCACCCACAGGAAAGGACAGACCACACCCAGAACAGTGGGTTCCCCGGATGAGAAACGCACACCCTCTGCCATAAGCACAAACCCACACAGACACACAGACACACACACCCCACAGTCAACACCCGCCACGCACACACACTCCCGGGCGCTCCCCGGGAAAAGCCCACCACCCCCACGCGTTAGGCCTAGGCTCCCTACCCTAAACCTTCATAGCCCAGCACAGGTGTCCACAACCAAAGTCAGCGGCAAAGTCACTCCCCGAGAATCCCGGGAACCGACAGCACCGGCCACGTGGGCTATGTCCATCAGCGCGGCCCAGCCTCGTGTTCAGGCCCAGACCTCCCAGGCCGGGGCCTCTGCTGGGGTCAGCAGCTTCCCGCGTCTGTGAGTCCTTCATGTTTTTCCACCTCAGACGGGCTTCCCAAGGCAGGGCCTGTGTCCCCCAGAAAATCCTCCCCAGTGGCATGGCCAAGGATCTCCAGTCAGACCAGGGCCCCTGTGTTGAAGACAGCAGGAGTGCTAGACATGATTCCTTTTACTGAAGGCAACAACAACGGACCATGTTGAACTTAAGTCCAAAAAAGAAAAAAAAAACACTAAGAATTGGGGAGAGCAGTGATAGCATGTCTACTGGGACTTCTTGTGGAGCAAAATAAGAGTCACCAGATTCCAAAAAGGCAGCAACGGGGACAGCCTGGGGACTAGCATAGTATATCATATACATATATATTATTAAAAATATATAAATATTCATCTATAGTCAATATATAAATTCTAATATATATACTTGAAATAAATGGGATAAATGAATATAAATATATATAAATAAATATATATAAATGTAAATAAATATATAAATACATGAATAAATGAAACATGATACATATAATTATATAAGCTAGGAAAAAAATAAATATATATAAACTAGAAATAAATTAAATAATTAAATTTATTTTAAATAAATTTAAGTAATTAAATTTAATTTTATATTTATCTTATATTTATTTATATTATTATATTATATAAATACATTTATATTTAATTCAATAAAATTAAAGTCATATGAATGAAAAGAACTATTATAAAACTTTTAGAAGAAAATAGAGGAGAATATCTCTTTCTTGGAGCTAGGGACACTTCTTAAATAAGATTCAAAAGGTATAAAAAAAATTGATAAACTTGGATGCATTAGAAAACTGGCATGATCGCGGTGACCAGCTGGCTCGGTGGGTGGAGCATGAGACTCTGGATCTCAAGGTTGTGGTTCGAGCCCAGGTGTAGAGATTACTTAAAAATAAAATCTTTATGGGTGCAGGGCTAGAGGTGGATGGGGCAGATCTGGTCCTGGGGACGGAGCTACAGGCCCTCTAGACCACTTTGCCCAACTCCCAGCCTCTCTTACCCCCACCTACAGAAGGAAAAAGAAAAAAAAACAAATAAAATAAAATCACTTAAAAAAAAACCTGGCCTGATAAAAGAGAATAAAAAACGTTATACAACCCACACACCCAACAAATGGTTAGTAATCAGAATAAATAAAGAACTTCTACAAAATCTATAAGAAAAAGAAAGCTTAATAGAAAGACAGACAAAGGCTATGAACTGGCATCCTACAGAGGTAATTGCAATGACCAATGAATCTCTGAAAGATGTTCAACCTCACTAGCCATTAGAGAAATGCAAATTACAATGAGTAACCATCTACATCCAGAGAGGAACAAAGCTACCAAGTGTTGGCAGGGATATGTAACAACAGAAACTCCAACATGCTGCCTGGAGTGTTAGTTGGTATAATTTTAGAGAATCATTTGGCAATATCTCATAAAGTGAAGGGTAAACAGACCTATGACCCAGCATTTCCACTTCTAGAGAAACTCTCAGGCACATGTACCAGGAAGACAAGATATTGGAAACAAGCCAAATGCTCATCAAAAGAAAACTGAAATGTGAATTGTGACAGAGTCACGGGATGGAATACTCTACAGCAATGAAAAGGGAAACCATTACTGACACACCCAACAACATGTGTGGACCTCACATTGAGTTAAAGAAGCTAGAAACAGATAATTACCTGCTGATTCCATTTATATAAATATCAAAACAAAGCAAAAGTAATCAAGGTTGAAAGAGGGAGGCCATCTCTGGGGAGACAGAAATAGAAGGGACACCAGGAAACCTTCTGGGATTATGGAAATTCTTCTACCTTGATCTGGGGGGTGGTTACCTAGTACACACGAATGTAAATATTTCATCTAGCTGTACATCTAAGATTCGTGCATTTTAGGGGCACTTGACTGGATCAGTCAGTGGATTATGCAACTCTTGATCTTGGAGTTGTGAGTTTGAGCCCCACATTGGGCTTATGCCTAACTGCTCTTATTTTTAAGTACTCTTAAAAAATCTTGGGGGGGGGGTTTGTGCATTTTAAGGACCTCACTGAATGTACTTTAGGCCTCAAAAAAACAAAAACGCCAAAAGTCTCCATAAAAATGGGAAAAGATAAGCCATGGTCTGGGAGAAGATATTTGCAACAAATGATTTGTATTCAGAATATATAAATTCTATAACTGGATAAGAAAACTCCCTGTGTTTGTGTTCCCTCTCTTACTGTGTCTCTCTCTGTCAAAGAAATAAGTAAAATTTTAAAAAAGAAAACAAAGTTAATGAAAAAAGCAAACTGGAGAATGATAAGTGCAATCTAAGACCATTTATATAAAATTTTCTAAAGATTTTATTTATTTATTTGAGAGAGTGAGAGAGAGAGAGCAGGAGATGGGGGAAGGTCGGAGGTAGAAGCAGACCCCCTGCTGCGCAAGGCGCCCAATGAAGAACTCAGTCCTAGGACCCTGGGATCATGACTTGAGCTGAAGGCAGTCACTTAAGACTAAGCCACCGAGGTGTCCCCATTTATGTAAAAATTCTAACAAACAAAATAGATCTAAGTATTGTACGGGGATGTATACCTAAGTAACAAAAAAATAAAAACATGAATAGGAAGATGACATGCCAACCTGAGGACAGTGAAGGGACACAAAAGAGCTTTAGCAGAATGAGATTTGCTAAATCTGAGTGACGGAGTCCTGTGGGTGTTTCTTATATTATTCTCTGTACTCTCCCGTGTGTTTGAAGCATCTCATAACTTCAAAAATACATCAGAAGGGCAAGAGGACAACTTTACAGTGTAGCGGCAAAATGGTGGATGGGCGGCCATCTTGGTTTCTGCAGCAGATCCCAGGTTGTTCCCTCTCTGCTTCCCTCCATGCCTCAGCTTTGGAGGCTGGGCTGGCACTCTTTGCCCATGGAGATGGCTTGGACTTCATTCTTGGGCCTCCTAATCTTTGGTGATCCTGGAGGCGGGCTTCTCTGAACATTTATCAGTGTTGACAGCAGAAGGTAGATGCTCAGGAGGGTTGCTGAGCTATTACAGGTTCTGCCCCTGCTCCCCTCTTGTAACCATGACTTGATACACCTTCTAAGGTCAAAGTCAACCACCTAATCCATTATACAGATTCCCTTTGGCCTGTTCTTATAGGGGCACAAGGAACCTCAAATGGACAGGTGGCCCCTTCCCTTCCAGTATAGCGGGCCTGTGATCATGCTCCCTTTGAGAGCATGCCTCCTTCGGCAGCATTCAGAAAACAGAACCGTTAAGAGTGGACTATAAGGGGCGCCTGGGTGGCTCAGTGGGTTAAGCCTCTGCCTTTGGCTCAGGTCATGATCTCAGGGTCCTGGGATCGGGCTCTCTGCTCAGCAGGGGGCCTGCTTCCCTTCCTCTCTCTCTGCCTGCCTCTCTGCCTACTTGTGATCTCTCTCTGTCAAATAAATAAATAAAAGCTTTAAAAAAAAAAAAGGGTGGACTATAAGGAGTTTTTCGGGGTGATGCCACCCCCATTTTTGCCCCTCAGTTCCTGGATCCACATATATATCTAAGATCCAAGAGACCTCATTCAGGCCAGGCTTGATGTCCCATCCACAAAGGATGACCTAGAAGCATGTAGGAACTCCCTACCCCACCCTGGCCTTTTGAAACCCGTCAAACATATGGAGATATGTGGTCTACTGCAACAGATAAGAACCTCCTTTCCTGGCCACTCTTCCCACCTCACACCCTACAACTGATCCTAAGCAGATCAAGAAGCTTCCCCCAAAACCTCTTTTCCACCCCTAGTCTAAAGAGTTCTGTTCCTGCCCTGCCCATCTCAACACTTTCTGTGTATCCACACTGTCTCTCTCCCCGCAGCAAGCAATTCTCCCTCCTTGGAATTGATGAGATGGGAGAGCAAATCCCATATCAATGAATGAAACCTCTTTAGCAGAGAAGGGAGGAGGGAAGCCTGGGAATGCACCTGTGTTCTTCCCACAGGAGAAACAGCATGAGGTGTAAAAACATCTGCCAGATGGCAGTCCCATCTCCCAGGCTCCTGTCTCCTGGGCGGAGCCACTGCTGTCTTCAAAAGGCCATTTCATCATCCTGCAGGGCCAGATGCTTCTAGACGGTGGGGTCTGTGAGAAAAAAGCAGGGCTCTCAAGGCATTACCCATGCTTCTTTGGCTGTAAAGCAGCTTCTAGATCAGAAGCGATATAGTGGCATTCACCAGAACAGTGGATGAGGCATTAGAAAGTTCATAAAGGGTGCCGTTGGCAGAAGCGTGATACACCAGTAGAGCTAATACGAATCCCAAATAACCGTCTACTGGATATGGACCAATTGCTGTCATCCTCCCAACAGGAGTCTGGGGTGATGGGTTTGCTTTAGGCCAGCTGGTTCCTAAGGAAGGAGGCGGCCATATTGGATTCAGGCTGGAGTCAGCCTTGGAGAGAGAAAGCCCTGTATGGCCTCCGTCCCTGCCACAGTGGCCTCTGCAGTCACAAGCCCAGCAAGCAGGCACTGGGCTGGCTGGGGGAGAAGGTTACATGGCACCCACAGGTGCCCACCCAACAGGGCTGTCCATCAGCCCAGAAAGTAATTTGAGCCCCTTCAGCAACAGGACGGCCCTTTGGGTTGGAGCTCAGAGTCAGGGCACCAGTGGCCCAGAACTGTGCTGACAGGGGAGCGTGGCCTCTGTCAGCAATAAGGCAGGACATGCTAAGGGTTGAGTAACCTCTGATAGAGCCCTATCTTAAGTCAACTTCTCTCTCCTTGGGCCTCAAAAGCTGCTTTGTTTAACTTCGTGCTGCTTGGATGAAGATATGATAAGGTCCCCAAGGTTTACATAAACTTAGAATGCGGCGGAGTTTATTACCCTCCAATGGCTAGGAGGGAGGCTTCCCAAGACCCTGCAGGAGCTGAGGCCTGAGGTCTCATGTCCCTCCTCTCTCCTGAGTCGCCCTCAGCCGCAGCCTGTCCCCCACTGAGTTTCCCTTGGGTTTCTTTCTTTTCTTTTCCCTTTTCCTCATTTTGGTTGCCAGTAAGGGATCCAGGGTCAAAACACAGAACTGTGAAAGCTAAGCCGGGGGTCTCTAACTCACGTGGTTACAGGGAATGAACAGGTAATGAAAATGCATACTGAGAGCCATGTGTAAAACAGCAGGTGGGGGACACCCATTTCTTAGAAGACGGAGTAGATGTCCTTTCCCGGTTCCTTCTGCCAAGAACAACTAAGTGCCCTGCCCCCTTTATAGATAAAACAAACAGGAGAAGATTGAAAGGTAGAGAGAAGGCAGAGCAGTTAGGCACCTCCAGACCCAAGGACGTGCTATGCCCTTGTTGTCATCATTCTGATAGCCACCTTCGGGCTCCTTGTCACACCTGGTGAGGGCTCTGGGTTTTCTTTTTCCTTCTGGTATCCCAGACATGGAAATGAGGAAGCAGGCAACTGGGAGACACCAATGGGTACAAACAAAGACAGCCCTGAAGAAAGTTCTAGTCAAAGGACCAGCAAAGGAGCAGCCTAGAAAGACAGAAACTTTTGACAATAACCACCCATACTCACACCATCTGTGTAACCAGAGCCCAGACTTCTACCCTCCAGAGGCTGTACCAAAGCAAACGTGCTCACCAAGGTGGCGAGACACCCCCCACCCCTTCAGTGTCAGGGGAGACCCCATGGGGAAGTTAGCGGTCCACACTCACCGGGGAGGGACACCACACAGGATCCCCCACCGGGGTGCATCAGAGGAGGTCATACCGTTGATGGAAACTACCTGAAGAGCCAGAACTCCCATGTCTGTCCAGAAGTAAAGAGAAGCCACCCTCCTCCATGGCCTAGATGCCAGTCAAGGCCAAATGGGGAGCTTGGAATGTCTACTTCTGCCTGACAATACAAGAAAGACCCCTGCTCTTCTCCTGCAGTGTCAAAATAAAACAATTAAAACTGAAGGTTTATGTAGCATCCAGACTCTCAGAACATAATACAAAAATGCCCAGGATTCAGCTGAAAATCACGCATCATACGAAGAAATAGGAAGATCTCAAACTGAATGAAAAAGACAATCAAGAGATGTCAACACCAAGGTGACAGAGATGTCAAAAATTCTTGACAAAAATCATCTTAAACTAGCCATGGTAAAAAATAATTGCATGAGCAATTATGAATGCACTTAAAACAAATGCAAAAGAAAACTTCAGGGGCACCTGGGTGACTCAGTGTGTTGGGGGACTGCCTTTGTCTCGGGTTGTGATCCTAGAGTCCTGGGATCGAGCCCCATGTGGAGCTTCCTCCTTAGCTGGGAGCCTGCTCCTCCCTGCCTGCTTCTCCCCCTGCTTGTGCTCAAATGAATAAATAAAATCTTTTTTAAAAAAGAAAAGAGGGGTGCCTAGGTGGCTCAGTGGTTTAAAGCTTCTGCTTTCGTCTCAGGTCATGATCTCAGGATCCTTGGATCGAGCCCCGCATCGGGCTCTCTGCTCAGTGGGGAGCCTGCTTCCCCCCACCTCTGCCTGCTTCTCTGCCTACTTGTGATCTCTCTCTCTCTGTCAAATAAATAAATAAAATCTTAAAAAAAGAAAAGAAAAGAAAAGAAATTACCCCGTCTGAACAACAAGGAAAATATATATATATTGGAAGAAAAAAGATCAGAGCCTAGGGTATCTGTGGGACTATAACAAAAGATCTAATATGTGTGTCATCAGAGTCCCAGAATGATAAGGAAAAGAAGGAAGAGCTGGAAAAATACTTGAGGAAATAATGGCTGAAAATTCCCCCAATTTGGCAAGAGACATACACTTACAGACTCAGGGAAAGCAAATCTCAAACAGGATAAACCTCCCCAAAATATACTTAGCTTCAGAAAACAAAAGACTGAGGGCAAAATCTTAAAAGCAGCCAGAGAAAAACAACACCTCACTTTTAAGGGAAGACAATTAGAGTAACATCAAATTTTTCATCAGAAATCATCGAGGCCATAAGTCAAGGGAAATTTTTTTAATGCACTAAACTAAGTGAAAATGAAAATACAACATGTCAAAATTGTAGGACTCATAAAGCAATATTGAGAGGGAAATTGATAGTATTAAAGGCATGTGGTAGAAAGAAAGGAAAGTCCCAAATCAATAATCCAAGCTCCCACATCAAGAGTTTAGAAAAAGAGAAGCAAAATAAACCCAAAGTAAATGAAGGAAGGAAATCATGAAGATCTTGAAAATAGAGATCAATGAAACAAGCTGCATCTTTGAAAGAATATGATAAAAATGACAGACCTTTAGTAAGGTTGACAAAGGGAAAAAAAGAGAGAGAGAAGACACAACTTACTGGGGCGTCTGGGCGGCTCAGTTGGTTACATAACCTCCTTCGGTTCAGGTCATGATCCCAGAGTCTCTGGATCAAGTCCTGCATCGGGCTCTCTGCTGAGCAGGGAGTCTGCTTCTCCCTCTGACCTTCTTCCCCTCATGCTCCCTCTTACTTGCTCACTCTCTCAAATAAATAAATTAAATTAAATTTTAAAAAAGACACAACTTACCAATAGGAATGAAACAGGAGCTATCATACAGACCCTATAGATTTCAAAAGGATAATAAGTAATTATTATGAACAATTCTACACAGATAAATTCAATAATTTAGATGAACAGACCAATTTCTTTAAAAAAAATAGCCCACAAAATACAACTCACACAATGTAAAATAGATAATTTGAATAGCCCTCTAAATATTAAAGAAATTAAATTTGTATCTTTAAAACTCCTGGCACACCTGGGTGGTTCAGTCGGTTAAGCATCTGACTCTTGATTTTGGCTCAGGTCGTAATGTCAAGATAATGAAATCAAGCCTCATTTCAGGCACCACACTCAACACGGAGTCTGCTTGGGATTCTCTTTCCCTCTCCTTCTGACCCTTCCCTTCTAATGCTCTCTCTAAATAAATACATCTTTTTAAAATATAAATAAATCAATAAAACTCCTAAAAAAGAATTTCCAGGTCCAGTTTTCCCTGGAGAATTCTACTCCATTCACCAGGGTTACCAGAGAAAAGAGCCTTAAAAGAGTAATCTGAAGGGGCACGTGTACCCCAAAGTTTATAGCACAATAGCCAAACTATGGAAAGAGCGTAGGTGTCCATCAACAGATGAATGGAGAAAGAAGATGTGGCATATATACACAATGGAATACTATGCAGCCCTCAAAAATGATATGTTGCCATTTGCAGCGACGTGGATGGAACTAGAGGGTATCATGCTGAGCGAAATAAGTCAATCAGAGAAAGACAATTATCAAATGATCTCACTGATAAGAGGAATTTGAGGAACAAGACAGAAGATCATAGGGGAAGGGAGGGGAAAATGAAACAAGACAAAACCAGAGAGGGAGACAAACCATAACGGACTCTTCATCTCAGGAAACAAACTGAGGACAGCTGGAGTGGAAGCAGAGTGGGAGGGAGGGAGTGGAGGAGTGTGGAAGGGAGGGGGCGACGCGGGGGGTGGGGACGGACACTGGGGAGGGAATGTGTTATGGGAACGCTGTGAATTGTGCGAGACTGATAAATCACAGACCTGTACCCCTGAAACAAGTAATATGTTATATGTTAATTAAAAAAAAAACAAAAAACCTGCTTTTCTAGCCCTAGAGGCTGGGAGTACATACTGGGGGACCACCCAAGAAGAGAATGTTTAAGAATCAAGTGTGTCAGAGTCCTATCTCCTGGACGGATGAAGCTAATAGAATTCTAGCTAATTCTAGCTAATAGAATTCAGGGTACATAAGAAGAATTATACACCATGACAAGTGGCGTTTATTCCAGGCATGCAGGACCGGCTCAGTATGCAAAAATCGATCAATATAATCCACCACATGAACAAGCTAAAGAAGGGGTGCCTGGGTGGCTCAGTCGGTTAGGCGTCTGCCTTTGGCTTGGGTCATGATCTCAGGGTCCTGGGATCGAGCCCCACATCAGGCTCCCTGCTTGGTGGAGGGTCTGCTTCTCCCTCTCCCTCTGCCTTCTGCTCTGCCTGCTTGTGCTCTCTCTCAATCTCTCCGTCAAATAAATAAATAAAATCTTAAAAAAAAAAAAAAAAAAACAAGCTAAAGAAGAAAACTAACATCATCATTTCAACTGATGCAGAAAAAGCATTTGAGGGGCACCTGGGTGGCTCCTCAGGTCATGATCTCAGGGTCCTGGGATCCAGCCCAGCATTGGGTCTCTGCTCAGTGGGGAGCCTGCTTCCTCTTCTCTCTCTGTCTGCCTCTCTGCCTACTTGCGATCTCTGTCTGTCAAATAAATAAATAAATAAAATCTTTAAAAAAAGAAAAGAAAAGAAAAAGCATTTGACAAAACTCAACACTCATTCATGATTTAAAAACAATAACAACTCTCTGAAAAATAGTAATAGAAGGGAACTTGATTAAGAGTATCTTAAAAACAAACAAACAAACCAAAAACAAAAAACCTACAGCTAACGTTGTACTTGGATGCTTCTACCCCAAGATCAAGAACAAAGCAAGAATGGCTGCTCTCACTACCTTAATCAGCTAGTGACCGAAGTTGTAGCCCGAGCAGTAAGGCAAAAACAAGAAATACAAGGTGCACAGATCAGAAAGGAAAGAATGTCTCTAGCTCTATTAGCCCGTGACATGACTGTGCATGTAGAAAATCCCAAGAAATCTACAAAAGCATTCCTAGAATAAGCGAGTTTAACAAGGTCTGGAGATACAAGATAAATATAAAGAAATGTTTGCTCTTTGTTAAGAGGACAAAAAGACCCGCTAGCGTGGAAGCAACGGCTGGGTTAAAATTAATAAAAGGAAACCTCACTAAAACTGAGTCCGGAGGCCACCAGTAGGGGTAGTCGTCTCATGTCCTACCACTCGTGCGTGCTCAATTGCAAACCCAACAGGAAGAAACTATTTGCAGACTGGTTCTCCCTCATTAACCCAGAGGGAGGAGGAAAGGCTTTCCTACACCCCAGCAACAGCCCAGCCAATGAGAAACTGTCACCACACAGCCAATGAGAAGCTACTAGACTCTGTGCCCCCAGCTTCCTCCAGTGGACTTGTTTTAACAAACTTCTCAACTTCCCCCTCTTCTAGAAAAGAGCGTTCCTCCCTGGACCTGCCTGCGGTTTTTGCCATAGTTCGTTTAATAGATTCTCCCTTAATCCCAAATAAAACCATTTTTTAAAACTGGCAGTTTTGGGGTGCCTGGCTGGCTCAGTCCGTAAGCAAGTGATGAGTTCGAGCCTCACACTGGACAAGGAAACTCGTTAAAAAAATAGTAGGGTTGGGGAGCCCGGGTGGCTCAGTGGGTTAAAGCCTCCGCCTTCAGCTCAGCTCATGGTCTCAGGGTCCTGGGATCGAGCCCTGCATCGGGCTCTCTGCTCAGCGGGGAGCCTGCTTCCCCCCTCTCTCTGTCTGCCTCCCTGTCTACTTGTGATCTCTATCAAATAAATAAATTAATTAATTAGAAAATAATAATAAGGAACTGCCAGTTTCCTTTTTTAAGGTTAACAGTTGCAAACCGCGCATTCAACAAAGGATTACTATGTAAGATATATAAAGAACTCTCAAAACACAAGAGCTAAAAAAAAGAAAGAAAGAAAGAAAGAAAGGCAAGAAATCCAATTATAACATGAGCAAAAGCTACCAACAGACATTTCAATAAAGGAGATACACAGATGGCAAATAAGCAGATGCAAAGATGTCCAACATCGCGAAGTCATTAAAGAAAGGCAAATTGAAACCATAGCAAAATGCCATGACACACCTCTCAGCATGACTTCAGTAAAATCTGGGGACAGTACCCAATGTTGCTGAGGATGCAGAGAAACTGGACAGCTCACACACTGCTGATGGAAATGACAAATGGTACAGCCACTCAGGAAAGCAGTTTGGCTGTTTCTTTAAAAGTTGAACGTACAACTACCATGCAACCCCGAAATCACATCCACACGCATTTACCCCATAGAAATGAAGACGTGTTCGCACAAACACCTGTAGGTAGGCGGTTTTCAGCTGTTTTGTTTGTAATAGCCCCAAACTGGAAACAATCCAGACGTCCTTCAAGCAGGAGATGGTTAGTTACAGAAAAAGTTCACGTCCATATCGGGCAATATCACTCAGCAATAACAAGGGACAAGCCACATGACTTGAGACACATGACAAGCTGCGTGAACAAGAATCACACTGGGTGACCAAAACCGACACCAAGTTACTGTTCGTACTGTGTGATTCCATTTACATAACATTCTTTTTCTGAAGTTTTACTCATTTGCATAATCTCTTTGCCCAACATGGGCTTTGAACTCATGACCCCAAGATCAAGAGTCCTAGGCTCCGCCAACTGAGCCAACCAGGCACCCTTATATATAATATTCTTGAAATGACAACAGATGAGTGATTGCCAGGGGCCAGGATGGGGCGTGGGTATTAGAGATCAGATGAGAACGGGCGCCTGGGTGGCTCAGTCTTTGGGTGTCTGCCTTCGGCTCCGGTCATGATCCCAGCGTCCTGGGATCAAACCCCACATCCAGCTCTCTGCTCAGCAGGGAGCTTACCCATCTCTCTCCGCCTGCCTCTCTGCCTACTTGTGATCTCTGCCTGTCAAATAAGTAAATAAATTCATTTTTTTTTAAAAGTGCCTCATGATCACCTCCCCCACAAATTGAAAAATCAATCAATCAATCACTGATGAGGGACCCCCTGCGGTTTGGAAATGCTCTGTGTCCTACCAATGTCAATATCCTGGTTGCGATCTTGTACTATAATTTTATAAGATGTCGTCACTGGGGGAAACCTGGTAGGGAGTATGGAGATCTCCGTGTCGCTTTTTACAACCATATGTGAGTAACTCTGCATTATTGTTTACAACTGTGTGTGAATCTACAACGATCCCTAAATAAAAAGGCCAGTTAAACAAAGAAAGAAAGACACGAGCTACCATCAGCAACCAGAGTGTGCATGTCCCACTCTGTAGTGTTGGAAAAACCTTGTGCTGGTCAAATGAGACTCTGCAGGCTGAATTCTGCCCCGGGGCTGCCCTTGGCAACCCTTGGCAACCCTTGGCCAAGCGCTGGGAGCATAGATAAGTACTGTGATCAAATGAAATTGATAACCACCTTTAAAACACACGTGTAGCGATACGCATCATCATTACCGTTTATTTCTCAGCCTCACACACATCCGCACACGTCATTCACAAACACTGCACACTACACCCCCCCCCCCCCAACACCCACACTCACACACACCCTCCACCAGACGGACACCTAGACGCCGCGGCCGAACGATGACATTTCCCGTGAGGACTCGGCCATCCCAGTAGGCACCGATGGGCCCCCTCCGTGTACACACTTTTTGCTCTTCTCCTTGTCCTTGATTTGTCCCCAACAAGGGCATCGGGGCCCCCAAGCTTCTCAAGCCTTGGGCTCTTCCCTCCTGCGCCCCCTCCCCCCTTGCACACAGCTCTCCCGGCTTCTCATGCTCGAGGCTACAAGAAGGTGGCCCCAGCGGTCACTGCCTACTGAGGCGGGCACAGGAAGGGCCGGAGCGTGCTGGGACTGGAAGAAACAGGAGGGTGCCCCAGGGGCTGCCATGGGGGGAAGCTGGCCCCAGGCCCCTGATGCCTACTCTCTGGGGTTGGACACTGGGCAGGAGATAAGGAAGAGGCTCATGGAGCCGCAGGCACTTTTCTATTCCTTCTTTTCCTAGTGCTTTGCTCCTTGGAAACACACACGCATGCGCACACACAGGCATAGACATACTGCAGACCCTGAACACAACCAGGCCCTACAGCTCCCTATTTAAAGATTTATTTATTTATTTATTTATTTGACAGAGAGAGATCACAAGTAGACAGAGAGGCAGGCAGAGAGAGAGAGAGGGAAGCAGGCTCCCTGCTGAGCAGAGAGCCCGATGCGGGACTCGATCCCAGGACCCTGGGACCATGACCCGAGCGGAAGGCAAACACTTTAACCCACTGAGCCACCCAGGTGCCCCTGGATATATATTTTTTTTAATGGACTCACCCAATGTGTCAGGCTTTGTGACCGGCATCTTTAACTTACTGTAATGTGTCAAAGGTTATCCAGGTGTAAGTGCCCTATTCCTTTTTACAGCCAAATAATATTCTGTTGATAGACATACCTACCATTTGGTTAATCATTCATCAGGGGACGCTCAGAACGTCTCCACTTTGGGGTTATTATGAATAATGCTGCTACAAACAGGACATTCATGTGCAAGCTTTTGCATGAACCTATTTATTACTTCCCTTGAGTTGATACCCAGCAGCGGAAAAGCTGGGGCAAATAGTAGCCTGAACTTTTGAGGAACTGCCGCACTGGTTTTCACAAGCAGCCATGACATGTGACGTCCCCAGAGTATGGGGGTTCCCGCTTCTCCAGCTCCTTGGGACCGTCCGTCTGTGTCCATCTTTATAATTCCAGCCATCCCTGTGGGTATGAAGTGGTATCTCTTTATGGTTGTTGCTGTTGTTGTTTCTTAAGGGATGCCTGGGTGGCTCAGTCAGTTAAGCATCCGCCTTTGGCTTAGGTCAGGATCCCAGGGTCCTGGGATCGAGTCCCACATGGGGCTCTCTGCTCAGCGGGGAGGCTGCTTCTCCTTCTGACCTTCCCCCCCCTTTCGTGATTTCTCTCTCTCTCACCCTCTCTAATAAATAAATAAAACCTTTTTAAAAAGATTTTATTTATTTTTAAAGATTTTATTTATTGATTTGAGGGACGGAGATCAGAAGTAGGTAGAGAAGCAGGCAAAGAGAGGGGGGAAGCAGGCTCCCCGCGGAGCAGAGAGCTGGAGCTATCTGCCCGGAGCCAAAGTCTTACTTGCAGAGTCCCTGAAGTTTGGCCCCTGGGCAAGAAGCTTCCTGTCCAGCTACCTCCTCTCAGCCCTGCCCAGCACACCCCCACCCCTCAGCCTCTGGAGCCAGGCCCCTCTCCTTGCCCACCTCCCCTAACCCAAGCAGCTCAGAACAAGCCCCTCCTCACAGCTGAGGAACTTGAGGCTCCAGGAGGAAAAGCACCTGCTCAAGGTCACACGGCTGGGGAGGGGCCGCTGGGTTCCCTTTCCGGTCTGGCCAACTACACCCCACGCTCTTTCCACACATTCTCTGCACCTTGGCATGTCCTGCCTGGGTTGTTTTTTGTTTTGTTTTGTTTTTTTGTTTTCCCTGGTTTACTCTCACGTGTCCATTCTGCCCCCAGCCCTGGGAGGTGGGCCCTACAGACACTGTTTTCCTTGCTGGACAGAAGAGGAAGCTCAGGTAAAAGAAGTGACAGGACTGTCCTCAGCCCTGTAGCTAGCAAGAGACAGAGCACACAGCCCTCCCCACCCGGGCACCACCAGCCAGGGACCCAGGCTCTGGCTGAAGGCATCTGACCTCGACCCCCCTAAACCCAGCCCAGCTGCCTGGGGGCTCCATTTCTCTTCTTGCCCAAAGCCACCCCCACAAACCAGGAAAATGCAGCAGCCAGCAGTCCACTGAAATGGACCCGGGCTACCCGAAGCTTCTGAAGGGCAGCCCCCACCCAGCACCAGCTGGGCCCTCTGGCCGGGCACTCCCAGTCCTGCCCAGCCCAGCTCCAACAGGCCCAGCCCAAGACCTTTGCCCCTGCAAGAAGCAGAACCGTAGTTTTCAAGGGCCTCTGGCCCTGTTTCCCCTACTTTGCTATCACCCCGGGGCCTGGGCGCTTAGGAAAAGGACACAGGCTGCATGTGTGTGGTTTGAAAAATGTGAGCAAACCAGAAAACCCCTTAGGTCCCGCTCTGTGAGGGCTCTCCCCTCCCTTGGAGGTGCCCTTGGTTCCTATTAGATTACAAAGCTCCCTTGGGGCAAATAAAACTGGCAGAAATCCTTGCCTGTTTGGGGACATTCTGGCTGCCCCCGTGGAGATGACATACGGGAGAAGAGAAAGAATGAAAAATAAATAAGAAAAATCGAGTATGGGGCCCCTGGGTGGCTCAGTCGGTTCAGAGTCTGGGTCTTGATTTCAACTCAGGTCGTGATCTCAGGGTTGTGAGATCGAGCCCTGCACTGGGCTCCGTGCTGGGCGTGGAACCTGCTTGGGATTCTCTCTCTCCCTGTCCCTCTGCCCCTCCCTCAAATAAATAAAAATACATCTTAGATAAATAAATAAACAAACGGACCTCAAGTTTCCTACCTTCCCCGGACTAGAGCTGGGTGATGAGTCTTAAGCAAAATGAGTTTCCTAAAGTGATGGAGGGCCCCAGCCCCTTGCTGACAAGTCTGACATTTATTCACAGCTAACAACATGGTTTCTGAGATTTCTCTCCATCAGCCCACGTGCCTGCTGCTGAGGACCAGGGCGAGCACTGGATAAAACGAACAGGAAAGTAGCATCCTGAAGGGGATTTCGAGGAAGGAGCCCCTAACTTTTGGCAAGATGCTAGAACACTGTCTGGAAATTCCCTCCGAGCAATGACAGTCGTCACAAGCTGATTGGAACAAGAGTTGGGCTTGTGCACAGAGATCTGATGGTCCCGCTCCTAACGATTACAGTCCGCTCCAAATTGTCCTTTAAGGGTATTCCGGGGACACCTGGGGGCTCAGTCGGTAAAGTGTCCGACTCTTGATTTCAGCTCATGTGTTGATCTCAGGGTCCCATGGTTAAGACCCATATTGGGCTTAAAAAAAAAAAAAAAAAAAGGAATATTCTGGTCTCCCTTTAGATGTTAACTCCATCCAGGGAAAGTAAGTCTATGTTCATTAACAGGCTGGACAGGGATCTTTCTCTTTCAGTTAAAAGGAGCAAAGTGGAATGGAAAAGCAACCACTCCAGATTTATTTATTTATTTATTTATTTATTTATTTATTTATTTATTTTAAGCCACTCCAGATTTAGACCGCCTTGCTCATGTCGGAGATGAGTCCCCTAAAAGAAAGGCGGGTAAAATTCTCAATTTCCAACTCAGGCAAATGAAGCCCCACCCCCCCCCAAAAAAACTTTCTAGTTTCTATTATTATTGCAAAGATCCAGGGCATTAAAAAAATTTTTTTTTAACATTGTTACTAATTTAAGCACTCCAGTTGCTTCCACGCGTCTGGTGGGTCTTTCCAATGTATTCCCAGTTCCCAGGGTCCGGGCTTCCAGAAACAACAAGGGGCTCTTTCCAACCCTCACTCTTTTAAAAGAAAAAAAAAAAGATCTTATTTATTTATTTGACAGAGAGAGAGAGATCACAAGTAGGCAGAGAGGCAGGCAGAGAGAGAGGAGGAAGCAGGCTCCCCGTTGAGCAGAGAGCCCGATGCGAGGCTCGATCCCAGGACCCTGAGATCATGACCCGAGCTGAAGGCAGAGGCTTAACCCACTGAGCCACCCAGGCAGCCCCCAACCCTCACTCTTAATCAGCTTGGAGAAATATGAGTCTGTCTCTGTGTTTACTGACACCGACCTAGACTGCAACCCCTGTCTCAAAGTATTAAAATAATAGGGCTTCAGATTATAGGGGTTTGTAATAAACCTCAACAGTTTCCTGCCTCTGAACCTCTTCCCTCTTGTCCAACAGGAGATATGTACCCTTTCCTCCCTACTTCCTCTGCCTGTATTCATTTGCTGGGCCAAGATTTCTTAGGAAAGTATCATGCCAGAATTTCTTTCTCCTAAAAGGGAAAAGTAATTCCAGAAGTTGACAGTAAAATAAAATAAAGCTGAGGGCACCTGGGTGGCTCGGTTGGTTGGGCAACTGCCTTCCGCTCAGGTCACGATCCTGGAGTCCCGGGATCGGGTCCCGCATCGGGCTCCCAGCTCCGCAGGGACTCTGCTTCTCCCACTGACCTTCTCCCCTCTCATGCTCTCTCTCTCACTGCCTCTCTCTCAAATAAATGGATAAAATCTTTTTAATTAATTAATTAATTAATTAAAGCTGAAATGCCAAACAGGAGACATTAATGATCCTTTGGCGTGTTTTCTGTGTGTTGTCTCTGATGGCAATGTGATTGAATCTGGGGACATGGATCATTCTTTCCTATCAGATCAGCTACCATTGACTTTACGGGCAAAATCCTCAGCTGATATTGGCTGAAACACTGTCCACCCGCCATCCAGAGTCAAAGAGATCCCTCAAAACCTCTTCCCATAATGAATCAACACTGTCTACATAAAGGGGACCTTCAAGGCATCAAGCCCATAATAGACGATAACTATTAGGTGCTCATTATTCCTCGTATGAGTCACTGTTAACACCCTCATTTTACCTGTGAGAAAACCCAATGGCCCAGGATGGAGATCCGCCCAGGACCTTTGAGCCATAAATAACACTGTCATCCCTCCCCTCCCCGGTGTTCCTGGCCCCAGTGGGCCACGACCAACATCCATTCCCGCTGAAAGCCAATGTTTCACTGCAATTGACCTATGAGGTCCTTTTTAGTATTCCAGCTGATAAGGATAGCCATGAACTTGTCGCCTTCGCTTGAAAGAATGGAAATACACCTGGACAGTAATGCCCCAGGACTTCACAGAGCATCTCACCTTAAAAGCTGATTTGGAGGGGCGTCTGGGTGGCTCAGTGGGTTAAGTCTCTGCCTTCAGCTCAGGTCATGATCTCAGGGTCCTGGGATCGAGCCCCGCATCGGGCTCTCTGCTCAGCAGGGAGTCGGCTTCCTCCTCTCTCTCCGCCTGCCTCTCTGCCTACTTGGGATCTCCCTCTCTGCCAAATAAACAAATAAAATCTTTTTAAAAAATAAAATAAAGAAAGTGCCAGACCCTGGGGTGCCTGGGGGGCTCAGTCGGTTTAGTGTCTGACTCTGGATTTTGGCTCAGGTCATGATGTCAGGGTTGTGAGACAGGGCTCCAAGCCCAGAGTGGGATCTGCTTACTCCTCTCCTTCCCCTGCTTGCTCTTTCCAACTCTCTCTCTCTCAAATAAATGGATAAAATCTGAAAAGAAAGCAAGAAAGAGAGAGAGAAATAGAGGGAGGGAGGGAGGAAAGGCACCAAATCCTGATAGAACCTGGTGACCTGAAAACTGAAGATTTCCCAGAACTGAAACGGAGGGCATCTGACAAGACAACTTTTCCAGGATGTCCAGACCGGGCCTGTATGCCTTTTTCTCTTTTCCACGGGATGAAAATACCCTTTCTCTGCATTTCTCCAGCCTTTGCAAAAGACGGGAACCTCTTCTCTTGATTCTGGCCTTTCGGGGACAGCTTTGTCATGATCCCGGAATAAAGTAATTTTTCACTTGCTTTTTGCTGAAGTCTTAGATGGTTCAGAATTCATAAAAATCCTTCTTCCATCTGAACTATTAACTGACCAAAAAAATGTAAGAATCTAAAAGATAAACTATTTAAAATTAAAATAATAATTTTTTTAAAAAATTTAAAATAAAAACCAATTATGAACTGATCATGGATTCTTATCCAAATCCACAGTCTCTGAATTTACAACTTTAGACTGTATTATTCAATAACATTTGTTTTCAACATAGTTCTTTTTGAGATAACGATATTTATTATTTGTTTTTCTAATTTTGATAGTTTTTATTTTTTTTAAAGACTTATTTATTTATTTGGGGGAAGGGGCAGATAGAAAGGGAGAGAGAGAATCTCCAGCAGACTCCCCATCGAGCAGGGAGCCCCACTCAGCGCTCGATCTCATGACCCGGAGAATACCATTTGAGCCAGTCAAGAATTAGAGGCTTAGGGCACCTGGGTGGCTCAGTGGGTTGAGCCGCTGCCTTCGGCTCAGGTCATGATCTCAGGGTCCTGGGATCAAGCCCTGCATTGGGCTCTCTGCTCAGCGGGGAGCCTGCTTCCCCCTCCTCTCTCTGCCTGCCTCTCTGCCTACTTGTGATCTCTCTCTTTGTCAAATAAATAAATAAAATCTTTAAAAAAAAAATTAGAGGTTTAACCAACTGCGCCACCCAAGCGCTCCTCTTTTATTTTTTTTAAGATTTTATTTTTAACCACTGAGCTCTACCTCTGAAACTAATAATACACTGTATGTTAGTTAATGAATTTTAAATAATTTTTTAAAAAAATATTTTAAAGTAATCTCTGCATCCAACATGGGTCTCTAACTCACAGCTCTGAGCTCAAGAGCTGCATGGTCTCTGACTGAGCCTGTGGGGAGCCCGGAGATAAGTCTCTGAAATGTTGCTGCTCTGCAAAGAGTTACACTTTTGCTTCATGTTGATACTTACACTGTTTCTTCCCAGTGCACTGGATTGGTTCTTTCCATGTGCTTGTGCAATATTCACTATTCTGCTCTTGCACCTACTTTAAGCAGGGACTTCCGGGGGCCATCCATGAGCCTGGGCTTGCCTTCATAGGGAGAAACTTCTCTTCCCTAAACTGGAATTAAGAGCCAAGAAACATTTTTAGCTGGCTACCTGCAGACCCAGCGTCCCGGTTTAGAATCGGCATACAGTTCGAAATTGTCATGTTACTTTTGATTCTGTACTTGCCTATCAGTCTTTCATAAAAACAATGTCCCCAATCAGGTGATGCTAGCTTGACGCTTTAAGATGACCTCCAATGCCCATAACCTGGAGAAGACACAGACCTCAGAGGGCAAGCACCCGAGAGTTCTCCCTCCCTACTCTTGTTACTCAAACGTGGTCCGAAGTGGTTTCCAATTGCTATGCACTTTCCTTCCAGCGTGGGTCCTCCCAGGCCCTGAGGGACAAAACCAGTCTATACCAAATACCTAACTCTTGGTCAACGATGCTTTCGAGGAAAGATCTTGATCTCAAAGAAGGAAACGGGAAAATTAATGAAAGGAAACCTCACTGAAATGGACCTGGAATGCTGGAAAAAGAGGCAGGTGGGGCAGTCCGCCACTCCGCGTGGATTACAGGGAAGAATGGTCAGTTGCAGACCCCAGAAGAACCTCGGCAGGACACAATCATCAGTTATAGGCCCCCAAACGGAAAGATCCACACGTGGCATCTTCTAAAAGAAACTGACCACCTCTGCCACTCAGGCAATGAGAAAGGGAAACGTCATTGCCCTGAACTCTGGCTTCGCTTTAAATGGACTTTTGTTCAGAACAAGCCCTCCGCCCAACTTCCTTCTTTTTCCCCGTGAAATAATGTTCTTCTCCTTTGCTTGTTGGACTTGTCTACCGTTCTGCTGCGGCTCGGTCGTGCTGGGTTGTAATCCTCTGCTTTGCCCAAAGAGACCCATTTTTGCTGGTATAAGTAAGATCTCTGACTTCCCACTTTTGCCTAGATCCAACCGTTCACCACCATTTCATTAAAGATGGGTCACAGCTCCCCGGGCGGGAGGACCAGGCGGTGAAGCAGGAGAAGAATGGATGAGGAGGCGGGACTTGCGGGAAAGGAGAGCGGCCCTGCTGAAGGCGTCCGGGACCACCGCAGGACTAAGGGCGAAGGGCGCTGCGGTGGGGCGGGAAGTGAAATTGAGTCCAGCGCTGCTTTGGGGCAACTTTTCGGTACCTTTGGTGCGGAAAGGCGGGTTCCTGGCTTCTGAGCGCAGACCTCCGGGGCCTGGATCAAGCCCGGATTGCGCGCCAGCCAGGGCGGGAGGGACCCAGGAGCAGGTGCGCAGCTCCCGGGGGCAGCCTCCCTCTCGCGAAAGCAGCCCCGGCCACGCCCACACTGGACGTTCCCAGGCCCCAGGGACCCCCGGCCAGATGGCAGAGACCCCCTTCCCCACGCCGCCTGTGCCAATGGCGACGAAAATGTGGGGAAGTCAGGCAGTGTCGCGCAGATCGTGATCCGTAGCGCAACCCCTGCCGGCCCCAGACAATGAACTCGGGAACGGTTAGGGACGAGAAGCGAGGGGCGGGGTGGCAGGCCCCGCCCTCACTTGGCACCCCCCACCCCGAGCTGGGCGCCACTCCCGGCCAAGTCCTTCCTCCCCGGGCGCTCGGCGAAGGTGGGAAGTGGGGCCACGTCACTGTCCCCAGGCCGTGGGAACGGCGGCTCCGCCCCTCCCCCCCCCGCCAGAGCTCTGGGCACGGATCTAAGACTCACCGGCCCCAGCCCAGGGCCAGCCCAGTCGCCGCCGCCCGCCCACAAAGCCACAGGCAGGTGCAGGCGCTGCCGAGGCGCGAGCCGGCAGAGCGGAGCCGTTAGCCCGCGCCGTCCGTGCGTCCGTCCGTGCGCCCGTCCGTGCGTCCGTCCGCTGAGGCCTCCGTCCGTCGGCGCGCGGCAGCTCCGGCCCAGGCGCAGCGGCCACGGCCCCTCGTCGTCCCGCACCCTGAGCCGCCCGGCAGAGCCGGCTTCGGCGCGCGGCAGCCATGTCCATGGGCCTGGAGATCACGGGCACCTCGCTGGCCGTGCTGGGCTGGCTGAGCACCATCGTGTGCTGCGCGCTGCCCATGTGGCGGGTGACGGCCTTCATCGGCAGCAGCATCATCACGGCGCAGATCACCTGGGAGGGCCTGTGGATGAACTGCGTGGTGCAGAGCACCGGCCAGATGCAGTGCAAGGTGTACGACTCGCTGCTGGCGCTGCCCCAGGACCTGCAGGCGGCCCGCGCCCTCATCGTCGTGTCCATCCTGCTGGCCGCCTTCGGGCTGCTCGTGGCGCTGGTGGGCGCCCAGTGCACCAACTGCGTGCAGGACGACACGGCCAAGGCCAAGATCACCATCGTGGCGGGCGTGCTCTTCCTGCTGGCCGCCGTGCTCACGCTGGTGCCGGTGTCCTGGTCGGCGAACACCATCATCCGGGACTTCTACAACCCGCTGGTGCCCGACGCGCAGAAGCGTGAGATGGGCGCGGGGCTGTACGTGGGCTGGGCGGCCGCCGCGCTGCAGCTGCTCGGGGGCGCGCTGCTCTGCTGCTCCTGCCCGCCGCGCGACAAGAAGTACGCGCCCACCAAGATCCTCTACTCCGCGCCGCGCTCCGCCGGCCCCGCCACCAGCACCGCCTACGACCGCAAGGACTACGTCTGAGGCGCGGCCGCGGGGAGACCCCAGCACCCCCACCCCTCGCGCGGGAGCGCCCACCAGCCCGGCGAGCAGCCTCCCGTCGGAGACCAGCCCACCCCACGCGCCGGGAGCTCTCCCACTGGACTGCGAGGGACCCCCGACCCGGCCGCCCCCGCCCCCCGCAACTCGCCTCTCCCCCGATCCTCCCCCCACCCCCGGCCCCAGGGTCGGGGAGCGGGACCACGGCGCGCGCGCGGGGGACCAGCCCGCACGGACAGTGAAACCTTGTTCCTCCAGAGCGCGGGGCTTCGGGGGCCGCCGCGCCTGCCCAGCCCCGTCGGGCCGCAGCCCCGAAGCCCGCGTTGGGTGGGGGCCGGCTGTCGTGAAAAGGGCCAGTGGATATTTTTCAATAAAAGCCTTTTGTTTTGCATCTGCGGGCGCCTCCTTGTCCTAAGAGCCGAATGGCGTCCGCTTCCCTGCGGATCGCCCCCCACCCCCCACCCATTCCCTCCCCGCCAGAGTCGGCCTTGGCTGGATTCTGCTAAGGGGGCACCCAGGAGTGAAGCTCAGAGAGGGCAGACGTTGGGTAACGAACGGAGAAAGCGGGGTTGGAAACTGGGCTGGGCGCGCCCTAGGGGGCCATTTGGCCTCCTCCCTGGGGACCCGGTCCTTGAAGGCCCAATCTCGAGAGGCGAGTATAAGCCGCAACGGCCTGCTCCGTGGACAGAGGCGTGGGGGAGGCTGGAGAAGGGTGTCAGGGGCCTCCCTCCCTAGCCTGTGCTATCTTGGGTCTGTACTCCTCGTCCTCCCCGGCTGGCTGCCCACCGAGTCTTCCCTGTGCGTGTGAGAGAGACGTTCCGTGCGATGATTTCATACTGGGAAGAGAACAAAAAGACCTATTGTTTTTGTAAAACACCGCCTCAAAAGGAAAGCCGGGCAGAATCTTCTCACCGGGAGGAGAGATGAGGGGTCTCATATTCTTCCCAGGACCCTTGACCAAGAGAGAGAGAGGGGGGACTCGGGACCCTCTTAGGGCTTGAGTTTAACCAGGCTTGGAAGCACCTGTGTCTGGGAGAAGGCGCCGGAGTTTCAGGCGGCAGGAAAAGGGGGCCTGTGCCGCAGACCAGGAAAAGGGAGATCCCCGGCAGCTGGACAGATAGCTTGGTGCAAAAGAGAAGGCGATGAGGCCCAGGAGCCCAGAGGAGGCCGAGTCATCCAGACTCATACGTGGAATTACAAACTCTGGACCTTACTCTGGTGTTTCTGGGAGTCAGGGAAAAACACACCTGGTCAGATTTATGCTCTTAAATATTAAATTTAATATTGCTTCCCCACCCCACCCCCCAAAATAGGTGGGGATCCCATCCAAGAGGCTCCGTAGCCAACCCTGTTGAGATGGTGCAGGCCAAAAGAAGTCAGGAGCCCCGGGGCCTGGAGCAAGGCCTGATGGGAGCCGAGAGGAAGCAAGAAGCGTAGGACTTGAGAAGCACTCGGACATGTGGGGTGAGGGAGAGGCGGAAAAATTAGGTTAATCCCAATCTTCTGCCTTAGGCCACTGATTGGATTGGTGGTGCCATTTACCAAAATAGGAGACCAGGTTACTGGGGCAAACCGATGGTTCAGTTTTGGGTGCCCGGAGTTTCGCACCTGGGGGACCTCCAGGCAGAGACGTCCAGGAAGTGGCAGGACATGTATAGAGACCTGGGACTCGGGAGTGGTAAATGTGGCTCTTGTTAGCACACGGGTGGCACCCGAAACCAGGAGAGTAGATGAGGTCAGTCTAGAAACCAAAGAGGAAAAAGGGTCAAGAGACGGGCGTTGGCAAGGGTGTCCGAGGTGGCGGAAGTGGTCAGGCCTGAAACGGCCTAAGGAGAAAGCCCGGGGTTCAAAGCATCAGGGTGGTCCCTGGTGGCCTTGGCAAGAGGTGTCGGGGCAGATGGGGCGGGCAGAAAGGCGAGCGAGAGATGAGAAGTAAACTCAGAGTACGCAGACCATGAGTCCAAGAGCTTTGCTTATAATGCGAGTTTCGGCCAAGTTAGCAAGTTGACAGGGAGCGAGAGTCAAGGGACAGGCATTTGGGCTTGGGGAGACTTGGGATTATTTCCAAATAGATACTGTATCTCAAACTGCTTTGCCTGCAGCAGAGCTAAAGCAGAAGGTCCCAGTGGCCACCAGACTTTTCAGTAGAATGCTCCGCTTGGCTGCCCCCAGATTCTCTAGTTAGAGAAAACCGACACGCTGTCACCCTTTATGACTCAAGGAAGAGGAAGGAGATTATGGCTTTCAGTCCTTCTTTGTAGGATTCCGGGAAAGCATGAGGGGCTGGAGTCGGGGTCCTGATTAGTCTTTGGGAGACCAGTCTTCTAGCCTGGAGTGCGGGGCAGGGGGAGGAAAGGGAGAGAGTGGCAGTGAGTATAAAGGGGGGGGGGGGGAGTGATGGAGACCCATCCTAAGAGAGCTGGAGAGGAGGGGTGTGGGTTCAGAAAAGCAGGACTCAGTGGGACCTCCGTGAGGGGAGGACGGGGCTCAGTGATGGGAAGGGGCTCAGTGGGGGAAGGGTCAGAGAGGGAGGAGGTTCAGCAAGAGGAGGGGAGAAGGAGGGAACCGAGAGAAGTTTCTCCGGGCCTGTCTGGGATGGAATTGGGGGTGGGGGAGGTCAGAAGGGCTAAAGGGATTGCATCTGCCTTAAACCTCCACAGTCTCGGGCCTTGGGTATGCCAGGAAATGACAAGTGGGAACTGAGGGGCATAGAGTGGGTTCTTTGTCCCAGGGAGCCCTGGACATGGAAGCAAAGTTATTCATTTACCCAGAGCTTCCAGAAGGCAGCCTGAGCATAACGCCTCCCGGCCACACTAGGACAGAGCTGCAGCCTGGGGGCTTGCAGCCAGCCTGCCCACCGCAGCCCACCCCCCACGACACACACACACACACACACACATCCTGGCCTGGCTTCGGGGTGTCTCCCCACTCAAACTCTTCTTATGGTTTTTGGAGATTAGGGTCTACAGGGGGTGGTGGCGCTTGCGGGGTACAGACCGCAAGCGGAGGGGAGGCTCAGAGGAGGGATCCCGGAAAACCACAGGCTGGAGGACAGACGGGGAGTCAGTGGTTTCTAGATCCCTTCCTTTTCCTGGGTGCCTTTGAGCACACGCCTTCCCTTTCTGGGTCTCCGTTTCTCCATCATTTCAACAGGGGGTTGAACCAGAGGATCCACCACGGCCTCCATGTTTACCCTTGCCACCCCTGCCGCAGAAAATGAGGGAGAGCCAAAGGGGGCTGGCTGAGCAGGGCAGTTCACGCCTCTGGGCCTCGGCTTCCTCATCCACAAAATGGGTATGATATTAGCTTCAGGCCGTGTGGAGGACCAGCGATGCCATCCTCTGGGTTGCCAGGAGGGAACCCCATGATGGCACTGTGTTATGTGGCTTCCTGTCAGACCCCTCCAGCAGGAGGTCACCCCCAAAGTCAGGGAAACTTGTCCTGACCTTCTATCCACCCGTAGCACCCAACGCAGGCCAGCACCCGTGGAAACAAGACCCGCCTATGTGCTTTTCCACACGACGAGGCACACGACAGGACCTCTATGAGCGTGAGCTGGTACTGTTAATGCTTTGGTCTACAAAGCCAGGCAGGGGTCTGGGAACTTGAGGGCAGTGAGAAAGTTCTGGGTTTCTCCAAAATCCAGAGCCCTGGACACCCCCTGCCAGGCCCTGCGGCTCTGTCCCACTGCACCTCCCACCGTTGTGCCGCGGGGCTGCCCTGCTCTTGCCACACCTGCCCCAGCCCTTCCTCCTGCCGAGACCAAAAGCCAAGTGCTTTATCAAACAAACACAGCATTTATTGTGGTTCCGTCAAGGTCTGCGGCAGGCCTGCAGGAACAGACAGTACCTTCCTTCTCCCTCCCCTAGCAGGGCTCCAATAAAGGTCATCTGTGCCAAGACAAGGAGGCTCCGCAGAGCCGGTGAAGAGAGCAAGTGTCCTGCTGGGGCGCGGGCTGAGCGACCTTGGACAAGTCACCGGCCGCATCTCACTCTCAGCTGCACAGGAAGCCATATTGTCACTGCTCCCCTCCCCCCCGCAAAGAACCCTACAAGGCACGCATTGCACGATGAAGCCATCAAGGCTCATAGGTGATGGGACTAGGCTGCTGGCCCTGCCGCATCCTGCCAAGGACCAGCCTCTCACCTGCCAACCTGGTCATGTTCTAGATGTGTCCACCTGTCTTCTTCCCCACTTACTGCCATGACTCCAACCAGGCCACCACCATCATTCAGGAACAGCCTCAAGGCTCCCTCTCCACACCTCCCCACCCGGCTACGCCCCATTCCAGGCCACTCACCTCGGCATAGCCAAGGGACTCCTCATGCGACGAAGTCCTGAATCTAACCACATTGGAAAATCCTTCCAGTCCCTTACCCCTCCACCCCCAATATGCCTCTTAGAATCCCACTCAGACCCCACGGCATGCGTTGAGAGCCTCTCCAGGGCCAGAGCCACGGTCGCCGCCATATTGTCTCTTGTCTTCCCCACCCCAAGGCCCGACGTGTCCGGACATCCTTCAATTCTGCATGAACCCTGCCCTCTCCGGGCCCTGGGCCTCACCACAAGCTCTTCTCTGTTCTTGGCAATTTCCCCACCCTTGCCTCACCGCTCCTGGCAAGCGTAGAGGTCATTTCGTGTCTTGGCTTGAGGGAAGCTTCCCTGACCGCCACCCTACAGAGTGCCATCCATCCAGGACCCCATCTTGGCCTTTGTCGGTCTCTGCCAGAATCCCTTCTCCCTTTCAAACAATCCCACAGCGTTTCTCATCAGCTGGCCATAACATAAGCATAATCAGGACAAAATGACCAAGGGGGCCTGGGTGGCTCAGTCAATTAAGCATCAGATCCTTGATCTCAGCTCAGGTCTTGATCTCGGGGTCGTTGAGTTCAAGCCCTGGGTTGGGCTCCACACCCAGCGCGAAGCCTACTTAAAACACACACACACATGGGGCGCCTGGGTGGCTCAGTGGGTTAAGCCGCTGCCTTCAGCTCAGGTCATGATCTCAGGGTCCTGGGATCTCAGGTCATGATCTCAGGGTCCTGGGATCGAGTCCCGCATCGGGCTCTCTGCTCAGCAGAGCTCTGCTCAGCAGAGCCTGCTTCCTCCTCTCTCTCTCTGCCCGCCTCTCTGCCTACTTGTGATCTCTGTCTGTCAAATAAATAAATAAATAAAATCTTTAAAAACACACACACACACACACACACACATACACACCGGTGTGAACAAATGTTTCCACAAAGGACACCTAAAAAAAAAGAAGGAAATTACATTGTCTTCTCAACAATTTCTCAGTTTATTGACCATTTCTACTTGAAGACACTTTGGAACAGAATAATATGATCTCCCCGAGCCTGATTCAAGCCACGTGTTTTCCTGACTTCGTTTTAGAATGAATCTCTTCTGCATCATCTAGCACGAGGGGCAGAGATTCATAAAAACCAATGATACAGCACTCCACACTCATGGTCACTTGCTCCTAAAGCCGCCGCTGAATCTGGGGTCCATGTGCAGGGATCTGGAGATCAGCCATTCCAGCACCTTCCGTACTCTGAGTGCTAGCCACAACACGCCATAGTGGAAACTCACAAAGACCATGCTAACTCACATGCTACCTCCCGGAATGACCTCTGAACTTGTCTTTCTCCTGCCCCTAAACCATCGGCTCTGCTGGGGCAGGGCTCTACGCACCTTGTTCACCTTTGTATGTCCCAGGCTTAGCCTAATGCCAGCACGAGCACGGAGCTGATGTTCAGTGAGTGAGAGACAAGGTTCACATCCAGGGTGCCAAAAGAAGGAAGCTGAAGGACCCACACTGGTAGACTTCAAACCTTATCCCAAGGCTAGAATCATCAAAGCAGTACAGTACTGAGAAAGAGACCAATGAAACAGAATGAGAGAACCCCAAAATGAACGGCCACGTATGTGCTCAAATGATTTCCACAAGGGTGCCAAGAGCACTTGATGGAGAAAGAATCATCTATCTAGTCTTTGCCCCAAATGGTGCTAGGACAAGTGGATATCCACCTCCAGAAGATGAAGCTAAACCTTTATATAATGCCATATACAAAAATTAACACAAAATAGATCAAAGACCTAAGAGCTCAGCTTTTCTGAGGCACCTGAGTGGTGCAGTCGGTTGGGCATCTAACTCTTGGTTTTGGCTCAGGTCGGGATCTCAGGGTCATGAGGTCCAGCTCCGAACTGGGCTCTGTACTCAACTCCAAGCCTGCTTAGGATTCTCTCTCCCTCTGCCTCTCCCCCTGCTTTCTCTCTCTCTCTAAAATAAATAAATAAAATCTTAAACAGCAACAAAAAAAGAGGGGTGCCTGTGTAATTCAGTCAGTTAAGCATCTGCCTTTGGCTCAGATCATGATCTAAGGTCCTGGGATTGAGTCCCACATCGGGTTCCCTGCTCAGCGGGGAGTCTGCTTCTCCCTCTCCCTCTGCTACTCCCCTTGTTATTTTTTTTTAAGAGAGATTTTTTTAAAGAATTTATTTATTTATTTGACAGAGAGAGATCACAAGTAGGCGGAGAGGCAGGCAGAGGGAGAGGGAGAAGCAGGCTCCCTGCTGGGCAGAGAGCCCGATGCGGGGCTTGATCCCAGGACCCTGGGATCATGACCTGAGCCAAAGGCAGAGGCTTTGACGCACTGAGCCACCCAGGCCCCCCCCCCCCCCTTGTTCTTGGTCATTCTCTCGCTGTCTCTCTCTCTCTCTCGCAAATAAATAAAATCTTTTTTTTTAAGCGCTCAGCCTATAAAACTCTTAGAATAAAACATACAATAAAAGTTTCACAATATTGGACTTGGCACCAATATCTTGGCTATAACACCAAAGGCACAGGTAACAAAAGAAAAAAAAATAGATGAACTGTACCCGATGGAAAATTGAAAAATTTGTGCATCAAAGGATACTATGGACAGAGTGAGAAGACAACCCACAGAATGGGAGCAGCGAATCATACAGCAGCTAAGGGATTCATATCCAACATATATAGAGAACTCCCAAAACTCAACACCTACAAAAAGAGCCAATGCAAAAACAGGCAAAAGATTTGGATAGATGTTGCTCCAAAGACGATATATGAATGGCCAGTAAGCACATAGGAAAAGATGCTCAACATCACTAATCACTGGAGAAAGCAAATCAAGACCACAATGAGATAATACTTCACCCTCATTAAGATGGCCACTGTAGGGTTGCCTGAGGGGCTCAGGTCTGACTCTAGATCAGAGTCATGAGATCAAGTCCTGTTGGGCTCCTCTCAAAAAAAAAGAAAGAGAGAGGGGCGCCTGGGTGGCTCGGTCAGTTAAAGCGTCTGCCTTCAGCTTGGATCATGATCTCAGGGTCCTGGGATCGAGTCCCACATCCAGCTCTCTGCTCAGCAGGGAGCCTGCTTCTCCCTCTACTTCTGCCTGCCTCTCTGCCTACTTGTGATCTTTCTCTCTCTGTCAAATAAATAAATAATCTTAAAAAAAAAAAACTGATGTTGAAGATATGGAGAAATTGGAACTCTCAGGCACTGTTCGTGGGAATGAAAAATGAAAAAAAAAAAACGGTGTCCCTTCCAAAAACGAAAAATTAAATAAATAAGAAGATAAATTTAAAATTTTTAATTAAAAAATTAAAAATAAAACTGCCTTGTGATCAAACCATTCCACTTCTGGGTCTGTCCCTACAAGAATGGGAAGCGGGATCTCAAAGACATATTTGCACGCCCGTGTTCACAGCCTGTTGTTCACAATGGCCCAGGAGTAGAGACAACGCAGATGTCCATCTGTGGGTAAATGGAGAGCAAAATGAGGTCCACCCGTGCAATGGAATGTGATTGAGCCTTAAAAAGGAAAGAAAATCTGACACCTGTTGCAACAGGGCAGAGGTTTTACTGGGGGGACTCTGTGCAGAGAGGCACGTACGGAGTTAAGGGATTCCATAAAGGACATGGAGGTGTCAGGAAACTAACAAACCGGGAGCTGGGAGAAACAAAACAGCTCAGCATCTCCCTCTTCATAATTTTTTAAAATATTTTATTCATTTATTTGACACAGAGATCACAAGGAGGCAGAGAGTGAGGGGGAAGCAGGCTCCCCGCTGTGCAGAGACCCCCCCCCATGCAATGTGGGTCTCCAACCGAGGACCCTGAGATCATGACCTGAGCCAAAAGCAGAGGCTTAAGCCACTGAGCCACCCAGGCGCCCCTCCCTCTTCATAACTTTTAAGCGCAAGTGCTGACGAAATAGTGGTGCTTTCATCATCATCCCCATTTTATAGATAGGAAAACCAAGGCATAGAAGTGTGCTATGTTTGCCCAAAGTTCGCATAGGGGATCTGGGGTTTGAACCCAGGCAGTCTGGCCTGCTAGAGCCCAGGCTGCACGCCCTGCTTCTTGCTTTCCCTCCCCACCCCCCCCTCCCCCACCCCCCCACCCCACCCCCGGGCTGGGGAACCTTATATTGATACAACAGCGTTAAAGGGCAATCTGGCCATTTCTATCAAATCAACCAAATCGAAGTCCCTTATAAAGATCCTCTGACACCCAGCAATTCCACTTGCAGATAACTTTGTCCTGAAGTACAGAGCGTGCAAGGGTATGCGATGCTCGTTTTACTCAATCCTCAGGTACCTACCGTTCTGGGGATTAGACGAAGCCAGTCATGGTGGCTGATCTCTTTTCCCTCCACGGTGACTGGTTTACGAGGCGCATGTGACAGTTGAGGCCAATGAGACAGGAGGAAAGATAGGGGTGGGCAGCAGGAAAAGGCTTCCACATTTTCTAAGACAGCACTCTGACTCTCCTTGGATGGGTGGTAGTGGCGATAGGATTCTATCGCCAACTTGAACCCCCAAAAGAATGAGCCCAAGAAGCCATGAGGTCCACGATGAGGACATCAGTCTGGAGAGGTGGAATGTGGAGCCCTGGAAACATTTTCTGCCCGGTAGTCACTGTCAGCTCCCTGGGTCCTCACCCTCCTTAGATCTCACTGCTTAAGCCCGTGTGACTTGGGGTTCCAGCCTGAGATATCCTAACCAGTACAAAGGGGCCGCCGTTTAAAAAAAAAAAAAAAAAATCAAGTACAACGTCTCTTGTGTAGGAGTCTTGCAGAAAAATAAATGAACCAATAAAATCCGAATCTGATCAATTTTCTAGATCTACTACCAGTTTACAGGACATGCAAAGGAAGGAGGAGCACAGCAACAGTATGGTCAGCAAAACGGCACCTGGATTCTTCAGTGACCCAAAAAAAAAAAAAATGCATTTCGTTTTCAAGGAAAGAAATTGAGATGTAGGGGAATCTATAGATCAAAAGAGACTTAAAAGAGGTATCAACCAATCACGGTTGTGGCCATTCATAGATTCCTGATCGAGACTCTTAGAGCTAATAGCATATATGAGGCAGTTTGAGGGGCACATAGGTGGCTCAGTGGGTTAAGCCTCTGCCTTCAGCTCAGGTCATGATCTCAGGGTCCTGGGATCGAGCCCCGCATCGGGCTCTCTGCTCAATGGGAAGCCGGCTTCCCCCTCTCTCTGCCTTCTGCTCTGCCTACTTGTGATCTCTCTCCGCCAAATGAATAAATAAATAAATCTTAAAAAAAAAAAAAAAGAATTATGAAAGAAAAAAAAGAAATACCTTCTTTCTCTTGCCCAAAAAAAAAAAAAAAAAAAAAAAAAAAAAAGTTTTCTTGACTTCGCATTTCCAAACAAAGACCAGCCCAGAGGATTTTGCCTCCTCTGCTCCCACGGGCCAATCAGCCTCTCCCGCCTGCTCCTGCCCCCACTCCTTCAGCACTCCAAGCCGCTCTTGGCAAGGTCCCCAGTGGCCTGCAGGTTGCCATGGCCTATGGTCACTTTTCTATGCAGAGCTTACTCACTCTTGGCAACTTTTGACACAGGTGATTGCTTCCTCCTCCTCAGAACCTCAGTTCCCCTGCCATCTGGGACCAGTCCCTCCCCCCCGCCCCCCTCCCCCAGCTCTCCTCCTGCCACTGCTCAGTCTGTCCTCCTGGGCATTCTTCTCTTCCTCTGATGCTCTGTGAACGCTTTGATTGTCTCACCCATTCCCAGGGCTTTAACACCCTCCGGCTCGCAGACCTCTCCTTCCAGCTCCCCAAGCAGGCGTCCAGCTGCCTCCTCGGGTGCGTGCGGGTGGTGGGGCACAGTGGTTAGCAATGGCGTGGCCCCTGGAACCCAGCCACTTGGAACCAGATCCCAGCCCTGCAGCGTCCAAGCTTTGGGATGGTGGGCAGTTAATTAACCTGACTGTGGCTCAACGCATTTGGCTCTAAAGAGGGACCGACAAATAAAGTAATACAGCTCTTATGAGGACGAAATCAGTAAACAGATAAAGCACTTAGAATGGTGTTTAGCACATGGTAAGCACTCAACAAATGTTGACTATTACCAGTATCTTACGGGCAACTCGACCTTAACATGCGTCAAGTAGGACTCTAGATTGTGGGACGTCTGGGTGGTTCGGTCGGTTCAGCATCTGCCTTCTGCCTGGATCGTGATCCCAGGGTCCTGGAATCGAGTCCCGCATCAGGAAATCCTTCCTCAGTGGGGAACCTGCTTCTCCCTCTGCCTGCCACACCCCCTGCTTCTGCTCTGTCTCTCTGACAAATATATAAATAAAATCTTAATAATAACAACAAAACTCTAGATTGTCCCTCCCTAGTGGAAAGTTCCTCGCCAGCCTTCCCCAGCTCTGCAAACAGCACAGCTACCTGCCCAGGTGGTCCGTCCAGAAACCTGGTGTCGTCCTAGACCCCTCCCGCTCCCTCCCCATTGTCCTCTCTACCTATCCAATTCTTCATCCAATCTTGCTGATTCTAACTCCAAAACATATCTGATTTCTACCTTTCTCTACCTCAATGGCCACTTCCTAGCCAGAAGTGGACATCGTGTCCTAACTGGACAACCACAGTGGTGTTCAAGCTGATTTTCCTTCCCCTCCTCCATGTGCCCTTCAGTCTGTCCATCTTCCACTATGCACCCAGAGAGTCCTATAAAAACGCATGCCTGTCCCTCCTTAAACCCTTTCCCAGTTCTCCTTTTTCTTAGAATAAAAATCAAATTCCCTACCAGGCTCCCCCCACTCGGACCAACTCCAACCTACCTACCGCATGCCTTGCTCCCTTTGTTTCCTCTGTGTACCGCAGGGCCTTTGCATACACTGTTATCTCTGTGTAGGACACTTCTCCCCTAGCATTCCTATGACTGCTTCCTTCTTATCCTTCAGATGTCACCTACCTGAGGCCTTTCCCTACCGTCCTACTTAATATTGCCAGTTCCAATTACTAGCTAACACAGCATCCTGCTCACTGAACTTACACAATTTATACTTACACACTTATTTCTTTGTTTATTTCTTTGTAGCCTGTCCCCCCCTAATGGAGACTAGAAAAGTAGGGGATTTAGGGTTTGGGTTTTTTGTGTTGCTTAAAGAACAGAGCCATGTAACTGCCATATCTTGTTTTAAAATTCATATTTGGCATTAAAAAAAGAAAAATCAGGCCACCTGGGTGACTCAGTCAGTTAAGCGTCTGACTCTTGATTTCGGCTCTGGTCGTGATTTGGGGGCCATGGGATCGAGTCCCAACTTGGGCTCTGCCCTTACCCCACTGCTTGAATTGTCTCTAAATAAATATATAAATAAATAAAAAATTTAAAAAAATTCATACTTGGCCTTAGCATGTGTTCAGTAAATATTTGTTGAATGGATTATTGGATTATTGATTTAAAAAGAAAAGTTAGTTGCAGACGGATGTGCATGGTATTATCACAATTATGAAAGTCAGTCTCTAGACTTAGACATACAATGCCATGATTTTTGTGATGCCCGGTTCTGACCCAGCAGTGGGAGTCACGTTAAACTTCAGTCCCCCTGGGTTGGGGCCACAATTCCAGGATATTCAGCAGGCCCAAGTTTGTTTGAGATGGGGGGAGGGGAGGTTGGTGGCTGGAAGGACAGGTTGGACAGTATCCAGCCCTCAGGAAACAGTGGTCACTGCTGAGGCATTGTCATTTTGATTCAGTGGCCAGTTCAGTCCTGGTACTGTGTCTGCTTTGGGCTTGGGACCGGGGAGAACGTTGCAAGCTGCCTATGGTTCTGCCAGCCCAGTAGACCCCTGAGCTGTTTCCTCTCTGGGGAGCCTGCCAAGAAGCCAAGAAGTGGGCGACAGACGCCTCTCCCATTCTGGGCCAAGCTCCGGTCTCTGCAGAAGCATTCCCTTCCCCTAAGGGCTTTAGCTCCTGAAACACACAAACCAGCTTTTCTACTCTTGGGTCAGCCCCTTGCATCCCCAGTAGCAATGAGTATGGAAAAGTAGGAAGGAACCAACTAGATGAACCCAGAAAGACATTATATATTTGGAAAAGATCACGCTGACTACTGTGTAGGGAAATGGACAGGGAGCTGGCCATCCCCGGGGAAGGGACGGGGTCGTGGATGTGGACAGCAGAGAATGGATATCAGAGTTATTTGGAAGATAAAAATCCGTAGCAACTGGGGGAGAGATTGAGTGGTGGCAGGGGAGGTAAAGAAGATGCCCCTAGAATGATTCCCAAATTCTGCCTTGGGAGAGGGGAGGGCTCGGCCATTGCAGTGATGGTCCCAACTTCCAGAACAACCTCCTCCACTGTAAGCCCTTCACCTGCCCCGACTCCTACTCATCTTTCCGACCTCCATTCAAGCAACCCTTCTGCACATTGGCACTACCCGGCCCCAGGGCCAGAGGCACCCCTTCTTTCTCTCTCCGCCTTTCTTTGCCTATTTACTGCGTGTGCGATTACACATCTGATCCTCCCCACCAGACTGTCAGGTCTGTGAGTGGATCTGGGGTCATCCTTGGAACCCCAGTGCCTAGCACATAGTAGGTGCTCAATAAGTAAAGGGTCCCAAATGCAGATTGGGGGGGGGGGCCTGCAGTGTCCCCTGCGGGTTGGTGTTTTTCCCAGGGGAATGGAGTGGGCTGGGTCCACCCACTCCGCCCGGCTCGCCACCCAGACTCCTCACCCCCCTTCTTTAAGATCTATGCTTTCCAGGAGGCTGTGACTGGGGGTACAGCGTGCACATGGGGCTGGAGGTGGGAAAAGCGTTGGCAAGGTTGCAGCCAGCAGGGCCTGCGGGCCTTTCTGGAGCAGAGGAGTGAGGGGAGCAAAGCAGGACATGAAGGTGTGTGGCCTGGTGGGAAGCTCAGAGGGGAGGGGGCCTGCAGGTGGCTGCGAGGGGGCCCAGAGATGTTCTGGGCCCTGTGCACTCCCTGCCTTTTATCAGTATCAGTGGGTCTCCCGCACCTGCCAGGAAGAAAAGAAGTACTCCCCACCATCCACTGCCCTGCGGTTCCTGAGTTTCTCGCTTTCTTCAGGGCTGTCTAGAAAGGTGCATACATTCTCCAAAGCAGCTGTTATTTTTGAAGCGATGAAGGAAAAAGGGAACGTTCCGGAAGTGCTCGGTGAGTCTGGGGGAGGCACCGCGACCACCGTGCCCCTGTGGGAAAGGCTGCGATGGGGACTGAACAAGGTACTGCACAGAAAAGTCCCCGCAGCTTAAAAAACTCCGGATCCAAATCGGAGAAGGCTGAGTGGCCCCGACAGGAGGAGGCTGGGCGCGGAATCACCTAGTGCCCCCCCCCCCCCGTGGGGAAGCCTCGAGGGGTCTCCTGGGAGCCCCGCCACGGCACGACGGACACTCTGGCCCCACCCGGCCGGCAGGCAGGAATTTGCCCGGCTGACCTCCCCTGGCACACTCCTGTCACCATGGCGACCAACCTGGAAACAAGCGGCTCGATTGTCCCTGCTCAGCGGGGCAGGTGAAACCCCGGCCACGTGACCGATACTGAGCCAGGTGCGGCGACGGGAGACCCGCCTGCCTCCCGGTCTTAACCCCTTCCGCCCTGCCGCCGCCGGCCGCACCCCTTCGGAGGCCTCGGATTCCCAGCCAGAAGGGCGGGGACTACCGGGAGCACTGCACGAGGAGTCAAATTCCTGGGAAGGAATTCGGGTTGGGCCACGCACGTGCTCAGCGGCTGGAGCTGGGTTACTCCCCTCCCGCGCCTCCATTTTCTCAGCAGTCAAATGAGGATGACAACACCCTCCCAGTTCACAGGGACCTGGGGACGGCTGGGAGCCGGGATGCTGGGAACAAAGACTGCCAGGGCCATCTCATTCACGCCCCTTTGCCCCCTCCCCCACATGACCTCAGCATATCAGGGGGCTCCAGAAGGCCTCCCCCCACCTCCAAGAGCTGGACACCCCCCCACACACACTCCAAGAGAGACCCTCACAGACCAGTTAGGAGTTAGCCGGTTCCTAAACAAGCTGGGGAAGGGTGGGCAGCCCCCATTTTGACCCCTCCCCAACACACCCACACCAGAGTTCTTCCCAGGTGGCAACCTCCCCTACCCAGGCCCCACCGCTTGCTCCAAAGTGGAAACCTCAAGCCAACTGGTTTTTCCCGCTTGCTCCCAGGCCCCAACCAGCCACGTGATGGGGCTTTGGCCAGGTCTCAGGAATGTCTCCAGACTGCTTCTGCCACAGACCCAGGGCTCTGAGCAGATGGTCCAGGGTCACGGGCCAGGCTCAGGTTGCCTGGCTAGACAGCAGGCTGGGGAGGAGGTGGAGGGTGGTTTAAAACCACGTTTGGGGGGAACCTGGGTGGCTCAGTGGGTAAAGCCGCTGCCTTCGGCTCAGGTCATGATCTCAGGGTCCTGGGATCGAGCCCCGCATCGGGCTCTCTGCTCAGCAGGGAGCCTACTTCCCTCTCTCTCTCTCTGCCTGCCTCTCCATCTACTTGTGATCTCTGTCTGTCAAATAAACAAATTAAAAAAAAATCTTATAAAAATAAAATAAAACCACGTTTGGAATATTAACCTTCTGAATCACCAACATTATGTCCACCCCCTGCCCCTTCATCCACCAATTCTAGAAAAACACTTGCTTTATGTCTCCTCCAAGGACCCCTCCCATGCCTTGGTCCAGCCCCCATCCAGGGCTCAGATGTGCTCATCAGTCCCCTAAGGACTATTCTGGCAACAAACCATCACACCACCCGGTGTGCTTAGCATCCCCCCCCCCCCATGACCTCAAAGCCCTTCTCTCATTAGAACAAAACAACTGCCAGTCCCCGGGCTGACTCAAGGTGGGAGCCATCTTATTGGGCAAGGTATTTATAACACCTTGGAGTTCAGATGCATCCTACAGGTCTTGACTCCATCAGGCCTGCCCTGAAGAGAGAGAGGCCTGGCTGGTCCAGATGTCATCTCCTGCAAGGGGCACTGACCCAGGCCCTTAGGTGGACCTTCACCTAAGCCTTCACCTAAGCCTCAGCTAGTGCCTGGAATCTCTTCACAATCATTCAGTAAAATGATTACCATTGCACTTTGCCCCAGATAAACAAAAACGTGTCTCCAGTCCGCCAGGAGCTCCCAGACTGCGGTGGACACAGAGAAAGCCAGCTTTGAGAACATGGGTTGGAAGAGATGAGGTTCAACTGGGAAAATCCGGGAAGGCTTTTGAGGAGGTGGCCGTTATCCTGGACCTCTATAAAGCCGTGCAGGAGTTGGGCCATTGGCTCTCCGGAAGGCCCCCGCAGCAGCCAGCAGAGGGAGTCCTGGGGCCGGAGAGTAAAAGGCAGGTGTGCAGATGCAGTTTTCGGGTTGGGGAGTTCATAGGAAGCATGGGTGCAAGAGCCGGTAGGATGGTCAGGGTGGGTGGTGGGAGACACGGACCAAGGGGGGGGGGGGGAGAACGTCACATCAGCGATTCTGGTTCTGCCGCTTGTGCAGCCATTTGCCTCAGTTTCCCCATCTGTAAAGGGCGGGCGTGGAGAGTGGCTGATGACCTCTCCAGTCGAGGACTTCAGGATGGGGAAGAGGGGCACCACCCGGCCTGCCGGGGCCCCCGGCTGGGCAGCACGGCGCCCCCAAGCCGGCGCCCCGACGACGAGGGCCCCTCCCGGCGCCCCTCCGCGCCCGCCCGCGGCACTGAAGGTATGACGCCCACCCAAGGCGGTGCGTGAAGGCAGAGGAGCAGGCCAGCTGCGGGGCGGGCGCGGGCCAAGGCCGGACCTCCTCGGCTCGCCAAGGGACCTGCCCCACCCGCGCCCAAAGCGCGCGCGCCCCAAATCCCCGACGGTGCGAGCCGCGGGGATGGGACTCCCACGCCCCAGGACCCTGATTCGCCACGAGGCTACGACGCCGGAAGAGGCTGGGCGGAGCTTCGCGGGGGCGTAACCGGGGAACAAGGCGGCTCCGCCCGGGGCGTGGTCAGGGGCGGTTCTCCCGCCTGCCGGCGCGGAGGCTGCGGGGATAGCGTAATGACGTAGGGGGCGGAGCTGGGGGACCAGACTGTACCCTGGGATTACGTAAGGAAACGAGGGCGAGGGCGGGGTAGTCCGTGCGAGTGGGAGGGGAAGAGGGCGGGGCTACGGTCGGAACTGGGCGGGGTCCTGAGCGAAGGCAGGAGGCGGAGCGAGGGGGGACCCGCGGCGGTGAGCGCCGGTAGCCTTTCCCCGGGCATGCTCCGCTGGACCCGCTCCTGGAGGCTCCCCCTTAGGGGGCTCGGCCCCTGCAGCCTCAGCTTCTGCAGGGTGCCCGTCGCACCCAGCAGCAGTGCCCGAAGCGGCGCCGAGCCGAGGTCAGTCAAGGGCGCCACGTGGGAGGCCGTCCGTCGTTCCTCCCCGGTCAGTCCGGCCGCGGCGGCCCCGCCTCCTCCGTCTGCGCCCGCCCCCGCCCCGGCCGCTCCCCGGAACCCCTTCCCCAGCCGGCTTAGACCCCTCCACCGCCCTCGCGCCTCCCTGCAGGTCGGTGCGGCTTTCCTACAAGCTTCTGGACGGAGAGGCGGCGCGCCCGGCCCTGGTGTTCCTGCACGGGCTCTTCGGCTCCAAGACCAACTTCAGCTCCATCGCCAAGGCCCTCGCCCAGCAGACCGGCCGAAGGGTGAGCTTCCGGGAGAGGCGGGGCCCCGCGGAGGCGTGGCCCGTCCCCAGGCCGGCGTGGGGAAGGGGACGGAGGCCGCAGGACACACCGGGGCCCTAGGTGTGGACCCCCGTCCTTCCCGTGCTTGCCCCCACCCAGTCCTTCATGTGTGAGAGCTGCCGTGCGTGCTCCACGCTGAGCTCAGCCGTCCAGGGGTGCGGTGGTCAAGGGGGCCAGGGTTCCTTATGCAGGAAATTCTTGGCACCTGCTTTCTCTGGGTGGTCACCCTGCCAGGCCAAACCTTCAGAGACACAGTCATGCTCCTTGGGCCTTCTCTTCTCTGGCGGAGCAGCCCCAGGTCCTCCATCGGGCCTCCTAGGTCTGAGAACTGGGCCCTCTCACCATCGGGGCCGCTTTTCCATTTCACGACCTTTCCCCCGGGCCTGTCTAGGCCCCTCAGCCCGCAGGAATGCCGCGCCTTGGGCTATCTGTGCCCAGAACATGGATGCCGGCTCTGCCCGCCCTCTCTCCACTCCGTAGGTGCTCACGGTGGATGCACGGAACCATGGTGACAGCCCCCACAGCCCAGACGTGAGCTACGAGGCCATGAGCCAGGACCTGCAGAACCTCCTGCCCCAGCTGGGCCTCGTGCCCTGCGTCCTCATTGGCCACAGCATGGGAGGCAAGACAGCCATGTTGCTGGCACTCCAGAGGGTGGGTGAGGCTTCCCCTGCATCCAGTGTGGACCCTGAGTACCCAGCGGTCGGCCTGGGACTCAGCCAAGCCTTGGATGGCCAGATTCAGGATCTGGGAACCCTGCCTGAGACTCAACTGTGCCTGCTGTAAGGCCGGTCCCAAGTGTGGTTCTCTTAAACAGCCGGAGCTGGTAGAACGCCTGATTGCTGTGGACATCAGCCCAGTGCAGACCACACCGAGCTCCAACTTCCCGTCCTACATGGCCGCCATGAGGGCTGTAGACATCCCGGATGGGGTGCCCCGCTCCTCTGCCCGAAAGCTGGCCGACGAGCAGCTCAGCACTGTTATCCAAGTAACACACCCATTCCCTGGTGGTGTTGTGGGCTGGGACCTGTCAAGGTCCCTGGAGACTCCCCTCCCCCAACTACCGGACCCACCCCTTCCAGGACTTGGCAGAGCGTCAGTTCCTGCTCACCAACCTAGTGGAGGCAGGTGGACGTTTTGTGTGGAGGGTGAACTTGGAAGCACTGGCCCAGCATTTGGACAAGATCATGGCTTTCCCACCACGACAAGAATCTTACCCTGGGCCAACCCTCTTCCTCCTGGGTGGAAACTCAAAATATGTGCTGTAAGTTAGTTTCAGCGGCGGTGGTGGGAGGGGTCCCAGCCTAGGGATCCTGCCTTGGGGAGGGCTTCGGTGTGGGCAGGGGGTGCCTGAGAATCCAGAAACACCCCTGGGCGTGTGGGCTCATGTGCTCTTGTCTCCCTGCTCTCTTCCGCTTCTCTGTGTCTCTCCTACCTCCCACTTTGACCCCTTTGGCGCGGCCTTCTCCGACGGACAGCCCCAGCCACCACGCTGAGATCAGGCGGCTCTTCCCACGAGCCCAGATGCAGACGGTGCCCCATGCCGGCCACTGGGTCCATGCCGACTGCCCCCAGGACTTTGTGGCTGCCATCCGAGGCTTCCTGGCCTAAGAGTGGCTGACGAGAGGAAGCAGGAAACCCCCGGCTTCCAGGCACTGTGGCCCCCTCCATGTTTCTGCGCAAAAGGACTCGGGCACCGAGAGAGCGCGAGGGGACGGAGGTGGTCAGACCTCAAGCTTTAATGAATAAAGACTCTGCTGCCAAGGTCCCGGGCTGAGCTCTGTCATCACCAGCGTCCCCACCGACCCAGGGGGAACCGGACCCAGGGGACCCTCGCAGTTCGGGGGCCCAGGGGGGGTGCCCAGAGTGCCCCTGGACTCTCTCCGCAGCTGACTCTCGACCCGCTGCCTCACCAGCTGCTGCATGTCCTCCTGGGGGCGGGAGAGCAGGTTCAGGGCCGACCCTGTGCCCTCTGCCTTCTCCCCATGGCTCCCTGGCCCGGCTGGTGTTCCCACACTACCTCCCAGGCCTCCACCTCCTGCCTCAGCCTCAGTTTCTCCTCCAGGACCTCCAGCAGCTGGGCCTCCACGGCGCGCAACTTGGCTTTGCATGTGTCCAGCTCGGCCTCCAGTGCCTGCTTCCTGCAGGTGGCGGGGACAGTGGCACGAGGCTTGAACCCCGCGCATCTGCTGCATGGACACAGCCCCCTGCCTTGTGACAGGGTGAGCGTTTCCGTGGCTTTCCTTGCGGGAACACCTGACTTCTCACCTCCTCTCCTCTAGCAGGACGGAGCCCTGAGGGTGAACCATCCACTGCCCTCCCAACACCCCCCCCCCCCCCCCAAGCATCTGCCTCTCACTTGGCAATGGCTTCATCCCGCTCCTGGAGGACTTGGTCCAGCGAGGGCTCTGTCTGGGCGTCCCCCAGTGCTCCAGCCACTTGGGATTCTGGGCTCTGTTGTAGGGTGACAGAGGAGGGAGTGGGGATCTAGAGCTTGTCTAGATGAGGTGTCCCGCTTCTGGGCTTCCCTTGGCTCTGATGCTAATGTCAGTGGAGGAGGGGTCTGGAACTTTCTCTTCCTGCCTCCTTCCTCCTTCCCATCCCCCACCGCCTCTCCTGGGCCTCTGAAAGTAATGCAGGGGGACTGGGCCACGCTGAGGGGTGGCAGCTGTGGCCCCCTGCCTGGCACAAGGCTAAGCAGAGGGGATGGGGCGTTTGGCCCCTCAAGGAGGAAAGAAGTTCCCACCCAAACCGCAGGAAAGAGACAGGGAGGGTTTCAGAAGGACACTTACCCCTCTAGGGCCCCAGGACAGAGAGCGTGGCCGGGGCCGGTGACTGGGACTCTTGTCAGTGGGGTGGGGCAGGCGGCGACGTAGCCCTTTGCCCTCCCTTCCGGGCGAGGCACTCCCTGTCAGGCTCCGCCCCGGCCTGGCCGGCCAGCGGGGCCCCTCTCTCCCCTCCTGGATCCTGGAACCTTCCTGCGGGGCCCAGAGCTTCCTCAGGCCCTTCCTGTACCGTCACACTCGTCCGCCCCCACAAGGGGGCGCTCCACCCACGCTGGGAGATGAGAACCGAGGGCCAGAGCCAGGACCATCGTGCACGCCAACAGGTGGGGGTGCCCCAGCACCCCATCTCGAAAGCCTGGCACCTTGGCATCAACCACGCATATGGCCGAGCTTAGCTCAGCAGGAAACAGAAGGGAAAAGGCCTAACCGTGCCTGTAGACTCTCAACGTCGGGGATGTCCATTCTTCCTAGTAACATGGCTGGTCACTCCTCCAGGATCCCCAGCGTTCTGATCCTGGAGCCGGGCGGGGTCTGCAGGTCCCCCCCCATTCTCCCCCCATTTCTCCTCACCCCACGTGCTCACTGAGCACACCAGTGACGTCAAAGGTGTAAGAGAATTTGCCCCATTGAGAAGCGTCTTCAGCAAGGTATGTCCAGGGGAGTAGATCCTCAAGTCTGCCTTAAACATAAATATTTCTCCCAGGCCACCCCACCAGACATGACTCGTGGCACTGAGACACGGGTTCCTCCAACAGCCAGACCAACAGCTTCCTTGGTTGAGCCCTAGGCAAAGAGGTGAACTGTACCCCCCAGACACACCCTTCTGTTGAGACGGAGTCACTGTGTTTTGAGAGTCTCATCTGTGCCATGATCCAGAAAGGGCCCAGGGACCTGGTCTCAGGGACCTCCGAGGCCAGCAGGGACGAAGCACAGATAAAATCAGAAAAGAGCATCAGGGGCTCCTGGCACAGTAGGAGGAGCACGAAGGAGGTCACAGGAGGTCACACCCAGCCCATCCCAGGAAGTTCCCCTAGGAGCTCATCCACAATGAACCCTGCAGGCCAGCAGGATTCATTCCGGAGAAAGGCATTTCTTTTAACTTTTTATCTCGAAACAGTTTCAAAACTGCTCTTCAGTGTCCAAAAAAATATCTTTTTAGGGTAAAAAAAAAAAAAAAAATCTAATACGGTATCAAACATTGTACCCAGTCGTGGCATCCCGCTGGTCCCCCTAGGTCTAGAACAATTTGTGGCTTTTCTTTGAATTTCGTGGCCTTGACATTTCGAAGATTACAGGGAAGTTATTTTGTAGACCATCCTCAAATTCGGGCTTGTCCACGCCTTCCTTATGATTAAGCCACTGTTAACCAACTTTGGGCAGAGACATCACAGATAGGATGCTGTGTTCTCCTTTCTAATATTGTTTGGAACCATGACTGGTGGGACCAATGCTGAGTGCTTGACCACAATTAATAAGCACTGGGGAAGGGAGGTACTTTGAGACTATGACACTTCCTTTCCCTTACCTCACTTTCACCCATAGGGTTCGGCATCCATCTATGTTTCTTGCCTTCATTAATTATTCCTACAGTGGTTCACAAATGGGGGCGCCTGGGTGGCTCCGTCCATTAAGCGTCTGACTCTTGATTTTGGCTCAGGTCCTCATCTCAGGGTCCTGGGATCGAGCCCCACGTTGGGCTTGGGCTGAGTATGGAGCCTGCTTAAGATTCACTCTCTCCGGGCACCTGAGTGGCTCAGTCATTAAGCATCTGCCTTCAGCTCAAGTCGTGATCCCGGGGTCCTGGGATTGAGTCCCGCATGGGGCTCCCTGCTTGGCGGGAGGCTTGCTTCTCCCTCTGCCACTCTCCCTGCTTGTGTTCTCTTGCTGTCTCTCTCTGTCAAATAAATAAATTAAATATTTAAAACAACAACAACACTCTTTCCCACTGTTCATCCTATGGTTCTGGTTCTCAGGAGAACCTAACTAATAGAATTTACATATATTAAGAAAAAGTTCACTGTTAGACCTGAATTGCCATCCACCAGGCTCATCCTAGCTTTCCATATTTTACCTTCTTTCTCCAGTTGTCTGCAGTATATTTTGTAATTAGTTCAGTCTTCCTGGGTGCCGCTAACCCCCCGGAACAACGGTGCTCCCCCTGATGTGGATGCCCTTCTTATGGGGGCCTGGCTTCTGCGGGGACTGCTAACCCCCACCCCAACTCCGATGCCACCCTCAGGCGTGGCCCTGGCTGCCACTGGGGTGTCTAATGTCTAAGAGCTTTACAGTCATTAAGTGAGTCATTCATCCCGCAAATATTTGCTGAGCACCTACTATGTTCTAAACGTGTTTCCGGGTGGTGGACATAAAACAGGAAACAAAATTCCCTGACTTCATAGAGCTCACATCCATTTTTTTTTTTTTTTAAGATTTTGTTTATTTGATAGAGAGATTCTCTCTGGGAATCTCCCTGGGGAATCCTGGGTTCATGCCCCAGCTGCCCCTGTCCAATCTTGCTCCTCCCCTGCTTCCCCAGGATGGCTCAGCCTCGGGGCTGAGCTGGAAGATGGACAAGATGGACAAGATGGTGCGCTGGGGTGGCGGAGGCTGGAAGTGGGAAGGAGAGCTGCCGGCTGGGAGGGGCCTGGGGGGCTTACCTGTATGTGACTTTGTTTGTGGTTCCCTCCCTGAGCTTCATTGTCCTCATCTGTGACACGGAACTAATGGGTCACCTCCCCGGTGGGGTCGCAGGAAGGGTTAAGTAAGGTCGCTCATACAATGACCAGCGCTTTGCATAGTAATGGACCAGGGTCGGAAGTCCCAGGAAAGGTGAGGAAGCCTGCCAGAGAGCACAAGAAAAGAAAATTCTATACGAGCTTCCTCCTCGTCCTCCTCCAGACCCCTACAGCCCCTGCACTTCCCATCATTGTCTTGTCACTGTCAAGGTGTCTCTCCCACCAGCCTGAGGGCTTCTGGAGGGCAGGTGGTGACTGTCATCATCCCAACCCCAGGCACATGGGTGCTCGGCGGCCAGGACGCCAGTGAAGCAGTACCGACCATGTCCAGCAGGTGGCAGCAGTTCCCAACCTCAGGGATTAGGTGCGCAAGGGGCCCTTGCCCAACCCTTCCAGCTTTCGGGATGGAAGCCCCAAACTGTCCCCAGGGGCTTTGGGACCTCCCAAACGCCCAGCTTTTCCCTCAATGCTCCTTTATAGGAACACAGATTATTCGCATATGCTAACATCTCTCATTCCACAAACCCACTTTCTGTGCTGGCCTTGGGAAATATACTAGAAGTGACCTGGTTCCTTCCCTGTAGATGTCCCCATCCAATGAGGGGACAGACACCTAACACAGACCACAGCCTCACAGGACAAAAAGTGCTACAATCAGGATAAATACAGGTCTTTGCGGGACCACACAGGAGCCCGGCCCTCATTGCTGGGCAGTCAGGGATGAATTCCTGGAGGAGGTGATGTCTGGGGAAAGAGTGAAAGTCAAGGGCCAGGTGCCTGGAGAGGAGGCAGGAAACAGGGAGGAGTGTCCCAGCCATGGGGACCTAAGGCAAGTGCAGATTCCTAAAAGGAGCGTGTTGTGTGGGTATCGGGTATCACGGCTGCGTCAAGGGAAGGTGGCCTCCAAGAGGTGACACAGGGCTGGACCACAAAGGAACTAGAAATCTCTACTGGGGTATCAGGATCCTCTCCCTGGGGGCGATAGGGAGACCTCACTGCCCTGAACAAGTAGAGCGCAGAATGCCACAGAGAAGCCCTTTTGACTAAGGTGGGGACAAGGCTTCACAGGGCATTGGTCAGGACAGACTATCCACCGATTACACACCTTAAAGCATGTTCTGGGGCACCTGGAGGGTTCAGTCTGTTAAGCGTCCTACTCTTGATCTCAGCTCAAGTCTTGATCTCAGAGTCGTGAGTTCAAGCCCCACATTGGGCTCCACACTGAGTGTGGAGCCTACTTAAAAAGAAAAAAAGAATGGGATCGAAGTGATGTGTGTTACGGGGACTGCCCTGTCCCCACAGGGAACAAGCCCTGCTCTCTCCCCCTGTCCTTGTTCACACTGTTGGCCCAGAAGGCCTTTCCCCCCGTTCTCCACCCGGCCACCTCCTCCTCATCCCTTAAGCCCCCACTGAAATGCCCCACCTCTGGGAAGTGGCCCCTGATCCCAGGGAGTTGGCCGCTCCAGGGCCCATGTCATCTTGTGCAACAGGTTTTTTTTTTGTTGTTTTTAATTATTTATTTTATTACTTTACTTATTATTTTATTTATTTCTTATGTATTTATTTTAGTAATAAATACGTAAGCACCTACTATATGCTTAGTGCATTCCATTCCAATGTCAGCCCTTGTTTCTTATTCCAATCTTACACACACACACACACACACAGATGCATACACACCCAGGACTGTGGCCCCCCAACTTCATCTCCACCCCAAGCCAGACTACTCCTGCCTCCTTAGTCTCCAGCTGGCGTGGTACATGAACTCCTCACTGACCATCTGCATGTCTCCCCAGCTATCTGGGCGGGCACTTGAAATGCTCACGGGTGGGGGTCTGGACTCCTCCCCTGTCCCCCTGGGTCTGCTCCTCCTCCCGGAGCCAGCTCTGCCCTTACCTGCACGTGCCCAGTTATCAGCACCTGTTGCGTCTAGTTCATAATCTTTCACACTGTTTTAATGTCTTTTTTCGGATTTTATTTTTTTTAAGTAATCTCGACTTCCAACGTGCAGCTCGAACTCACAACCCCAAGATCAAGACCAAGAGTCACAGGGTGCCTGGGTGGCTCAGTGGGTTAAGCCGCTGCCTTTGGCTCAGGTTATGATCCCAGGGTCCTGGGATCGAGTCCCACATTGGGCTCTCTGTTCAGCGGAGAGCCTGCTTCTCTCTCTCTCTCTCTGCCTGCCTCTCTGTCTACTTATGATCTCTCTCTGTAAAATAAATAAATAAAATCTTTAAAAAAAAAAAAAAGATCAAGAGTCACATGTCCAGGGCGCCTGGGTGACTCAGTCCTTTAAGCATCCAACTCCTGATTTTGACTCACGACATGATCTTGGGGTCATGAGATCAAGCCCCACATCGGGCTCTGGATTTAGAGGGGTATATCTACTTGAGGATTCTCTCCCTCTCTCTCTGCCCCTCCCCCGGCCCTCTCCTCTTCTCTCTTCGGATAAATAAATAAATCTTTAAAAAAAAAAGAAAAAAGAAAAGTCGGGACACCTGGGTGGCTCAGTGGGTTGAGCCTCTGCCTTCAGCTTGGGTCGTGATCTCAGGGTCCTGGGATCGAGCCCCGCATCGGGCTCTCTGCTCAGTGGGGAGCCTGCTTCCTCCTCTCTCTCTGCCTGCTGCTCTGCCTACTTGTGATGTCTCTCTCTCTCTCTGTCAAATAAATAAATAAAATCTTAAAAAAAAAAAAAAGTCACGTGCTCTATGGACTGAGCCAGCCAGGCTCCCCTAATCGTTTTAATGTCTTACAACAAACATTCTTTACATAATTGAAATACAGTATAATAATATTAAATATGTCTCTTGAATGGCTTTGACCATTCCCTCCAGGCTGCCAGGTCAAGGTCTCTCTCCTAGACACCACTTCCAGGCTGTCCTCCACGCTGTCCTCTTCCCACGCTCCGAGAACTTCCTCTGCAGGCTGCTTTCAGCCCTGACTATTCCATGAAATCCAGATCACATGGGCAATGGGCTACTTGCCCTCCCCATTGTGGTGTCTGATGGGCAACTCAAAATTAAGAGAGCCAAACCCCAAAACCTGATCTACTCCCACACCAGACCTACCCCTCCTCTAGTTCTTCCCCACCTTTGTGAGCAGTAACACCGTCTTTCCAGGTATTGAGGTCAAAGCTAGACTCCGCTCACCCTGGATTTCTCTTTCCTTCAGTTGGCTCTACCTTTAAAATGTATGCAGGGGGCGCCTGGGTGGCTCAGTGGGTTAAAGCCTCTGCCTTCGGCTCGGGTCATGATCTCAGGGTCCTGGGATCAAGCCCCACATCGGGCTCTCTGCTCAGTGGGGAGCCTGCTTCCTCCTCTCTTTCTGCCTGCCTCTCTGCCTGCTTGTGATCTCTCCCTCTCTGTCAAATAAATAAATAAAATCTTAAAAAAAAAATGTATGCAGAATACGACCACCTGTCACCACCATCACTGCCGCTGCTTCCTCCCCAAAGCCCTTCACGATCTACAGATGTAGATTTAAGACCGTTCAATTGATGATTTTTGACATTATGACGGTGCGAAAGTGAGATGCCTTCAGTAGAAACCATATCCTGAATTCCGAATCTGGATCTCTTCCCAGGCTGGCAATACGAGGCACGATCCTCTCTCGTGATGCTGGGTCGTGGCACCAGCAGCAATCACGAGAGTGAGGGGGACCCCTGTGCTGCCAGCCATCCACGCACCCAGACAGCCATTCTGCTTCTCACCCGCTGGCCAGCGTTCAGCACATCACTTCATTATAACCTAAGCTCTGTGCTGGACGATTCTGGCCAACTGCAGGCTAGTGTAAGTGTTCTCAGCACATTCACGGACAGCTCGGCTCAGCGCTGGTGCTCGGTCGCTTAGGCGTTACGACGTGCATTTTCCACTTAGGATATTTTCAATTCACGGTGGGTTTGTCGGGATGTAACCCCCACTGTAAGTGGAGGAAGACCTGATTTCTCCACCCAGCAAACAGGGCGATTCTGTTAAAGTCCCAGATGGATCTTGGCTCGGCTCACATCCCCTTATCCGTGTCTGTGGCTTGCATCCCAGTCAGAGTAAAAGCCGAAGGAAGAGGTCTGGACCTCAACTCCTTTAAGGTCTTCCTTACCCGCTAGGCTCCAGGCATCCACGCCTCCTTGCTGTTTCTCCGACAGGCGAGGCGAGCTCCCTGCTCAGGGTTTGCGCTTGATGTTGCCTCTTCCCAGAATGCTCTCCCCCCAGAGACCTACATGACTCACTTTCTCCCCTCCTTCAGATGTTTGCTCAAATGCCACCTTCTCATGGCGCCTGGCTGGACCAGTTGGTGGGGTGTACGGCTCTTGATCTCTAGGTTGTGAATTCAAGCCCCACGTTGGGAATAGAGATTCCTTAAAAAACAAAACAAACAGACAAACAAAACACACACACACACACACACACACACACACCAAAACCTTAAAAAAAGAATGCTACCTTTTCAGCAAAGCCTCCTGGACTATCAAATTGCAAATTGAAAACCCCTGCGTGCCTGGCAGGCTCAGGGGGTTGAGTGCTGAGTCTTGATTTTTTTTTTTAAGATTTTATTTATTTATTTGACACAGAGAGAGATGATCATAAGCAGGCAGAGAGGCAGGCCGAGAGAGAGAGGGGGAAGCATGCTCCCTTCTGAGCAGAGTGCCCGATGCGGGGCTCAATCCCAGGACCCTGAGATCATGACCTGAGCTGAAGGCAGAGGCTTAATCCACTGAGCCACCCAGGTGCCCGCTGACTCTTGATTTCGGCTCAGGTCATGATCTCAGGGTCCTGGGATCGAGTCCCGCATCAGGCTCCCTGCTCACTGGGGAGTCCGCTCCAGGATTGTCTCTCTCCCTCCCTCTACTCTCCCCCCTGCTCCCATGTTCTCTCTCTCTCTCTCTCTCTCTCTCTCTCTCTCTCAAATAAATAAATAGATACTTAAAAATAAAATAAAATGAAATGAGAAACCCACCTCAAACCCCACACCCCCTTCCTCCCGACTTTGTCTTCCCCATAGCATGTTTTCCCGAGCAAGGATGCTATTTACTATCTCTTTCCTCTCCTAGATGTGGACTCCACGAGGGCAAGGACTTTTGTCTCTCTTGCTTTCTGCCGGTCTCCAACATCTAGAATAGGTAGTGCACAGTAGATGCTCAGTTAACTTTTTTTTTTTTTAAGTGGGCTCTGCTGGGCACGGAGCCCCACGCAGGGCTTGAACTCACCACCCTGAGATTAAGACCGGAGCTGAGATCAAGAGTTGGAAGCTTAACCAACCGAGCCCCCCGGGTGCCCTAGCTCCGCTGATTTTTGACTCCCCCTACTCATTTGACTCATGGAAGTCTGACCCTTGATTCCTTCTTCCTTGTCTGCACAAGGAGGAAAGTTCAAAAAAAAAAGTTCAACATTCAAGGAAGGCCTCATTCAAGGGCTTCATCTTTTACCCATGCAGAGCTGTGGCCCACAGCAAGGTCTGAGGTTCTGCAAACACTCCTGGCCTGACCCCAGTGTCTGGGCACTCTCCTTCTGTCTTCCTGCTGCAATCCCCGCCTCCAGGAAGCCACCCCAAATCCCTCAACTACTGAAACCGTGTCTGTCTGTCCTACTAGATTACATCTTAAGTGCAAAACAGCGGCTCCAGCACGGTTTCCTCAGTCATGTTTGCGAACTGAATGAAGGCTTGAATGAGGGTAAAACCGCTAACACAAGAGCGGAGTGAAGCGTACACATCCAGTCTTTAGTCATTGTTCATGCTACCTTTAATATGGACATTAGTAAGCGATGCTTGGTGTGACCCTGGGGCCCTGTGAGGTCATGAGCTGTGTCTCCCCCTCCTGCCCAGACACTGGGCTCTGGGGGTGCACCCATGACCCACCCCACCATTTGCCCTGCACACAGGAAAGCACTCTGGACCACCACGGGTTCCCTGTAACAAGTCCCTCCAGCAGGTGAGTCCTGGTTTTGCATCACCAGTGCTTACTCTGTGGGATGTTCAAGGTTGAGGTCTGGACAGCTGGGTAGGGCGTGGCTGCCTCTGATGCCAGGCCGCATCTAAGCGAGTCAGTCTCTGGCCGGATTTCCAGGGAAGGAAAGATGGCTGGAACAGTGTCTCTAGCCTGTCTACCAGCCAGCAAACCTGTGCCCACAGTCTGGGAGAAGCGCCAAGCTCAGACACACTGGGCAGCGGGAGGCTGGCCCAGCTCCAGAATGACACCTTGGCAGCCCTGGGGAAAGGAAGAGGGAGTGCTTGGCTTGAGGTCAAGAGGGTCCGGGCCAGGGCACAGAGGGGACAGCTGGGGGAGGGGGGGTGTTATATGGCTGCTATATAACAAGCTGCTGGCAGGGATTAGGAAAGGAGCATCTGTTCCTGACTAGCCCCCACCCACCGCCCCTCTACACACGGCTAAGATCTTTCCATTAGTGCTACGGTGAGCTGGGCCCCAGGCTGAGCGGCCCCCAGCCGTGGAGAGACAGGATCTCAGGCCTGGGGCTGGGACTCAGGGTTGGGGCTGCAGGGAAAGGGGTTACAAGAACCGGCGTTAGCTTAGACCTCCCTTCCTCAAGGAGGGGCCCTGCATCCTGCTGGGAGTGGAAGCTAAAGGAAAAAGGTGGTCACCCAGCATCACCAGGGATCGGAGAAATCCCGGGGAAAGAGGGGCCAGAGCCTGAGTCAGGACGAGGTGTTGGGGGGAAAGCGAGAAGGGTGGGGGGCTCAGCGGATGAAACTCTGGAGCAGGGTTTTGGGGGCGAGTGCCAGAGGTTCCAAGGAAATCGAGGGGGTTCCGACCTCCAGCAAACCCCCAGGGATGCGAGGAGCTCTGGGGGCGAAGATCCAGGGTCCAGAACGAGGGCGGAGCTGCTGGGCGGCTGAGCGCAGAGAGGGAGCGGGGGCTCTGGGGGCCCCATGCCTGTCAGGGATCACGCGGCGGGGGGCACGCGGGGGCACGGGGTCCCCCGGCTCCGACCCCGCTGCGGGCGCCGGGAGCCGCCGGGGCGGGGCGGGGCCGGGGGCGGCGGCTGGGCGGGGCCGGGCTGGGGGCTGGGCCGGGGTCCCGGGGGCCGGGGCGGGGCCGCGCTGGCGCTGCGCAGCCGCGGGGCGGCCGCCGCGCATGCGGGGCTCACACGGCTGCAGCCGGCGCCGCTGCCACTCCCGGGAGCATGAAGGACCGAACCCAGGAGCTCCGCACGGTGAGTCCGGCCCCCGCGCGCCGCCGCTCGCCGCCCGCGCCCCGCGCGCCGGCCGCTCCCCTCGTGGCCTCGGCGGCCACCCGGCGACAGCCCCCTGCGTCCCCGGCCGGGCGGGAGGGCGCGGCGCGGAGCCCGGGACCCCGACCCCCCTCCGGGTCCCGCCCCTCGGACCCACTGGCGGCCACGGGCTCGCGTGAGCTCGGCGCCGTGGGCCCGCGGGCTGGCGGCCGCAGCCCCGGGTCCCGGATAAACTTTCCCGCGCCCCCTTGTTTTGGGGGGTCGGAGGGCTATTACCGGATATCCGCGGCGGGACGGAAGGCTGACCTCGCCCGCGGCCCGCGGAGCTGGTCGCGTCTCTGTCTCCCCGCCCCACCCCCCGTAGTGCCGCATCACTGACCCTCCTGTCCCTCCGCACAGGTGGGGGCAGAGGGCGGGACCGCAGTGGCAAGGGGCCGGGGGCGGTCCCCTGCCCAGAGCCCAGCGGCGGGGCGCGCTGCGGAAACCGGGCCGCCGGGTGGGGCCGGGCCCCTCGGGCGGGCGCTGTCCCGCGGGGCGCCCCGCCGCCTCCGTCACCTGTAGCTCCCATCACCTGTGGCTCCCCACCCCCGTCGCGCTCGGGGGTAGGTGCCCGCCCCGGTCCCTGAGGGGTCGGATTCGCCCCCGGTCCACCTCGCTGGCTTCCCGGCAGCCCCGGCCCGCGGCGTTTTGAGATATTCCGGGGTTCCCTGGTCTGAGTCCAGCCTGAACCTATTTTTCCACCTGTGTCTGGGCCCCCGGGGTGTGGCTCCTGGGGCGGGGTTTGGGGGAAGTAAGAGGATGCGCAAAGGCTCTGACCAGACAGAGCCCACCCCTGACTGAGACCCCTGCCGCCTGCTCCTCACTCACCCCTACCCCCTCACCCCTGTCTCCCCTGGACTCTGACATTTATGAGGACGTTCTCACCTCTGCCCCCTTACAGATGGCAAGCCTGGGGGCATGTGGGGGCATTGAAGGAAATGAAGCCTGCCTGTGGGGAGGGGGGCATCAGGACTTTAGACCAAGCTGACTCTTGTCGGATCCCCTAGCTGACCACCATGCTGGCTGGCAGGTGCCCTGTCCACAGTGCTGATCTGGGGTGGGGGTGGGGCAGCTAGCTCACTGGCTCCTCTGAGCCCTCCCTCTGCTGCCCAACTCGGAGCCAGAGACCGAGGTCCTCATATGGAAAGTTTCAAGTGTACTTTGGGTTTTTGAGCCCCTGGCTTGACCTGTCTGTCCAGAGGCTCGCTGCATTTGTGCCCCATCTCTTCCATTGTACCACTCTTGTCTCCTAGGCAGCTGGAGCTGGGACCTGTACTCTCCTGCCTCCATCTCCCCCCTTGCTCTGGCTCAGACCCCCCCCCCCCCACCCTCCCAACAGACCTTTTATTCCTGGCCAAATGCCCAACTCCCAGGGTAAACCTCAGGAGGTTTCAAAGGAAGAAGATGGTCCCTCATGTCATATATGATGTCTAAACACTTCCCCCGCCAGCCCTTGCGGTTGCCCTCAAGCTTCCTGTGCTGTGTTGAGTCAGAAAGAATGTTATCTCGGCGATGAGTGGCTTTGCGGTGCACTGGCTGATGTTCGGGCGCCTGGTGGGTCAGACGGGAGTGTATGTGGGGACCAAGTGGTCAGGGGAACACAGTCCTTTACATGTGACAGGCTATCCGGCGTATCAGCGGTCCCCTCTCCTAAAGGGGAAACTGAGGCATAAGAGAGCAAATGGCACGCCTGGTAGCTCAAAAGGGACAGTAGAAAGGGGTTTTGTCCCAAAGACAGTCAGACTTAGGCCTGGCTGGGACTGGAGGCCCATGCGCGGGGCACGGGTTGTAGGGAGCTTGAACCCAGGACTGTTGCTCTGGGGTGTGTCTCCGCGACTCCCTCACCCCCATCCCCACACATATATACATAAACAGTAGCCTTGGGGCTCCCTTAGATGGCGAGGCCTGGCTTCTTCTCTAGACCCCACCCCGCAGGCATTCAGAGCCAGTGAAGGCTGCTGTCCTCATTGGCAGTTGGTCCTGCCCCCTGGGGGTTTCCGGCAGCCCCCAGGAGCCCACACAGGGTGGGGTCCTAGGCAAGTGGGGGGGGGGAACCTCTCATTCCCACAAGTCTCCCTCTGGGCCTTGGGTTCCCACCTGTGAAAGGAGAGATAAGAAAACCTAGAGCCCAGTGTCTCAAGGCAAGGGGTGGTCCCCCGAGTCTGACTCCATATTTAAGAGAGACCTTGAACCCCAGGAGTCAGAATCCCCAGGAACCGAGAGGCCGGCGTACAGGCTGGGCTGGACAGAGGTGGTGCTCGGGCCGGTGACTTGCAGCCCTGCCAGCCTCCCTCCCGCCTCCCGCTCCTCCTTCCACATCCAACGCCACCACATTTGGAAGGAAAGCAAAGGGAGCTTATTTATAAAAGTCACACTTGGGGAAGGAGCTGGCGCATTTCCTCAGCGCTCTGCAGGCCGGGCACAGCCCTCCAGCCGTCGCCAGCAGCCTCTCCTCACGCAGCTTATCCTGCGGTTGTGCACACGGAGCGAAGGGATCATCGGGGGCCCTCAGAGATCAGAAGGGCCACCCCGGGGTCTCAGAGGGGCAAGGACTAGCCCAGGGTCACAGAACCAGAGAGACTTAGGGCAAGATGCCCCCCACCGGGCAGCCCTACCTGGCATGCTGCTGCCTCCTTCCCCCCTATTCGGAGGCCTTCCTGGTTTTCTTTCTGCGATCTGGGAGCTCACCCACCCTTCCCGGGGTCCAGGAGGGGGTTTACCTTCGTGCTGAGCCCCATGCAGGACCTGGGGCCTGCCGCGGGAGCCAGAGGGCAGAGAGGAGGGAGCGCGGGGGCCGCCAGACCCCGGAAGAAGGGAACCTAGGGTGGCCCAGAGGGAGTTGGATAGAACTGGGGGGAGGGATCCACGTGAGTAAAGGCAGAGAGGCTGGAATGCCCATCCAGGAGAGGATGGGGGGTGGTCTGATGCCTGCTCACGGCGGTGGGGGGCGCAGGCCTGGGTGGGGAAGCCCACCCGTTCCCGCGTTCTCTCTCGCTGAGAGAAAAGAGACTGGGGGTCCTGGGCAACACCAGGCAGGTTCTTGCCTTAATCCCTCTTGCCCGTTTCACCCTACAGTGCACCTGGCCCGACCAGCCTTGCAGCGTGGAAGACTAGGGATGAAGAGTAGGCTTCCTCCCTCCCCTTAGCTCCCTGGGGTTTCCCAGAAGAAACAGTGGGTTTCTCTTCCAGAAGAAACCTGGGGTGCAGCCAGAATGATCTTCAGGGATGATCTAGTCTTTCCTCTTTCGCACATAGGAAAAGTGAGGTCTGGAAGGGGCCAGGGGTTTATCGAAGGTCCTATGGTGTGTTGTGGTTTGGGGCAGGAGGGTAGTGCGGGGCGGAAGCCGGCTCCTGTCCAGGTGGAGGCTGCCTCCTGCAGCTGCCCCGGGGCCCCCGCTCAGGGGCAAGGATCTGGAGGTGAAAGGCAGACACCAGGTGGGGAGGGGGCGGAGGGATCAGATGGGGGTGGGGGGAGCCCCTCTTTCCTGGAGACCCGGTTTGGCCTCACATGCCCCTGACTCAGCGCTGGGTCTCTCTGCTCTAGTGGTATTGACTTCGTCCGTCATCAAAAACAAGAAGGGGAAAAAAACGAGCCCTCGAGGCAGACAGCAGCCAACTCCTGCTCCAGAGGAATGAATCAACACAGGGGCTGGCCTCCCGACAGCCATCCCCAGGGACGGGCCTGGAGGCTGCTGGCCTCCAGCCTCTTAGAGGAATCACACTTCTGTTTCCAGGAAGGTATCCCGGAATCCTGGGCCTCCGCCAGCAGAGACCACCGGGGCTGTCTGGCCTCCTCTGGAAGTGCAGGGCTTCTGGCCAGGGCGGCCTTCATCCTGGATGGCTTGTCCCAGAGGCCTCACGAGGCCAGAGCCTATCAGAGAGGAGAAAGATCAGACCACTGGTTCTCAACCCCGGGGTGGGGGGCTTTTTAAAAACTTAGCCTTACCAGCCCCAAACCCCTAAATTCTGATTCCGTCTCTCTGGGTAGAATCTTGGAAGCTGGGTTTTGGGTTTTGGGGTTTTTTTTAAGCCTTCCAAGGGATCATGGTGCTGGACCAGGGTTAAGACCTAGTGAAAAGGACACCGCAACAAGTCAAATGTTGGAGGAAGAGGAAGAAAGTAGATGTACCTGGTTTCTGATCTGGGGGGACCCTTGGGAATGGGGGGTTTCAGAGGAGGAGCTCAGGAGAATGAGGCAGAACCTAGTTTGGGCCAGATGGCTGGTAGGTTGCTCAGATGATGACGGGCTAGGTTTGTCCTGAAGATGCTTGCCGCCCCACCAGGTCCAGCTGCCACCTCAAGTCCCCAGTCCAGGCCAGCCCTCTTTCTGGTGCTGTGACTGTCACTCACAGAGGGCGAGCAGGTTTTCAAGGGAGCTGGGCTCCTCAGGATTCTAAACCATCTGGGTGCTCCCTTGGTGCGTGTCAGTGATGCCCGCCCTGAACACCCCCAGGACACGAGGACATGCCAGCCCAGTTCCTACTTCGCTTTGGGTCCAAGTGTGTCTGGGCTTGGGGCTTGTCATTTATTTAGATTCCAGTGAAACTTGGCTGGGATCTTAGTTAATCTGGGCGATGTCTCTAGAAAGGTGCCACAGGGCTCCGGCTTAGATACGGACGAGGTTGCAGGGAGCCCCAGAGTCATGAGCCATCAGATTCTCACCTACTGGAACAAGGATCAGAACAAATGAAGACATTAAGCAAAAAAAGTCCTTCCCTTGAGCCTAAAATCCAACCAAGTAGACAGGGGTGGGTAAGGGCTTGGGGCTTTTCTGGCCAGGAAGTGCTGTATGATCACTTATACTGATCTCTGGTTGCATTAATGAAGGTAGACCACATAAAAAGAGGGAGGGGATGGGTCAGCTCTTTGGTACCGCTTAGACCACCATGAACAACAGATTGAGTTTATATCATGTACCGCAGAAGAAGAGAGAGGCTGAACCAAACAAGTCTGGGGCAGGGGTTGCAACTTAATTTAGGGTCCCAGGAGAGATGTGAGGGGAAGGGAATGGTCAGCTTGAGGAGGAGAACCCAGGGAAGGTGTGGATGCTGCCGTCAGATCTCTGGCAAGTCCAGCCAAGGGAAAGGGCACCAACAGGTTCTTCATGGCTTAGGGCCACAAGAAAGGGACAGTTGGGGCAGCCCAAGGTAGGCAGAGCTGCCTGGGGAAGTCTCGTGAGCTCACCATCACAGGAGGTATGCAAGCTGAGGCCAAGATGGCTTTTCATTGCGTGGCTGTGGTTCCAGTCGAGATGTGAACAGTGTGTGGGGAACCAGAGGAGCGAGATACTGACCTGGGGGAGGCTTCTGGAAGGAGGTGGCATGGAAGGATGGCAGGAGTGTCTGCTCCGTGGAATCAGCATTCCAGGCGGAGGGAATTGCACTGGGGCGGGGAAGACAGCGGGTAGGTTGTGGAGGCAGGGAGGTGGTTTAGGTGGGGTGTACCAGGGTCTGGTTTCAGGCTGCGCCAGCGAGGTGGCGAGGGGCAGTGGGTACAAAGTCCTGTGGAGGAGGAAGCTCCAGGACGTGGTAAGGAAGGGGTCCCCACGGAGAATCCCCTCCAGGTTTTGCTTGGAGTCACCACTGCTGTGACCCGGGCTGCGAATTCAGGCCCTCAGTCCTCCGAGTGGCTTTGGGGCCAATCCGAGTGCCATCTTCGGGGAGTAGCCCAGCCTGGGAGCCCCAGTCAGGCCGTGGCCCCTGGTGTCGCCTTCCTCAGCTCTGCCCTTATGGCCTGGGGGTCGGGCGGAGAGTGTGAGCGGCCTTCCTGCCAACCTTGTGTGGGAGAAACTCCCCGACTCCAGCTGCCAGATTTCTGGGGAGGCCCAGGAGGGGGCAGGTCGGAGCTGCTGGATGCTGGAGAAGATCCATCCTTGTTTGACGGACGGGCGGGCAAGCCGGGGCCCAGGCCGAGCAGCGGCCCAGATCCCAGGGGTCTCTGGAAACTCTGATGCCCTTGTCTTTGGCCCTCGCTGGTCATTACTGTTCTTGGGAGAGGTCCTGGAACGTTCTCCTTCTGTCCTGTCCTGTCCATCCCTCTGCTTCTCTAGATGCCAGGAAAGACAGACAGGGCAGGCCGCTGAAGGGCAGGAGTTCTGGGGCCACCTCCCAACCTAGCAGGCTGCCCCGGAGGGGGACCTGGGCTCCTCCAGACTGCACTCTGCCTCGGTTTCCCTAAGGAGTGCTCCTCTAGCTTAGGTCCTGCTCCTGGCAGGGTTCAAAAGTGTGGAAACGGCTTCTAGATTCTCTTTGTCTATAGGTGGGCTTGGCTGGGGGGAGGGGGCCACCTGGTAGCAGCCACAGGCACTTGTGGGAGCAAGGATTTATTTTAGCTGCTGGGGGAGGAGGTGTGATCTCCTGATGAGGGGGCCTGTGAGAGCCGCCTCTGCCTCCGTAAAGCTCCCAGCCAACCCCTCTGCTGTCTGGTCCCTCTCTGGGGGGGCAGTGGGACCCCAGGAGCCCCAGGGGCCCAGCCCTTTACGGAACATGCGGTGCCTTCCCACCTTCCTCAACCTGCTGTCCCTGCGGCCAGGCGTCCCTGTCCCCACCGCACACAGGAGCAAACAGACTCAGAGGGCACGTCCCTCAGCCAGTCCCTGTCTGTGCTGGGCGCAGAACCTGGGTCCCTCCGCAGCAGGCCAGCTGGGCCCAGCCTCCGGGTCCACCAGCTTCCCCATCCCTCAACCGCTGCCTGGTCCTTGACCTGGACCCTGACACAAGAGAGACCAAGGTGAAGGCCAGTGCTGAGCCTGCTCGCACCTCCTCCCATGGGTGCCGGGACCTGAAGGGCTGTGATCAAGCCCGATAACCCCAGCGCGAGGGGGCCCCTGGCCTTGGCCGTGGAGAGGGACTTGCCCTGGCCAGCAGAGCGGGCTGCCCCTGGCGATTCGGAGGCGTGTAAGGCGGACAGGGGCGAGCGCGGCCGGCACACTGGGAGTCACAGGTGTAATTACTCAGCCCCATTGTGGGTGGCTTTTGTCCGGCCGCTCCCAGGGTGGCGGGGTGGGGCCTAGGGCAGGCCCCCAGCCAAGCGACATGACTGGCCTCTCGGGCTGGGGGGGCCCAGCTCTGGGCCTGTAGGGAAGGAGCATGGAGGTCCGATGTCACGCGCGGCGGGGAGAGCTGGGTTCCCAGGCCTGCTTCAGGCACTGTGGGACGGCGCCGCAGTCTGAGCCCGCCTGCCTTCGCCGAGGCAGGTATGGATGGCCTGGCACCCAGGCTGCCCACGCCTGGACTGCCCCCCACACCCCCCACCCCCTGCCAGAAAGGAGCTTGGGAACTTTGGGCTCCATCCTACTTAAAACCACTGGGGAAGGGGGGGTGCACCTGGGTGGCTCAGTGGGTTAAGCCTCTGCCTTCAGCTCAGGTCATGATCTCAGGGTCCCGGGATCGCGTCCCGCGTCGGGCTCTCTGCTCAGCGGGGAGCCTGCTTCCTCCTCTCTCTCTGCCTGCTTCTCTGCCTACTTGTGATCTGTCAGATAAATAAATAAAATCTTTTAAAAAAACCCAACCTGTCGGGACTAGGAAGTACAGAAGGCCAGCTTCTAGGCAGCGTGTCCCAGGCAAGGTCCGTGAGTTGGGGCCGCTGGCCAGGGGGCCAAGCGTTTCCAGCTGCCCCCTAGGGTGAGGGCCCCGGTTCTGTGGGAAAGGGGCAAGCAGCTGGGCAGGGGAAGGAGTCCTTGGCCTAGAGGTAGAGACTGGGCCCTGTCACCAACTTGACAGGCAGGGCCTCTGTCCTTACGCTGGGGCCTCAGGGGTCCTCCAGGTCTCACTGTGGCTGGGAGCTGGGGCACAGCCAGACCTTGTCCCTGCCAAGAGAACAGAGCACAGAGGGCGGCAGTCAGGGCCCCGGAGCCGAGCCCGCCAGCCTCCTGCATATGATGCCGGGCAGTTTGCAGTCTCAGGCCCGGCGGGACCCCGTGGGGCCGCCGCCGTTCCACTCACGTGCGCACACCCCGCACAGGCCAAGGACAGCGATGATGATGACGATGTCACTGTCACAGTGGACCGGGACGGCTTCATGGATGAGTTCTTCGAACAGGTGGGAGCCAGCACACCCCACGCCCTCGAGTACACCGCGAGACCTTGGAGGCGGGGCGGGGGGGGGACACCCACGTCACACCCCCCACCCCCACCCGAAGCCTGGTCCAGCCCCTCTGAACCTGACCGCCAGCCTCAGTCTGGTCCAGCCCCGGGGCCCACGAGCGCCCTCCCCGGTCTCCTCCTGACCGAGGCCCCGGCGCACAGGTGGAGGAGATCCGAGGCTTCATCGACAAGATCTCGGAGAACGTGGAGGAGGTGAAGCGGAAGCACAGCGCCATCCTGGCCTCCCCCAACCCCGACGAGAGTGAGTGTGAGGGACCCAGGCAGCGGGGGGGCTGGGGGGCCGGGAGGGGGCGGCGTCCTGCCGGGGAGGGGCTCCTGGATCCCCAGCACCCGCACTGCTGGGCCTGCCCGGCGCGCGGAGGGCCCCGTGGAAAGCTCCAGGGAACGCAGCTGGCCCGGGGCAGGGGTCAGTGCCCAGTATTCCCCGCTGGCCCCGGGTCTCCACCCAGGCTGGCATGGGTGGACCGACCTTGGGCCAGGTAAGCTGGGTCAGGGGGTGCTGCCCGGCTCAAAAGGAAGCCTCTCTGCCCAGCCCCTCCCCTTCGCAAGCCTCCCGGGGGAGCAGATGGCCGCGCCGAGCCTCAGCGCCGTGGGAGGGTGAGCCGGCCAAGCGGGAGGAGCTTCCGGAAGGAGCTAGCAGCCCTGGCACCTGGCCACTGGTACCCCGGAGCCGGGCCTTCCCAGGGCTCCAGGAAGTCACCTTCCTCCTGCACACGGGGAGCCTCTGTGTGTCTGCATTGTACTCTGTCCCCAGACATGCCCCCCAACCCTCCTGTCGCCGTTCCTGGCGAGGTATTGGTGACTGCCTAGCCCTGTGCCGGGCTGACGGCACGCAGGTCCCAGGTGCCTTCCCCGCGGCCCTGGGGAGGCAGTGACAGTGCGGGCGCGCAGGCCTGGACCTGAGCGGGTGTGCTCTGCTCCTGCCGGCTGGCCTCCTTCCCACCCCCACTCCAGCCCAGGGGGCCCCAAGAATGCAAGGGGGAGGGTCCCGGCCCTGGATGGCCCACAGGAAGCCCTTAGGGCTGGGTTTGCGTGTGGCCTCCTGCTGCGTCTCCCTATCCCTGACCCCTCGGCCCCCCCTGCAGGCATCCTCAAGCCCCCCAGAAGAAATCTCTCCGCAGCCCCCAGAGTGCACTGGAACTGGAGGCCAGGGCCAAGCCGAGCTGGCCCAGGCCCTTAGAAAGCGATATGAGTCTGCTGGGAGCCGGGAGCCTGCCCCAGGAATGGGTGGGAAGGAGACGGGGCCCCTCCAAGCCAGGGCCCGAGTTCAGTGTGGCCGTCGCGCGCTGCCCCTCTCCCCAGAGACTTGTCTCAGGTAGCAATGTGTGACGTCATACGTCTTCACACACGCGTGTGTGAGTCTGGGTGTGTCCCCGTGTGGGTCCCTCCTGCTGAGGGCCGGAAGGGGGCTGACAACCGGTGCAGAGTGCTGCAAAGAGCTGCGGCCCTCCCCTGCTGGTGGACAGGCCGAGCGTGGGGCCACAGAGACACCAGTTCCTTCCTCTTGTCGCACCTTCTGCACAAGGTGTCCCCACGTCAGTCAGTAGCAACCGGCTCGGAACTGCCACTGTGAGCCAAGCAGTCAGGACTGGCCGGCGGTCACTGATGAGGGCAGGGGGCTCCCCGGTAAGGCTTCCAGACCAGAGGGAGCAGTTTCCGGGGAAGGACAGCAGCGAGGGGGCGGCTTTCCCCAGGCCGAGGCCTGCTCTGCCTTCCCTGGGGGCTGCCATCTGGGCTGGGCTGTTTTGGGTCTGAGCAAAAGAGGCAGAGACATCAGAGCAGCTGATAACCAAGTTTCCTTTGTTTGTAAGAAAGAGGCGCCTCCTCCACTCCCTGAAGTCCCCTACCTCACGACCTACTTAGGAGGTACCCCCCAACGGATCAACTGCTGTAAATGCTCCTCCCCCGCCCCCAGGAGGGGCCCAGCCCCAGAGGAAACTAAGGCTCCCTCAGGAGCTCCGTGGTTTCTCCAGGAAGTCCGAGTCCCGGGGTTGCCCGGAGGCTGGGGGCGCTGTCACCAACACCCCAGAGGGAAGCAGCCACCTGGCCCCACTCGGCCAGCCTGCCACTTGCGGGGGGTGGAGCAAGCTGGGAACCCCCAGGTCTTCTGCCAGCTTTAGAGAGAGGTTCCAGTCGGAGCAAGGGCCAGAAACACTAGGCTGTGGCCTTCCCCCAGCGTCACTGTCACAGGACTGGCCACCTGCTGCCCCAGGGCTAACCATGTGCCAGGGGGCTGGCCTCTCTGAGCCTCTCTCCGCCAGCTCCGTCCAGGCCTGGTGCCTCGTGCCCCCAGCCGCCCATTGGGCATCCAGCGCTTGCTCTCCTCTGAGCTCAGCACCTGGGAAAGGGCACCCAGTAGAAGGTCTGCCCCACTTAGGGGGCTCCGTTGACGGGGGCTTGCTTCAGCCTCCCCGGCCCCTGGCTCTGTCCCCCTACTGGCTGGACATCTGGCCCCCCTGGCCCCCCAGAGCTACCAGGTAACTCTAGGTGAGCCCGCAGCGCCCCCCCCCTTTCGACTCAGGCAAGCATCAAGTCAGTGTTCCCCAGCGCCAACTCCAGCATCGCCAGCTGCTCCACAATTATTTCTGCCTTAAATTTAGACCCATCTGTTATCTGCAGGGGGTGGCAGAGCCAGTGAAGGAGGAGGGGAGGCTCCTTGGAAGGCAGCACGGAGGGGGTGAGGCTGCAGCTGGCGTGGTCCCGGCCCAGCAGCAGAGGGGCAGGCAGAGCCTTAGCCGGGGCCAGGGGGGAGACCCGGGACCCAGGGTCTGCCCGGAGCCCCGCGACGGAGCCCCCTGTGCCAGGGGCTGAGCCTGACTGTCAGGCAGCAGTGGGGGCGCCCCGGGGCATCTACCCTCTGCCCCTTCCACCTCCCCAGAGACGAAGGAGGAGCTGGAGGAGCTCATGTCCGACATAAAGAAGACCGCAAACAAAGTTCGCTCCAAGTTAAAGAGTGAGTCCGGGCTCCACCCGGGCCCTGGCTGGAGGTGGGGGGCGCGCCGGGCCCACTCCCTCTGCGTCCCACGGGTCTCCCCAGCTCGGAGCGGGCCGTTGGGTCTCGCTTTCCTTCATGAGGGTGCACTGCTACCTGGTAAGGCTTGTTTGCACCGGGCTTCACTCTGGGAATGTCCCCACTTAAGCTAAAGAGGGTTCAAGGTATGGCCAGCACCGCGTTTGTGGGAGTGCAGAGGTGCACGGGCGCAGGGACCAAGGGCCTGCAGCTTGGGGCCACCAGGTCCTCCCCGGCTGGCCCTTCCTTCCTGAGCAGAAGGCAGGGTGGGCCTGAGCTGCCAGACCTAGTGCGTGGTAGGCACACACATACACGCTCACGCACACACACACACACACACACACACACACACAGCTTGCAGTGTGCCTGAGGCCTCACGGGTGTGCATATGTGCACACGCCGAAACCCGCAGCGTGCCCGGATGGGCCCCTGGCGACCCTTCCCCAGTGTCTGGTGCGTCCTGTTCCTTTGCTTCCCGTGACCACCGCCCCCACGCCCAGTCCACACTAGACCCTCCCCAGGGGAGGTCTGGAGCAGATCCTGGGTGTGTGGGTCCAAGAGGGAGAAGACAGTGGCGAGGCAGACAGGTCGTGGCTCAGCGCCCCCCCCCTCCCCGCCCCGTCCGCCCAGGCATCGAGCAGAGCATCGAGCAGGAGGAAGGCCTCAACCGCTCATCCGCGGACCTGAGGATCCGAAAGACACAGGTGCTGCTGGGGGTGTCCGGGGTGGGCTGGTGGGCGCTGGACGCCCTGGGGCTCTGTGGAGCTGGGCCTGACACCTGCATTCCCACGTCACGCCCTAGCACTCCACGCTGTCCCGCAAGTTTGTGGAGGTCATGTCTGAGTACAACGCCACGCAGTCTGACTACCGTGAGCGCTGCAAGGGGCGCATCCAGAGGCAGCTGGAGATCAGTGAGCTCGCGGGGTGGGGTGGGGTGGGGTGGGGGCAGGGCTGGGGCCGAACCCTGCGGGTGTGCAGGGCTCAGTGCGATCCCTGCTTGCAGCCGGCCGGACCACGACCAGCGAGGAGCTGGAGGACATGCTGGAGAGTGGAAACCCAGCCATCTTTGCTTCCGGGGTGAGTGTAAGCCACCCACCGCCACCGCCAGCCCACCGCACCCCGGCAGGGACCCCTGGTGTGTGTGCCCAAGCTGGGCCTGGGCTGTCTGTGGACACAGCCACCTTGAGAGGCCAGTTTCAGGGATGGCAGAGTCCCAGAGGAAAAGGGCCCGGACTGAGGCCACACGGATCTTAGTGGCACAGGTAGAATGAAGACCACCGTCTCCTGGTTCCTCAGTCCAGGGAAGTGGGTCCCCTTCCTTGCTTCTCTGGTTTGCCCCTGGCCAGAGGCTCCTTCCACCGTCCTCAGGGCCTTGTTCCTCCTCCTGGGAGACATCGTGCCCTTGGCCAGCTCTACATTTAAGTGACACTTGAGCAAGGGGCTTCCCGAAGGAGGCGGCCTGCAGAGTGGAAGGCAGCTAGGGGCTGTGGGTTCCAGGAGAGAAGGCAGGAGTAGTTGCCCTCTGGGAGGCTGGCTGGAGGGCGGGGGCGGGGGGAGGGAGAGAGGAGGTTCAAGGCCTGGGTCCTCGGGGGCTGTCACCTTGGCCTCCCTACAAGGCTGCTGAGCAGTGACTATGTGGTGGGCACAGGGGGCTTCACGTTAACACTGAGACGTCCGTCCCAGAGAGATCCAGTAACAGCTAATAGGAACCGAGCGGGAAGTGGCGGAGCGCTGTGGCTGGGAGGGAGCAGTCACGGTCCCCCATCCCTGCTGCTGTTCTGGCCGAGGCCCCCTGCCCTGCCCGAGGCCCGACGCGGCAGGTTCCCAGGTCACAGCCCACTGCTCCCACCCTCTAGATCATCATGGACTCCAGCATCTCAAAGCAGGCCCTGAGCGAGATTGAGACACGGCACAGTGAGATCATCAAGCTGGAGAACAGCATCCGGGAGCTGCACGACATGTTCATGGACATGGCCATGCTTGTGGAGAGCCAGGTGAGAGCCCGGGCCCGGGGCCCTCGGCCCGCCAGCCCCCAGCAGCCCCCAGGGCTGCACTAACCCCCACCCTTTCTGCCTGACACGCTGCCCTGCCCGGGAGGGACCGAGTCTCCAGGTAACTCACCCACCCCCGCTGTTGAAACCACCTCTGGGGCTGGGCCCACCTGAAGGACCCTTGTCCTTTGCATGGCTCTGCTTGGCCCACCAGGCCCCGCATGGCCCCGCATGGGCCCCCACCCAGCCTTGTCCAACTCACCAGCCGTTTGTCTCGGAGGCACAGTTGACGGCTGCCTTCTCGGGAGCCGGAAGTACAGCAGCGACTAGGACAGCGGGGTCGGGGTGGGGGGGCGCTGCTTCCTGGAGCTAATGTCTGTGGGGTAGGAGGGCAGCAGAAGGGAGTGACGAATGGAATGTTCTCTGGTTGTGCCGGGTGTTCAGGAGAGGTTAGCAGGAGGCAGTGAGATAAAGCGGGGCTTCTCCAACTCGAAAACGCCCAGGAATCACTTGGAGGAGCTTGGAGGTTTCCTAGTCCCCATTCCCAGAGATTGGTAGGTTGGAGGGTGGCCGGAGAATTTGCATTTCTAACAGGCTGGAGGCTGTTGGTACTAGTCCCAGGGCCACACTTAAGGTAACACCGTAACGTCCCTGCGGTGGCTGCTTTGGATGGGGGTGGTCAGGGAAGGCCTCTCTGAGGAGGTGGCCTTTGAGCTTGGAAGACTTCCGGGTGAGAAGAGCGGGACCAGCAGAGCCCAGTCCCGAGACTGGCAAGAGCCAGGCTCACTGAGGAGGTCGTGCAGCTGGAGCTCGGGGGGTAGTGAAGGTGAGGCAAACGGGGTGCTGGCCTTCTGGATTTCCCGAAGTGTGGGTGTGGTGTGAGCCGAGTCAGGAAGCCGGGAGGCCACCAGGAGGCTGCTGGGGCGGAGACCATGGCGACACCAGCAGGACACCGGCAGGGGCAGTGGACTCGGAGAGCGCGGCCGCTTGTCACGGCACCGCTGATGGTAGTCTCGGGCAGCATCCTGGTGGGAGCGGCCTTGGGGGGCTGCTGGGACCAGATTACGGGGCCCAGGAGGGCTAGGGGCGTAGGCAGGGATCCTTGGATGTTGAAGACCGAAGTCAGCCGGAGCGCAGTGGAACCTGCATGTCTGCGAGGAGGGAGCGGGACCCTGTCCCAGTACCTGCTGCCGCCCCTGCCTCCCCCGCCTCTCCCGGCCCCGGCTGAGCACCCTCTGCATGGTCTGCACCCCTTTGGCTGGAACTGCATGGCCCAGCCCCTCCCCGGGAGCCTGGCCTGAGGGGCACAGGTGACAGGCTGCACCCCATCCTTCTCACGCCCCCACTTTTCTTTCTCTGACCTCAGGGTGCTTCCCCAGAGCCCTGCCCTGAGGGGGGCCGGCTAGAGCTCACGGGCGCCGGCCCCGCAGGGAGAGATGATCGACAGGATTGAGTACAACGTGGAACATTCGGTGGACTACGTGGAGAGGGCCGTGTCTGACACCAAGAAGGCCGTCAAGTACCAGAGCAAGGCACGCCGGGTCAGTAGCCCCCTCTGCCCCTCGGAGCCCTGGGGACCACCGCGGAGCCCTCCCCACTCTGCCTTGACCCCATCTCTGGGCTCTGACCGGACCCTGACCCCGAGGCCTTCAGCTCCCCACAGCCACTGCCTCCCTGGGTACATTCCAGGCGGCACCTTCCCCAGTTCCAATTCTGATCCTTGTCCCCGGGCCCCCCGTCCTCAGCCCCCCTTCAGGGACCCCTCTCCCTGGGTGCCCTGGCCCCGAGCCTCCCCTGAGTCTGAGGCTGCCCCTTCCCGCCCGCCCCGTGCAGAAGAAGATCATGATCATCATCTGCTGCGTGGTCCTGGGCATCGTCATCGCCTCCACCTTCGGAGGCATCTTCGGGTAGAAGCCACCCCACCCGCCGCTCCGCTTGGGACGGTCTGTCTGCCCTCGGGAGGCCCGCTGGCTGCCGCCGCCTTCTGGCTCAGAGCCCCTTCCTTCCCACCCGGTACCGCTCCTTTCTCGGCCGTAGGGCCCTCCGTACCCCCGCCCTGAGCCGTCGTGTGCATGATCTCTGTGACCGTGTGTGTCTGTACCGAGGAGCCAGTGGGTGGGGGCAGGTCCGCAGGGAACAGACTCCGGCCCTGGCCCAGGCCGCCTCACCCCTCCTGGGTCAAGCTGCCCAGGGTAGCCATGCTCCCCTTCCCGTGCCGCCCGCAGTCCCAGTCCAGCCCAGGGTCTGCCCTCTCCTGGGACCAGGGTGCTCGGTGGACCCCCAACCTTGCCTCCTCCTCAACGGCCCATCCGCCCTGACCTCTGTACTCTCCAGCTGTCCCCCAAAGCCGAGCCCTCTGAGGGGTGGGGGCCAGCTGGCCACATGGTGCTGCTTTTCAGGTCAGGGGAGGGGTGGCCCTGAGAGACAGCCCAGCTCTAAGCCTCTAACAGCTCATCACTGCCAGGGAGGCTCAGGGTGTCGTGGCCAGGTGGCTTCAGGTGGCTTCTGGCTCGTCAAGACCAGGCTCCCTCCCCGGCCTAGGGGCACAGGCCAGCAGGTCTTGGCTGCCTCTTCCTCCCTTCCCACATTCCTACAGCCCCAGGAACAACCCCTCCGGGCTGTGCCTGACCCCAGGTAACATTCTGGAGAGGTCGTCCGGTGCCTGGTTTCCAGCACCCTTCGAGCTCGGGAGGCAGATGGGGCCCGCCGGGCCTCTGCCCTGGCCGGAGCCCACACCCTGCGCCAGCCACCGTCCCCGGCCGGCCTGTCAGGTTCTCAAGCCATCGTGTGTTGCATGTTTGGGACAGGGGTCCCTGCTCTCTTGTGCCCTGGAAAGTCAGACGTCACTTCAGGCTACAGTCACGTCCTGCCCTTGCTGTCCCCCCACGGACATGCCACGTGGGTGTCTGGCGTCTGGGATGCAGGACTCGGCCGCCAGCCAGGGAGGCGGACCGCCCTCCTCCCCGTCTCGGGGCTTCTCCAGTCAGAATCGTGCCCCCACCCGAGAGCCCGCCCCCTCCCTGATTGGCTGGGAGTGTGCCTGCGAGTGCATGCGGCGGGGGCGGGGCCGCGGCCGGGCCCCGCCTCCCCTCAGCTCTGCTCCTGCCCAGTGACTGTGACCGCCGTCCGTGTTGCCTTCTTGAACAGCGACTTCCCTCCCCTCCTTCACCCCCTCACCAAAGGTCTTGGTACAACCAGCTGCCCATTTTGTGAAATTTTTATGTAGAATAAACATTTGTATCTGTACCCTGCCTCTGCTCTGGATTTGTCGCTGTCCCGGTCTTGGAACTTCTTCGGGCTCCGCGTGCAGAGCATGGACAGGAAGGAGGGACCGGGGCAGAGGATCCCCCGTCCTCCCTCCCCTTCAGCCTCCAGATCCTCGGGCCCCTCCGCCCCAGCCTGAACGTCTCCACTCCTGCTGGAAGCCTGATGCCCGCACTCTGCACTGCGGGCCCAGAGCTCTCCCCTCCCCCGATTTTCCCAGAAGTCACAAGCAACCCAGAGCAAGACTTGCCTGCCCTCTGACCACTGGAAATCGGACAGGAGACAGGCCCCAAAGGCAACCACGTGCTGGGCCAGTCAGCAGTTGGTGCAGCTCAAGGCCAAGGTCAGCCCAGGCCATAGGCTGGATGATGCCTTTAACCGAGGGGCAGCCAGAAGCTGGGCGATGGCCTCAGGTCAGCGGGTCCCGCAGATCCGCTCATCCGGCCCTTCGTCCCCTCATCGGCCTGTGCTGGATCGGTAAGCGGCCTGAGATGGAGTCCTGTGTTCCCTGTACGCTTCCAAGTTCTTCAAGCCTCATTTGGACCCGGGGCATCAGGCAGTAGCCCTGACCAGTGGAGGAACTCAAAAAATGCTTTTAGGGTCGGATCTGGAAAATGCCAGAACCACAGTTCCACGGAAAGTGGTTTATTGCTTTTAGAACAAGAACTTTTGTTAGTGAACAACAATGGTTAGAACTTGAGAACTTTCCTCTAACAGTATCTTGTCAGCTGACGAAGTAGGCACTTCAACAGAGAGAAGTCCCGGCGTGCAACAAGGCGTGCGACAAGGTACGCGACAACGGGCACAGCCGGGCCGTCCCAACACGCCCCGCTCGCCGCTCAGAAGCGGGGCTTGCGCCTGCGGCCGGTGTACGGGGTGTCCGGTCTGACCTCCCTGTGGCAAGAAAGTCAGAGCCCAGGCTCAGAAAACAAGGACCAAAGAACCCCCAGTACCCCTACAAATGCAGGGGAGCCGTGAGCAGCCCCGACCCCGTCCTCCCCAGCAGCCCGGCCCGGCCCTCACCTGCCCTGCCGCCTGCGGCGCGCCTTCTTCTCCAGCACCCACTGGCGGCTCTTCCTCACCAACCCGCGCCTGGCCATCCTGTACGGGATCCTGTGCGGGAGACACGGCTCTGAGGGGACGGAGGGCCTGCTTCGGTGTGTTTACTGGTCAGGCGCTGCCCGTGGGGCAGGCACGGAGGAGCCCCACTACTTTTGGGGCAACACAGGCCCGGGTCAGCTCCCGAGAGCCTGGCACCATCCAAGGAGAGCCAGAGGCCCCGTCCCCGGTGCAGCCACTTGAGCCCCTCACGTGGCCGTGGGGTCGGCACGCCTGGGACAGAGCACACGCGGGCTCCCGGCAGCTACGGTGTCGGAGGCCGGAAAACGCGGCTGCCAGCTCACGGCAGCCCCGACAATGCTCCTCCAGGGCTGATCTTGGCCTCTGGCCCTGGCTGAGGAGAAAAGGGAGCCCTCACACAGCCGCGTGGGAGAGAGGCCCTGAGAACACGGCTGTTTGCCCCCTCCAAACAGCTGGGATCAAGCGGCTTCCAGCCTAACTCCTGCCACGGAGGGCTGCTCGCCACCGGCGCAGCCACCACTCCCCGAGCACCTGACCGCACGACCCGGGGACGTCCCGTGGCAGCTGAGAGCCAGCCTCGGCCCTGAAGAGCCCACGGCGGGGCTATGGCAGGGGCAGCCACACGGGGCAGAGCGCATGCAGAGGCCCAGCAGCTGCTAAAGGAGCGACACGGGAAGGCAAAGCGGAGCCTAGGAAGAACAAGACGGCTGCTGAGGTAAGCGGGAATCTCTACAGGCAGAACGTGGGGCAGCCCCGGGACCTCGGCGCCACGGGGCAGGGAGGCCCTGAATGGATAGAGCAGAAGCTTAGGGGACAGAAGAGTCCTGTGCGCCCGGGACGAGAAGGAAGTGCACCCAACGGGATTCCGCGCGTCCGAAGCCCATGTTCCCTCCTTGCCTGGGGGCCAGGCCATGTCCACCCCGTCGCTGCTACGGCTCATCTGTTCTCACCTAACACTGACGTCCGAATCATCAAAAGTCAACCAACCACCCACCCCCCCAGGCGCCTGCGCAGCTCAGTGCAGCACGTGACTCTGTTTCTGCTCAGGTCACGATCTCGGGGTCCTGCCACCAAGCCCCAGCCCAGGCGCTGTCCTCGGTGTGGTCCGCTCGGGATTCTCCGGCCCTCCCTGCCACTCCCGCTCTCTACACACTTACATGTATCAATACACAATAAATACATAAAAAAAACCTACTTAAAAAAAAAAAGTATCTCAGAATCTCGCTTGCCTTATAAAAGGAGCAAGAGTTGTTGTCCCTTAAGTAAGCAGGGGTCAGGGACAGAAAGTGATCTAGACCCTTCGGTGTGTGCAGGCGGGGGGGTGGGGGGCACAAAGAAGACGGGAGTGCGCCCCCGACCGGGGGGCAGGAGCCTGAGGCACCAAGTGCAAACCAGGAGGCAGCTGCCACATGGGGGCCGGAAGGGCAGGACCACGCAAGCGGGAGCCTGGGGGAAGGACGAGCTGGGGGGCCAGCCGTGAGCCACAGAGGGGACGACGGGAGAGCCGTCGGGGCAGACGAGATGGCATGTGCCCCAGACGGAAGGTGCCGAGGGCAAAGTTGGTCAGAAGCGGCAAATGCCACAGGTGGACTGTCGTCAGAGCCAGAGAGAACGATCAGAAACAACAGGAACGGGAGAAGCCCCAACTATGCGCCCCACAGAGCAGCACACATCTCGGAGAGCCCCCCAGATCCCCGTGGGAATGGGCTGAGGAAGCTCAGGGAACCGATCACGGTGGGGGGGGGCGGTTCCGGGGGATCAGAGGGCTCCAGTCTGTGGCGGACACAGGGACACACGCGTGCTCTTCGGCACTGCGGCCTTCCAAACTCATTCATTCTCGCTCATTGTTCCTCTTAAAAATATCCATCTTAAAACCTTGGGGCTTTTCACTCCCATCAACCACAACAAAGAAATAACCACCTCTGCTGCCTTACCATCCGTTATCCAGCCAGGGAACCCTGGACACCGCTCACGGACCAGACCTGCTCTGACATCAGGGACATACCCGCGGTCCCCGAGTTCTCCTTCCGGGTGGGGAGACCCCCGACCACCCAGGAAGCAAAGGTGTGGGCTTCAGGGCAGCGGAAGACGGAGGGAAATAAGGGTGAGCAGAACTCAAGCAAGGACACCGGACAAGTGCCGAGACGGAATCGCCTTTGGTAGAAAATGAAGGGACCAGGAATGGACTCGTCCTGCCGCGGACGGAGGAGAAATCCAAAGGGGTAGGGAGGCCCGCGCAGCAGTGTCTGCATCAGGCAAGGGCGGCGGTGGAGGCTCAGGCTGGGGACGGGGCCGCCGCCTGTCCAGACGTGGGCACCAGGGGCGACAGGACGCGAAGGACTGGCTGGAGCGGACGTCAGAACGACAGGACCGGGGAGGGGGAAGAGTGGAGGGAGGGAGGCTTGGGGTGAACGGCAGGAGCTCGGCTTGGCCCCACACACGTGCGAAGTCGGGAATGGACACTCGGCGGGGGCGGGGGGGGGGTCAGAGGCTGGAGGCGGGGCTAAGGCCGCAGGCAGAAATCTGGAGCGAGGGGGCTAGGGCTGGAGGCTAAGGCAGCCGACAGAGAAGGGGGCCATGCTGGGCGCCCCAGGGTGCTCGGAGAAGGAAGAGCCGGCGAGCCGAGGACCAAACCGGGGTGGCGGGTGGGAGGCCGGGTGAGGAAAGCGTCAAGGGAGCGAGAGGCCGCGTCGGTGCCAACGGAGCAGGGCGTTAAGAGGACAGGAGAGCGCAGACCCGGCAGCAGCCACAGGTTTGGCAGGACAGAGGCTGCTGTGGCCTTGACCACAGTGACCGGTAAGGACAGGGAGGCAGGAGTGAGAGAACAGGGCGGTGCAGCAAGAGGCAGGTGTGAGATCGGATCCACGGGGGAGCCCCCACTCAGGGACGGCGAGCTGTCGTCGGCGGGTTCGGGACAGACGGTGCAGCCCGTGTGCGAGCGCATGGGAAGGAGCCCGGAGAGCGGACAGGAGCGTGCGGGAGAGGGGGCACGGGGGCGTCCAGGTCGCAGGTGGGGAGGGAAAGCAGAAAAGAAGGCCGTGTGGCTGTCCGGGGACATCCAGCAGGGCCCCAGCCGCCCAGCCTGAGGCAGGGGCAGGCTCAGGCCTGGGAGGGCTCCCACTCTGTCACCACTGTGGCGCCACTGTCCCACTTGGACCTGTGAGACCTCGTGAAAGCGGAGCGTCGCCGCCTTCCTCCAGCCCCGCCTGCCAGCCCCGGCAGCCGCTTTACCTCTCACTCGTGAACTCGGACTCCCTGGTCTCCTCTTCATCATTGCTCTCGTTCAGGGCCTGCGGGGACCAGAGTGCTCTTAGATTGTCCTGGCGGGCTCCACAACTGCCTGTCCCACCCCAAAGAGGCCGGGCCACCCAGGCCTAAGCCCTTCCAAGGGCTCAGCCCCACAAGTGAAGAATCCTAAGGCCACGAGCCTGCAAACTCTGGGTCCCTCACCTTTGGCAGAAAGGTTGAAGGCCCAGAAAACAAGCAGAGGTAGAACCTGAAACCAGAAAGTAGAGTGAGGGCTGGGCTCAGAGAGCTTTCGTGGGGGGATGCTGGGGAGAAGACCTCAAGGCACCCTCCCTCCCACACACAGGTGCAGAACGTGACGGCCCTGGGGACCCAGCCCCGCTCGCCTCTGGCCGGCTCATCACCCCAACACCCTCTCTGCTCGGCGTGGGCAGCAAGTGAGGCCCCAGCACTCACTTCTTGGCCTTGGCGCTGTTGGGGAAGTCCACCACCACGCCACCGGTGAAGCCAGCCTTGGTGGCCTGGGTCGTGATGAGCTCCAGCTGAGGAGAGAACAGCAGCGAATTTTGTGTAGACCAAAAGCTACATGAAGGAAAAGGCAGGCTGGAACCAACAATGCCCCTATCTTCTCTCTAGCCCAGGGACCCATCTCCCCCACGCCCATCTCAGGGATGAAAGGCCACCACGGAGGCCACCACGGAGGGCAAACTGGTTCACGTGAGGACTGGAGACCGCTCCCCACCTGTCTTTCAGGATCTGCGCCTCTACTCCTCAGCCCCACGGAGGACACTCCACAGCAGACAGCTTTGCTCTCCTCTCAAATCCTCCCCAATTTCTGTACCTTTGATTACGGGAGCCAGAACTAGCCTGTTAACTGAGACACGCGTCTGTTGGCAGACAAACGTCCTTATCCCAACTCTCTGCCCAGATACCACGACGCTCTTCCCTAGGATGACGGGTCATAAAACGTGCCAGCAGGGGCTGGAGGAAGCCCTCCCAGAGGCTCGCTCCCTAGTTCCCCTACCAGTCAGCAACAGGTTCCTTGTTCTGTCCCCTCCCAGCAGGAGGCAGGTAAGTGGGGAGCAGGACAGCTTCTGGGCTGTCCTAGCCCTCTAGGAACCAAGGGGCTCACCTGCTCTGAGTTCTCAGGGTACAGCTGCAGGACGGCCCGGGCTCCACGGACCTGCAAGCGACAGAAACATCACTCTCCTACAAAACCACCATGGGCTCAGGGCCCAACGCTTCTCCGCTCCTCGCTCACTCAACATCTGAAACCTCACTCGCTACACGACGCTGTTCCTAGGGCCTGGGATACAAGCTGGGAAGAGAGCGAGCCCCGGAACTTGTGGAGCTCATGTTTGAGAGAGAAAGGCTGCCAATTCACAGTCCTGATTTAGTGCCAAAAAAAAGAATATTACAGCAAAGAACGGTGAGTGCCAAGAGACTGTTGGGTTTACTTTTGGTTCAAGGAAGGCCGCTCTGAGGGACACCTGAGCAGAGGCCTGAAATGTAGCAGGCGGGGAGCCGGCTACACACAGGAGGGAAACCACTTCGGCAGAAAGGCAAACACAAAGGCCACCAGAACCTCGGATTAGCTCCCGCGCACGTGTGACGGAAACCACACGCCGCACAAGCCCAGCTGGTCGCCTGCAAAACCACCCATCCTAAGAAAACCAGGATGAGGTGCGGAGATGAAGGAGACCAAGAAACATCTAGGACCGTTCAAAAGTGAAAGGACTCAATTTTCGGACTTAAAATCTCAAACTATCTTCTAATCCTGTAACACAACCGAAATCAACAGTATCAGTTACGAGGACAAAGTAAAGCTTAATAAAAGCTCTGTGATAAACCACCACCCCGCTCCCCATCAGAGCATTAGCAGTAGGGGAGGGAGGGGTGGGAGTCAGAGGATGCGGGCACACGGTGAGCCCTGGACACGAAGTCTCTGTCCTCGCTCTGGGGACTCCATGCCCCCAAACCAACTTCCGATTAAAATACAGTGCAGGGGGGGGCACCTGGGTGGCTCAGTGGGTTAAGCCTCTGCCTTCGCCTCAGGTCATGATCCCATCGTCCTGGGATCAAGCCCCGCATCTGGCTCTCTGCTCAGCCGGGAGCCTGCTTCCCCCTCTCTCTGCCTGCCTCTCTGCCTACTTGTGATCGATTTCTCTCTGTGTCAAATAAATAAACAAAATCTTTTTTTTTTTTTTAAAGATTTTATTTATTTATTTGACAGACAGAGATCACAAGTAGGCAGAGAAGCAGGCAGATAGAGAGGAAGGGAAGCAGGCCCCCTGCTGAGCAGAGAGCTCGATGTGGGACTCGATCCCAGGACCCTGAGATCATGACCTGAGTCGAAGGCAGTGGCTTAACCCACTGAGCCACCCAGGTGCCCAATAAATAAAATCTTTAAAAAAAAAAAAAAAAAAAACAGTGCAGTGGGGACACAGAACAGTGATCGGTCTCAGATTTTGATACCAGCATCTTCTACGTTTCGTTAGGGATGTCAGACCACTGAGCTTTCCTCTTAAGACTAAAGACCTGGACAGAAGTAACCATAGTAAAGTCCTGTCACCGTTCTTGGGTCCTGTGGTCCCATCTGAAGGGCTTTTCCTAGCGCGTCAGTACCTGCAGGAGGGATAAGCCACCAGCCCAGACGGGAAGGAGACCTCTACTCACCAGCACAGAGTACAGAGAGGAGAAGAAGCAGTACAGGCGCTTGGCAGGGACGTCCGACTTCTTGTTTGCATTACAGAGCCACTGAATAGCAGAAATGCTGAGAAAGGAAGGGACCCCGTCAGGAGAGGGACCAACACGCGCTGCTCCCTCCACCACCTCTTCGAGGCACTAACATCATGCATATCCTTCAGCCCCAACCCTCCTGCCCACAGGTCTCTTTCTGGCCACGCGCAGATCCACTCCAGCTCACCATTCTACAACAGGACAGAAAAGAGTGAACAGGAGGTCAGCACTGACTTCCTTGTAGCCAGTCCGAACAAGTATTTTCTCAACCTTGTTTCTCCACGCATCTCGAATTTAAATTTACACAGCACGTCAAGGCTCTCTGCCACCTGCCCCTTCATTCCCTTCCTGTGATCAAAGGAAAACCCCTTTGTAATACTTAACGCAAACACCCTCATTCATTCATCCTCCTCAATCGGTTCCTTTAACTGTACTCACTCGGCGTCTTCACCATCCACAGACCTAAAAGCCTCAAGCGCCTATTAGAAACCCCTCTCAGGTAAGTCCCGCTTCACTGCTGTGCACACACATATCCACAGAACCCCAAACCCCGCTTGTCCGTCCAAATGCCTCTCCCAGCTTTTTACTTCCCTCTACCTCTCTCCTGGGTCAGCGCCCCTCACTGCCTCACTTCTTCAACCATCTCGCTTCTCTCCTCTTAAATAATCTTCCCAAAGTACAGCTCTGATCTGGTCCCTCCCCAGCTTCCCATCGACTACTCAATAGAGCCCACACTTCTCAGCAGAGTTTAAAATTCCTTATCCTTCCCACGCGATCTATCAGACTCCTTTCCCCGGCCTCTTCTGTCCCCTGGTTCACACTGTTCCTTCACTCAGAAACCCTCCCCATGACTATCCAAATTCCTCAGGGCCCTCAAGGCCCAACCCAACCCCTCCTCCTTCTAAAGGCTTCCCTGTGTTCTCTGGCCTCTCCTCAGCACTGTGGTGGGCTCCACAACTCCCCAGTCACACTCCACACTCGACTTCGTGTTTAGTTGCCATGTCTTACAGCCCCTAATACGCCATGGAGAGTCTTAAAAGCTATATATCTCCACAAACTCCACAAACTCTTGGTACCATGTCCTACATGTAAGCAATGCCAAAAAAAAAAAGTTTGCCATGCCATCTCTAAAAAAACAAACAAATAACAACTTACTCCTCAAACACACAGACCTGATGGCTGACTGTTGGTTTCCCGCAGCTTAGAACAGCTCACCCAATCATTACTAAAAAGCCACGGCCATCCTTGAAACGTGGTTTCTCCCCAGTCTTGTTCCCAGATGTAAACTAATCCCTAACCCTAAAAAACCTCTTCAAATCCAAATTTTCCTGCTCACCCAGATCCCCACTGTTCAGGCCACAATCACAGGAGGAGGCATCCCCCCCGGGGAAGGATTAAGGTTATGACTTCTTCCTTATCCCCTACCTCTACCCCATCAACAACACAGCACAGGAAATATTCAACAGAACTTGACCACAGAAGACAAACTTCACATTTCAGTCATTTCAATGTTCATGTTATCAAAGTACTATGTAAATGTCCCAAACTTCACCCTGACAACCCAGAAAGAGCCAAGTCACTGAAGAGACTGGAAAATTCTGGGCCACTCTCTGCTACAGAGCTATTCAAAAAGAAGGCAACAAGATGGCCACTGGCACCCACAAAATGGCTCCTGAAGGTGTGAAAAGACCCCCCCCAAGCAGACAGAGTATCTATACCAGAAGTACCTGAACCTGGCAGCGTAAGATGATCAAAGAACTAGACAGCTTCAAAATACCAAAAAAACTGACATAACTGGGGACACTGGTCTAACCTGGGGATGTGTATTTTTAAGTATCCCGGGTAACTCTGCAGCACAGCCAATATGGGAAGCACCGATCTGCAGGACTAAAAGTAGGATGCAAAGACTCTTCTCACCTGATACATCCATCAAAGGAACCTGGTTTGAAGGGGATGCCCTGGCCCATGTCCCCCAGAAGCAGGTCTCCCTCAGTGTCTCGGTCCAAGGCCGCATCTACATGGGAAAAGAGAGTATCAGGGAAACAGACGATGCCCACTGCTCCACACTCATGAAGAGCAGTCCGTTCCAGGGCAAAGCAGGTCAGACTTACCCAGCATGGCAGGGCTGATGTCGATGCCTACCCAGTAGTGCCCTTCATCCGAGAGATAATCTCCACTCAGCCCAGAACCACAGCTGGAAGGCACAAACAGGAGCTCAAAAGCATGAGCAGCAAAGACACTCCACCACCACCTAGACAACCTGAACTGGGCCCCAGGATCTCACCCAATATCCAAGAGGTAACAGGGCTGACCCTCGGGCAGACAAAGGAGCTCCAAAGCTCGCCCAGCCATTTTGGTCTGGACATCAATCATCCGTGAGCTGGGAAGGCAAAAAACACAAACAAGCGATAAAAGAATTCTGAGCTAAAACATCACCCAGAGCAAAAGAAAAAAGGGAAAAAAAAAAAAAAAAAAGGCAGACAAAGAGGAAAAGGAACAATCCCCCTGAGGTACTTTCCCTGTCACCATACTCAACTATTTAAAAGTGACCCCCAGGGCGCCTGGGTGGCTCAGTGGGTTAAAGCCTCTGCCTTCAGCTCAGGTCATGGTCCCAGGGTGCTGGGATCGAGCCCCATATCGGGCTCTCTGCACAGCAGGGAGCCTGCTTCCTTCCTTCCTCTCTCTCTCTGCCTGCCTCTCTGCCTACTTGTGATCTCTGTCAAATAAATAAATAAAATCTTTAAATAAATAAATAAAGGTGACTCCCAAACCCATATAATATCACAAGTTTTTTGGGGGGACACTAAATTATAACTCAACCCGTTGCAATGCTAATGTGAAGGGAACAAATCACCGAGCTCAATGACTAATCATTGGGGATTTTCAACTCAGTGAAGTTCTGATATGGTTGTTACTTAAAAACACACTTTCTGGGCATGTGGGCGATTCAGTCGTCAAGGATTTGCCTTCAGCTCCGATCATGATCCCAGGGTCCTGGGATCGAGCCCCACGTTGGGCTCCCTGCTCTGCAGGAAGCCTGCTTCTCCCTCTCCCCCTGCTTGTGTTCCCTCTCTTGCGCTGTCAAATAAACAAAATGTAAAAAACAAAACAAAACAAAACAAAAAAAAAAACACATTTTCTGGAAGAATTACCCACCATAGTAGCTCTGTTGCGTAAGGCTCAACAGTGCACAACAAAAGTCTCTATCAGGGGTGCCTGGGTGGCTCAGTGGGTTAAAACCTCTGCCTTCCGCTCAGGGCATGATCTTGAGGTCTTGGGATGGAACCCTGCATCAGGCTCTCTGCTCAGTGGGGAGCCTGCTTCCCGCCCTCCCCACCCCACCTCTCACCTACTTGTGATCTCTGCCAAATAAATAAATAAAATCTTTTTTTAAAAATCTGTATCATTTTGTCTATGAGATATAGAGTGCAGGCCACATAGGACGGTGATAACAATGAAATACGTAAAATTAACTGTAGTAATACTTTACCCAACCCCATATACCTGATAACATGCCTTCCTTAACCCATTATGCTCTAAACATTCCAACACATCCGTTTCCTTCATATTAAATAATTCAAACTAAGTATTAATAAAATATTAACGTTTCCTTCATAAGAAGTGATTCAAACTGAGTATTAGTTCAGTGGATGACGACCCCTAAGAAAAACCGGGTCTCTAGTAGATGGGTCTACCCCAAGACCAGGACAGGGAATTCCACACAGCTTTGTAGGGGGAAGAAAGTTGACGCCGCTGCTTAAGGACAACCGCGGTCGGCGATTTCTGCCGACCTCCTGGGTCTCGGGCTCGAGTTTAAACGGGAGCAGAGAACAGTTCTGTCCACAGCAGCGAATCCGAAAAGGAAGGCTTGCGGGTCCCTGTTCTAGCCCTCCGCTCTTCCCCGCTGCGGGCCCCGCACCCGCAGTTCTTCGAGAACCCGAGACCTACAGACATTCTGTGAATGCGCCTTCCTTCCCCTCAGCGGCCCCCACGGCCCCCTGCCCATTTTACCCCGCGCTTCCAACAAGCGGTCACCTGAAACTCTGAAAACCCCCGGGAGACAGCACGCAGCATCCACCCCCATCTGAACGCTACTTGACGGAGGCCCGGAGGATTCCGAGCTTTTTCTAACGCTGACTCTCCCACTGCCCAGAACTGGAATCAGTCCCTGTCCCTCCCTTTCCCCGCAGCCCCCCAATTCTGCGCGCTTTCCCAGCCATGCCCGCTGTTGGGTCAACCTGCCGGTTCCCGACCCCCGACAACATGTGGGCTCCCCTTACTTGCGCACGTATTTCCGGGCTTCATTCTTGTCATAAAACTGCGGGAGACAAAAAAGGAAGAGCAGTAGAGGAGGAATCAAGACGCGGCAGCCCCACCCGCGGAAAGAAGGGGATTCGCCGAGCAAAAGCCTCTCACCAGCTCCGGGGGCCCGCCGTGCTCCGGCCTCTTGCTGCGAAACGCCATATCCGCGCCTCAGCCTCGAGACTGGGACTGGCGTCCCGGAAATCCGCCTTTTATGTCATCGGCTCCACGCCCACCTCTCAACACGCATGCTCCGCCCCTCTCCCCGCCTCCGCTTTTACTCGATTGGCTACAGGGCGGACGCGCTGCGAACAACGCACGCCTCCCATTGGCCAGTTCGTCTTGCACCGCCCGCGTGTCCCATCCAAGATGGCAGCCAGGCGCGATATGAGGTGTTCGCGGCGGTTACTGTGGAGGTTGTGGCGGGTCCCGACCGGTCCACAGAACCGGGGATCCGGCCTGGGCCTACAAGCGAGGACTTACTCCCAGGGCGACCGCTCATACTCGCGCACCGCGCTCTACGAGCTGCTCGGCGTCCCCTCCACGGCCACGCAGGCGCAAATCAAGGCAGCTTACTACCGGCAGAGCTTCCTCTACCACCCGGACCGCAACTCGGGGAGCGCCGAGGCTGCCGAGCGCTTCACGCGCATCTCCCAGGCCTACTTGGTGCTGGGCAGTGCCACCTTGCGTCGCAAGTATGACCGCGGCCTGCTCAGCGACGAGGACCTGCGCGGACCTGATGTCCGGCCCTCCAAGGGGCCCGCCGGCGATGACCGCTCGCCCCGCGCCCGGCCACCTGCCTCTTGGGCCCACGACCGCGGTCAGGCCGCGGCGGGCGCCAGCCGCACCATGTTCAACTTCGACGCCTTCTACCAAGCGCACTACGGAGAGCAGCTGGAGCGCGAGCGGCGCCAGCGGGCCCGGCGAGAGGCCCTGCGCAAGCAGCAGGAGGACCGGGCCAGGAAGGGCTTCCGCTGGGACGAGACCCGAGACACGACTTTTGTGTTCCTTCTCCTCACAGCCTTCGTCCTCATAGGCTTTCGTTTTTAATCGGAGAGAGGAGGAGGAGGAGGAGGAGGACAGGGCAGCCGCCCCCAGCCAGCCCCGAGAAAATGGCCTTTCCGGTCTGCTTGAACCCTTTGCCTTCGGTAGTCTACCTCTGCTGGGGTCCGGAGGAGCTGCCTACCCCCCTCTTCGTCCCCGGCCGCCCAGCTTAGCCATCCACCTGCACGCCCCTCCCCCACGGCCCCGGGAAGAAGGCTTTCGGATGCCCAAGAAAGAGGCCCCGAGAAGAAGAGTCCCGAAAGCCCGAGAGGGAAGGGTTTTCTGGAGTCCCTTGGGTGCCCGCTTCCAGAGGTTGCCTTCCTGATGTTGTCAACTTCTGGAACACGCGCTCTGGCTTTGTTCTAAAGCTCGGGGCAAGCCCTGTCTGCTCCTGCCCCCGCGTTCGTCCGGTGGGGCGCCTGTGTAACCTTGAACCGTGCCATGTGACCCATTGTTGGCTGCCGAAAGAAAAATCCTGGGGTTGTACGAACCTTGTCTTTCTGTGAGTTCCCCAGCCACAGGTGAGACGTGATGTAGGGGAAGAATGGGACCTTTGGAAACCTTGCCACTCTTGATCAGCCCCAGGCCCCACTCCCCCTTCCGCTGGGGCCATGTGGGAGCAGGAAAGCAAGGTCACCGGGAGTAAGGGACCAGAGTGCCTCTGTAGGACCTCGGAGAAATTACTCGGTGGCATGGCCACAGAGGAACAAATCATTTTGCTCTCTTGAGGTCTGTCACACTTTATTATCCATAGTTCTAATGGGCTCAGGGATTAAAACATGATGTTAGAGGCCAGTTTATCCTTGGGACAGTGTGCCCCTTGCTAACTGTACAGTCCTGTCCCTTCCCCGAAAGACCGCAACAAACTGGAAATTTGAATCCGGCAAACTGGGATGGCGGCCTGTCCTCTTGTTGAACCTCACAAGTCAAGTCCTTGAAACCTGGCAGCTCGAGCGTGGCGTCGACGGTACTTGTCAGGGAGAGGAGGCATGTGGTGGAAACTTGGTTCTTTATTCAGAGCTGGCTGGGGCTTTTTTCTCTCTCGGTGTCTAAGTCGAGCTAAGCAGTACCGGTCACCGCTTGGCTGGAGCTGTATTAGTCAGGCTCTTGATTCTGTGTCCCTCATCATGGTGGTGGGGGGCGGGGAGGGGGGCTGTGGGAGTTCAGCAGCTCAGGTGTTCCTGCACTAGGGCTAAGTGGAAAGCTGTAGGATAGGAAAACCTTCGCAAGAGATCTACCACAAGAGTGAGGACAGAAGTGTAGGTTCTAACCAAAGCCAGCGGTGCCTAGGTATATTAGTAAGAACTGCTCTTGAGAAATCCTAATAATTAGGATAAGGCCACAGCTAGTTCAAATTGGTGTCTCAGAAATGATTTTGATTTTAGCCTTGGAGGTTGGGGCAAAATCTTTGGACTTTGCTGTGACCATACGATTCAGTGGTAAAGATTTGAGCAGGCTTTGGATTCAGACCTGGTAGGCTCACTTAGCCTTGGTTTGGGGGGAGGGGCAGATGTACTTTTAGAGAGAACATTTAATGTTACTATGTTTCATATTTGGAAAACAAGTCATTCTTGGAATACAAACAACAGGAAGTGTTTGGCTTGGTAGAATGTGCCAGAAACCAGTGGTTTGCAACCAGGCACCTGGACAAATAATGGAGTGTCCTTGGGCCATGATTCTGTCAGAGTTTCTATCAAAAAGGATTGGGGTTCTTTGGGGGTTTGTATAAACACTAGTGGTCTGTAATAGCTGGGACCTTTCTCATCGGTGGCTGTATATACACCCCCCGAGTCTGTGTTCTGTCCGTGAATGTCAAAGCTAAGAACATTCCCTGGGGTCCCAGAACACGGAGGTATATAGGAAGTTCCAGAAGGTTGGGGGAGGGGCAGACCCTTTGAAACTTCTGGAACATTCCATGCAACTCCAAGGAGGGTGGTCAATAAAGTTTATTAATCATCCAACTGTAAGACTCTCCTTAGGCCTTAGAACCAGGCTCACGTTCTTCTCACAGTGCCATCCTGCCTGCCTCAGGTGTTTTGTTTTCATTTTTGTTTTTTAGCCCAGAGTGAACTCTACTCTCTCTAAGATGGAGTCTGGGCCCTTTATGGAAAGGGAGATGTGTGGGAGGCTTTCTCAAGGATCCCCAAACTGGTTCCCATCATGTTCCCCCCTTCCCACCTTTCCCCCTTCTCCTGAGATGGCCCTAAGTCGTGACTTTCTCAGTTTCTTACCTGCCCTACAGAGGAGAGGCAGAACCAGGCCGGGGATATCATCCCCGCCTTCTAGGGGCTGCTGCCCAGTTACGGATAGTGGAGGAAGGCTCAGACATGTTCAACTCAAGACCCTTTGCTCTGTTTGATCACAAACTAAAAACGCCCTCAAAGGTCGGACCTAGGACAGGAGAAGGGTAAGATCAGCCCAGCCCACCTCAGGCTGCGTTCATGGGGGTGGGCAAGTACGGTGTGCCGGTGAGTGCCACGCATACGAGTCCCGGACGGAGAGACACGGACAAGACAGTAGGCAAAGGTATACTTGTGTAGGCAATTCCAGTACTGTCTTTGGACTCGATCGGGACTTTATTTCTCCTGAGCCAAACTTTGCCCTTTGTTACGTTTTTTCCTGTTGGGAAACTGATCCTTTACAGACCCCAGCGCTGAGGGAGTAGGATTTCTTGCTTCCCTTCTGAGGTTCTGGCTTTTTGTTCACTTGATGCACCTTTCCTTCCATAATGATCCTAGCATGAGCCAAGATGAATACGAATAACCTCCCTTAGACCAATGAGTTGTCCATTTGGTCATTAATATATAACGTAATGCACGCACGCACACACGCGCACGCACAGAGTCCTTACGGTCGCAAGCCTCGGCACCATGGATGGAGCCCAAGTAAGTGGCCACCATACTCGTTTTGGGGGAAATGGCCTCAGGGTGAAGGTGGCATATCTCAGACCTTTCTGGAAGGTCACCAGATCGCAGGAAGAGAGGCTAGGAAGTACTGGTGTTCCTTCAATCCACTGTCTTGAATTCAGTGCCCTAGAGAAGTAGGCTCTATCCTGGTTTTTACCTCTTCTCCATGCCTCAGCCTTGTGACAAGATCACACACTGCCACCTGCCATGGTCAGGATCATAGGAGAAGGCCCGCCTTGCCTGCCCTCAGTACCTTGGTTCTCAGGCCAGCTTGTGGGTCTGGTGGCCATACGGTTTGTGCAAAGCAGTTGAGGATCCCTCTGTTACTGTGTGAGGATGACCGTGAGACCTGAATCTGGGTCCTCGTGGTGAACTTGTATATACTGAGAACGCTCAGTGCCGTCATCCCCAAGAAGCAGGTGCAGAGAGCACTTGCTCTGAGGTCATGGTCATGGTGTTACGCAATCTCTCTCTTACGGCTGGGGTCCTCTGCGTTCTCCCTCCCATCCGGCTTTGGCCCCTACAGAATTCACACCCTCAGTTCTGGGAGGGGGCTTCTGGTAGACAAGGCAAGGCCTGTTTCAGGAGGACCAAGAATGGGCTGCAGTTCATGGCCCCAGAGGCCACACAGCCAACTTACACACCGTGTTTCGCTCTGACTGGCACCACATCTTCAAAAACTTCAGCCAACTTTCAAAACGGAAGACTATATAAAAAAACAGATTTCTGACTTCTCTCAAAAAACGAGAAAACTTGCTGCCTTTGTGCTCACTTCCACACTTGTACTAGCACCTGGGAAAAGCTGTTAACATGTGCCTTTTAGGGAGGACATGGCTCCCGGGTTTGCGGCACGCCCACCCACAGTGGGGAAGCGTAAAAGACCTTGATCCACACACTTGGCCATTTTGCTCATAATAGAGAAATGTCTCTCTATGCTCCGTGTCTGTCGAGAAGGGAAAAAGAAGGGACCATGCATTTTTTTTCCAAAAAAACTGGAGAGGGTGTATTTCTTTGTGGAAATGGGCAGCTTTGCCTCTCTGTGAGCCTCCTAGCGCGGCAGCCCTTTGAGCTTGCAGATAACATATGTTGTTACGAGAGCTCATGCTCTAAGCAGTGAGACAGAGTCTAAACCTTATTTTCATGTGGGACAAGAAGAATCTTTTGAGAAGTCTACAGCAATGGCAAGGCCCTGGACAAAGGCAGGTAACATCAATTCCAGCCCTCGATCATTTGTGTAAAATCCTTGTATAAATTGGAAGAGACCAACAGCTAGTCCAGCTTGAACCACTTGTCTCTAGCCTTGGAAGTCAGGGACAAGTTGTTAGCCCTGGCTCTGCACTGACCACACCGCAGTTCAGTAGTAAAGATTTTAGCCCACTCTGGTTCAGGCCTGCTTGATTCAATAAGCCTTAGTCCCTCCCCTCTCCCTCGATTATGTTTTATATTTCAGACATAAGGGGAGAAGCTTAGAATAATGCCCGAGATAGTGATTCTTGAACAAGGATGTGTACATAACAGACTTTCTTAAAAGGGCAGGAATTCTTTGTTATTACAAAAAGGGATAGAAGTTTTGCTATTTGGACAACTTTTTGGTTTTGGTTTGTAAAAGCCCTGGTGGTTTGTAATAGGTGGGACCTTTCTCAGGGGCCCCTTGATGTAGACTCTCAGGTTCTCTCTCACAGAGGATTGAGCTCAGGGACATTTCCCTGGGGTCCTGGAACCTTGAAACAGTTCCAAAAATTGCCAGGTGGCAGAGGAAAAGCCCAGACTGGCTGGAACCTTCCAGAGCCTTCCAGAACATTCCATGTATCTTCAAGCATGAGGGTTAATGAAGTTTATTAACCATCCATCTCAAAGACTTTCTCATGGCCCAGAACTGAGCCCACTCCACTCTGTTGGTATCTATACCCACCAGCCTCAAGTCTTTTTCATGCCAGAGCTGAACACTACAAGGCCTTGTTCCCTACCCCTTCTAAAACTGAGTTTGAGCTCTTTAAGGAAGGTGAGAGGTGTAAGACCCGCAGAAAGATATCATCTGGTTTGCTTGAATAATATTTTTCTCCTCTCTCAGCCCCTCCCCTGGGGTTGGTCATTCCTTTTTTTTTTTTTTACCTGTCCTGGGGAGGGGTGGCTGAGCGACTAGGGAGTGCACATTAGCCTCTGCCTTCCAGAGGCTGCTGGCTAATTCCCGCTAGTGGAGGAGGGTTCAGACATGCCCAATCCCAACGCTTTTTCTCCTTTTGGTCACAAACCCACAACCCTGGAAGCAAGGCCCAGGAATGGAAAACCAGGACAAGAGGGGCCCAGCCTGCCCTATGCTGAGGGTGTGGGAGGTCTTCAAAGCCGTTCAGTCTTGTCTCATGTCATGTCAGACCTTGTGATTCTGGTGTCCCTCAGCCTCCAGCAGCTCAGGAGCTAGCAACAAGGACAGTGGGGGAACCAAGGCCAGTGTGGGGTAGACCTTCTCGAGTGGACACTCTGCACAAGCTTTGACTGCACCCCTAACTGGGGTACCTCTGTCTAGACCTTCAGGGCTCTGGAAAGCTCAGATGGGCCAGGCCCTCCGACCACTGCTGAAATCTCTACAACTCCACACGGGCACTGCTCGCTCATTTTTGTGGACGGACCCCATCCATCCTATGGTTTCCACCCACCGGTCTTGACTCTGACCTCTGGCTCTACACCTCTAGCCCTTTGCAGGTTCGGAGGCTAATCCTCGCCCGTATCTCAGATGGCTCTCAACTCCTCGTTGTGGGATTTAGTCTCAGTCCCCATTCTCATCGAGTGCATTGGGGACATGCCCAGGAGACCAACGATGGTGGTTTGTGACGGGGGTGAGTCCCTCCTACAGTATAAAACTTGAGTGAAGAGTAGAGCCAATGCAATATTTTCCTCTTTCTAGATGGTTCTGTCCCATGGACCACGATCACGTTCGCTTCTACAGCACTCTGCCTGCCCCCTCCTGTTTGCCAGACCTTCCAGGCCTCCCTGCCAATCGGCATCTCGTCAGACTTGACCTAAGCTGACCCAGGGCCTCTCCTACCCTCATCGCCTAAGCTGGCTACCGAGTATTCACCCTAGCTGAAAACATGACCTTCAGCCTCACAGAAGCCCCTCCACCCCTCACGGGAGGTGGTCATTCAGCAGGCCAGAGCAGGAATAGGTACCATCCGGCCTGGGCTTACAAACCCAAGAAGAGAAGGTGCATACAGGTGAGGCGGCTGGAGAACAGTGATGGAGCAGAGTGTGCTTCTGGCCACAAGAGTTAGGAAAGACTCCCGTGGGTTGGTAGTCAGAGAAGGCTTCATGGAAGAGGCATCAGCAGTGCTGGACCTGAAGGACAGCTGGGCTTTGGATGGGCAGAGAGGAAGGGAGGGCATCGCAGGAGCTCGGGTGTGAAGGCCGTGACAGCAGAGTGGCTGGTTGAGGGAGCAGAGACGAGTCGGGCAGCATCGTCATCCTCATCATCACATTTATTGACGGCCCCTGGGAGGTGGGGCTGGGGACAGAACATACAAAGACAAGGACCTGCCCTCAAAAAGGTTCCATTCTAAGGAGACGGGGACAGAAAAATACAGAATGGTCTTTCCTGGGGATGGCCCACTCGCATCGGTGCAGGTCAGGAGCCCCTGGCCTACCTTGCCCCAGGGTCTGGAGCGGGAGTGGGGCACAGAGTAGCCCCAGGGCCATGGTGTCCCTGGCCCCGCAGCTGGGGCCTGACCAGCCGGCTCCTAGGCGGTAGGCCCCAGAACTGGGGAAAGGTAGGAGCACGACGTGATGGAAAGCGCTCCTGTCGGCCTTGGCATTGTGCTATAGCCCAGTGGAGTGGAAGGGTGCAGTCAGGCCTCCTGGGGGAAGCAGGCACCTTCCGGGGGGACCCCCAGCAGGAAAGTTCTTTCAGTGGAGCTGGCCCATTACCCTGGAGGCCCCAGCCGGGGAGGAAAAAAAGGCAGCGTTTCCTCAGCGCCAGAGGCACCCTGCCCACCCCACCTCCAGCCTCTCTCTGGGCATCTTCCAGGTGACCCTCCTCCCCAGCTCAGCCTCCAGGGCCAGGGCCTGCCTGAGGCCAGGGGGAGGGGCCTGCCCCTCCCCCCACCCAGACAGTGGGGGAGGAGGAGGAGCCACAGATCAAGTTTGTCTGGGCCCCCCACTGGGGGGCCATACCCTGGATCCTACCGGTGGGGGGGCTCTGGCTGCGAGGGCCGAGGGCTCAGCAGCGGGGCTGGGCCAAGGGGGCACCCGGGGGAGCCCTTCAGAGGGGGCACTGGGCGGGAGTCCAAGGGAGGCAGGCTCCGGGGCACTGCTGGCGGCCCCCGGGCGGCCCCGGTGGGCAGGACGGCTGCGGCGGGGAAGGGTTTGGGGGCGTCCGCAGCAGCAGTGGGGGCTGGCTGGGCTGACCGCTCCCGGCGCCGCAGCAGCTCCTGCAGCTTCTCCGCCTGGGTCCGCCTCAGGTGGGCGAGGGCGCGGCCGCGCTGGAAAGCGGGCAGGAAGGCCTCCAGGCTCTGCTCGCCCAGCAGCAGCTGCTCCATCTGCTCCTGGGATGGGAGGGCGGGGACAGTTTGAGAAGAGCCCCGCCAGACACCTCTCCCCCTCTCACCCCGAATCTCTTCCAGGGGCGCCCACCCCACGGCCGGGAGATGGGGCCCCTGACTTCTAGCCTGGGCCTGCCTGGGACTTGCCAAGGGACTGGGGACGCTGTCCTCTGCTGGGTGGAAGATGAGGCAGAATCAGAGATGGGGACACACCTGGAGTAAACTTAGGTGTCTCTCATCAAGGCCCCCCTCTGCTACCTCCTAGGACTCCCTGAGCACTGTGCTCCCGACCCAGCACGGAGAAGTTCGCCCTAGCTCCTCTGCGGACCCAGTCTACACTGTCCTACACTGAGACATTCACAGCTGGGGAGGATGAGCCTCGCTGTCCAAGGTGGACAGCTGGACAGCAGTGTAGCGGGCTCTCCTGGGGCCAGGCACTCAGGGAGGGCTTCCTGGAGGAGGGGCTCTCAGCGCTGCAGTCTAAGAACGGAGGGGGGGGGCGATGATAGGCTGGGTCTCCCTCCCTGCCATCCCCAGCCCCGCGGCCCCTCCCCTCACCTCAGCCTCCTGCTCGGCCTCTTCCAGCTCAGCCTGCAGCCAGCCCAGCGCGCAGTGGGGGCTCCAGCGATGCACGCTCTCCTCTGAAGGCCACAGAGGGACAGAGGAAAGAGCGCCTGCCTTCAGGGCCCGTCGCCCAAAACAAGCCCATCGCCCAAGACAGGCCAGAGACCCAGGGCCCGATCCCAACTCTCCCTGACCCTGTGTGTGACTCTCTGCTTCTCTCTGGTGCCTCAGGGTCCTGCCCATGGGATCAGTTTGTGAACCTCCCCTGGGGGGTCTGCCCCCCTGTCCTAGCGCAAAAGAGGAAGCAGAGGCTTTGCCCCCTAGAGCACCCCAGGGCAGCTTTTCTTCCCCTACTCAGAGCCCCCTTCTGGCCTTTCCAACCCAGGTCTACTCCTGGACTGCTCACTTCCCCAACTCCGTGTTCCAGGAGCGGCACCCCTAAGACTTGGCCAGGGAGGAGGGCTGCCCAAGACCTGCCCTTCAGAGCCTCGCCCTTCCCAAGCCCGGCCGGCCAGAAAGCCAACGGCGCCCGTCGCCGACGGTTCTCCCAAGTGTCCCTCACCCAGTCGCTGCAGCTTGTCCGCACAGCTCTCAGCCACCTCTCGAAGCTCCTGGTACTTGATGGCCAGGGCAGCCCGGCCCGTCTCTAGGCGGGGCCGCAGTGCCAGGTTCTCCTTGGCTAGTGCGTAGTTGGAGGCCAGGCATGCCTCCCGCTCCAGCTGCAGGCCCTGGAACTGCCAGAAGAGCCGGGAGGCCCACTCAGGGTATCTGCCCAGATCCCCCTACTGCCCCCCTCCCCACGCCGGGCATAGGGCCCAAGGGCCAAGCCCTAGGAACCTCGCCTTCAGGATGGCCGGCTAACAGGTGGAGGGACTCCAAGAGGCCTGGACCAGGCTTTGCCTTGAGTTCACTCTCTGGGCCTCAGTTTCCTCTTGTACAAAGTGAGCGGAAAACAGCTACCTTCCGGGGTTGTTGTGAACCCAAGTCAGGAAAACGATGACCGCCTCCACAAATGTTAGTTAATTTTTAATTTTTCAATTAATATGTCTGCTCAGGTCCCTGAGGAGTCCCCCGCCCTCCTCTGTCCCATTTTCCATGCATGGGCAGCTTCCCTCTCGTTCCAGGCCTTTGTCTGCTTCCTCCTCAGGTGTGTGTGCCGAAAAAATTCCCCCCTGCTCTCACTCTCCAGAGACATGTCTTCGCCCTGTCCCCGCACGGTACCCGCCTCAAGCCACCCTCTCTTCCCTTTGCACCCCTCCTCCTGCCCTCCAGTGGAATCCCCACACCCCAGGGGATACACACCCCCTTCTCCTCCCGGATCCCCAGCACCTGCTCCCAGCTTCTCCTTCTCTTGCAGAAAGCAGACCCCCTTTCTCTCCTGGCTCTTGAGAATGCTTGCTTCTTCCTTCTGTCTGTCGGAGGGCCAAGCCCCCCTCCCTGCCCCTGGAGAACGCACTACCCTCCATCTGTCCCCTGTAGGATGCACAGGCCCCTCCTGTCTGCCTCCCTCCAACAGACACTTTTCCTTTCTACCCCCCACAGACCAGCAGCCCCGGCCTATCTCCCGTGAAATATACAACTTTCTCTTATGGTGGCCTACGGAATACACGCCTCGGCTTCCAGCCCCCCTCCCCAACGGAAGCCACAAAGCCCCCTCCGGCACCCTTAGAATGCAGACGCCCCCCCCAGAGGTCCCCCCAGGTATCAAACAGGCCCCTAGTTCTCCCCTATGGAAGGCGCCTCCCCTTTCTGGCCCTACAGAACGTGGGTGTGCGAGACAGGGCCCCCCACAACACAGCCAGTCCCTGTCCCCGGAACACACCTCCCCGGAGCATCCGCTGGAGGACACGCCTCGCGGCCATCCCGGGGGTGCACGGGCGCCTCCCCGGGTCTCCCGCGCCCCACCCGCCCCAGGCCGGCTCCGGGCGCCCCCTTCCCCGGGGGCGGCTCCGCGGGGCCCACTCGGACGTGCCAGGTTCCCGCGGCCCCGCGGCCCGGCCCGCGCGGCCCTTCGGTCGCCCAGCAGGTCCGGCAGGCCGCGGCCCGTCCCCCGCGCCCCCCGCCCGCGCCCCCCGCGCTACCTTCCTGCTGAGCCGCACGATCCGGTCCAGCTTGGGCTCATCCTGAAGCAGGTCCCGGAGCTGCCCGGTGCTGAGGATCCCAAAGCGCCCCGGGCTGCCGGGCTCCGGCCCCGCCCGCGCCGCCCGGGCCCGGTACATGCCGCCCGCCCGCGCCCCCAGCTCGGCTGCTGGCTCGGCCCGCTCGGCCCGCTCCGCCCCGGCTCCGCTCCGCTCCGCTCCGGCTCCGGGATCCGGCTCTGGCTCCCGCCGCGCGCGGCGCTCCGCCGCCAGAGGGCGCCCCGCCCGCTCTTAAAGGGGCCGCGGCGCTGGGGCTGGGGGTGGGGCGGGAGGGGGCGGGCCGCACCCCTGGCGGCCCGGGCAGAGCCGCGCCTCCCGCACCCGAGAGCTCGCTGCAAAGCCATCCTCCCGCCGCCAGGCGGGTGTACCCGAGGCCGTCAGTCTCCGCACCTGGTCTCCGGCCGTCATTCACCACGCCCCCCCCCCCCCCGCCCCGGGCGCGGACGCTCCCACCCCAGGCGTTTACAGTTTGCAGGGCTATTTCACATTCCTCCCTTGGATTCGCACAACAATCTCCCGCGTTTGGCCGGGCGCCGGGAGCTTCTGCCCTGTTGCTAACTCGGACGAGCCATGTACCGCCCCAAGACTCAGTGTTCTCTTCTGTAAAATGGGGCGATGACGCACACCCTGAGGATCCGAGCTAGTGAATGCGGAGGGTCTTACACGCAGCCAGTGAATACCCAGTGCGAGTGATTGTTCTGCCAGAGATGGGGGAAACAGATGCACACAGATGATGTCATCTCCCCAAAGTCACATTACAGGTACATGATAGGCGGGCTCGGTTCTTCCTGCCTGTGCAGTGTGCACGGAGCACGTGGTGCCTCTCTGTGCCGGGCACTGGGCGAGGCTCCGCAGGGGCATGGTCTCTGCCCTCAGAGAGCTCTCGGATTGAGGCAGAGTCACATTCTCAGCTTCCCTTCGTGCAAGGGAGAATGGCAGGTGTCACCACGGGATGTCTTCCTTTGTGATTCCCACGTGATGCCAGAGGATGTCAGGTAGCTTATCTTCAAGCCAGTGCCGGGGTCCGGAGACAGACACTCAGAGATGAAGTCACTTGTCTAAAAATCAAGCAGCAGTGACTGGAGCTTGATCCAACTCACTGCCCTGAGAAAGCGCAGAGGTGGGACCCGGGCACTCTGAAAGCCTCACAAGGGGTGGGGGTGGGGCCGGTGGGGGGAAGACAACAGCAGAGGTGATATTTGAGCTGGGTTTTGAGGGATGAATAGGAGTTCTGAAGCTGAAGAGAAAAAAAGCAATGAACCCAGAGAGAACTTCCTCTGCCAAGGAGTCTCCCAAACCAGCCAGCGCACCCTGGGCATGGCAGAAATATGTGAGAAGGAGAGACAAAACGGGCCGTCCATTGGAGAGGTGCCCAATGGACTTGAGCAGGACAGGCTTGTTGACGGATTGTGATGACAGTTTTCCTTCCACGTTTTTTTAAAAGATTTATTTATTTATTTATTTATTTGACAGACAGAGATCACAAGTAGGCAGAGAGGCAGACAGAGAGAGAGAGAGGAGGGGAAGCAGGCTCCCTGCTGAGCAGAGAGCCCGATGCGGGGCCTGATCCCAGGACCCCGATATCATGACCCAAGCTGAAGGCAGAGGCTTCAACCCACTGAGCCACCCAGGCGCCCCCTTCCACATTTTTATGACAACTGAAATTTGATTTTCCCCTTCAAGACTGAGCTGGAAGAGCACCACCTCCAGGAAGCCGTCTCTCCCTCTCCAGGGTGGGTTGTGCGCCCCTGTCTTCTGGGCTCCTACTGCCCCTGCTGTTCCTCCACCGGTCCTGGTCACTAGCAAGAACACCTCTGGACTTTCCAGTTTCCCGGTTATGATCTCCCTGGTTCTGCTCTGCCTCCTCGGGACTCACCATTTCCTCTAAACTTCCAGAGTGCTCCTAGACATGCCCCCCTACCTGCCCTGCTTTGCCCCTTCCCGCTCTGGGCTTCCGGAGGAGGCGCTGGTTAGATCCCACGGGAGACGCTTGCCTCAGCTCGTTCCCTCTTTCTTGCCAGCGCCCCCCACCCTTGCTCAGTGGACCCTCTGTTGAAGCCACCCAACAACACATCCCGTAAACCTTCCCCACACTCAGACGCTCGCACCTGCTCCTGCCCTCTCGGGAGATAACTCTGCCGCCCATCCCATGGAGAAGCTCCCACCAACTTTCTGCCTCACCACTTTGGGTTTTTTCTGCATCTGCCCTGGAGTCCTTCCTTCCCGGCTGCGTCCAGGAAGAACAGCCCCCCTTGTTCCGAAACCAACCCAGATACCTTCGCTATGGGTCTCCCCTCCACCTGCCTCCCCCGAGATGCCTTGACCCAATCTAGTAGTTAATGTCTCGCTTCCCATCTCTGGCTCTTCACCGTTCATCTCTGCCTCTAGACTGCCCCCTTCCTTCCACCCCCCCCAATATTTTGAAGGAACTTGGGATGAACTGAGTACTCGTGTATCCGCCCCCCAAATTCATACGTCACAGCCCGAACCCCCCCGTGGGATGGTTTTTGGCCGTGGGCCTTTGGGAGGTGCTCGGATTTAGATGAGGTCGTGAGATTGGGGCCCCGTGATGGGATTAGTGTGCTTATAAGACGGGAAGGAGAGACGGAGTTCTCTCTCTCTCTCTCAAGGACACAACAAGAAGGTGGCTCTCTGCAAGCCAGGAAGAGGGCTCCCACCAGAAGCCCCCACTGCTAGGACTTTGATCTAGGACTTCCCAGCCTCTAGAAGTATGAGAAAGAAAAGTCTCTTGTTGAAGCCACTCGGTCTGTGGAGTTTTGTCTCTGCAGCCCCAGCAGACTCAGACATCCCCTGTGCCCTCACTGCCCACTTCCTCACCCTCCTTATTCCTTGACTCAGGCTGACGGCACTCCCTTTTCACCACTTCCAGGGCAGTGCTCAAAGTCAAGGTCATCGGCCACTTCCTTACCACCAAGGGCTACTCTCGCTGACCACTATCTTTTTCTTGACCACACTGTGGTCAGAGCCCAGATATTTCATCGCCGTGGGGCTGGTGAAAATTAAAAAGTCAGATAACATCAAGTGTTGGTGAGGGTGGGAAGCAACAGGAGGTCTTATGCCCTGCGGGCGGGAGAGAGAATCGATTCTTCGCTCCAGAGAGCAGTCTGACAAGCTCACGATTCAAAGACACCCCCTGCCTATGATACTACCCAGCTCTTCCCCTCTGTCCACAGCCTAAACCCTAGAAAACGGTGAGTGTGTTACTTTACGAGGCAAAAGGGACTCATCTGTATCAGATAGTCCAGTAGAAATAACAACAACAACAAAAATGAGGCAAAAGGGACTTTGCAGATATGATTAAATTAAGGGTCTCCAGATGGGTTGGGGGGGATGGTTCTGGATCATCTAGGTAGACCAAAGTCATCACAAAGGTCCTTATTAAAGGGCGGCAGCAGGCTCAGAATCAGAAGACTTGTGGCAGGGGAATCAGAGAGCCGGAGACGGAGAGAAGCTCCAGGACACTGTGTTGCTGGTTTTGAAGATGAAGGAAGGAGCTTCACGATAAAGAGTAGAGGCAGCTTCTAGAAGCCAGAAATGGAAAGGAAATGCATGGAGACTCTGGAGGGAGCGTGACCCTGATGACATCTTGACTTCAGCCCAGTGAAACCCATTTTGAACTTCCGACGTCCAGACCTGTAAGATAACAAATTCGCAGGGTTTTAAGGCACGAATTCGGTAATTTGTTACAGCAGCGATAAGAAACTAATACAAACTTATTGCTAGGAATTTTTGGTCCCTTGGGCTGGGAGACAAGAATGGGAACGCTCACAGTGGCTCTACTTGTCGTAACAGAAAACTGGAAACAACCCAAACGCCCAAGCCCCGGAGAGTGGCAAAGGATCCAGGGGACCGTCCTACAGTCAGTTCTTTGTACTAAACACCAATGGACGTGAGCAAATTTTAGCTACCCCTGTCGATTTCAGTGAATCCACAAACAACGCTGAGCGAGAAGAGACCTCCTCCCGGCAGGGCTGTTTTTACAAAGTCTAGAAACATGCAAAACTATAGTTCCTATTGCTTGCAGATATGTACAAAGTAAAAGTGGGAACAAGAAATACCAAATTCAGGGGCGCCTGGGTGGCTCAGTGGGTTAAGCCGCTGCCTTCGGCTCAGGTCATGATCTCGGGGTCCTGGGATGGAGCCTCACATCGGGCTCTCTGCTCAGCAGGGAGCCTGCTTCCTCCTCTCTCTCTGCCTGCCTCTCTGCCTACTTGTGATCTCTGTCTGTCAAATAAATAAATAAATAATCTTAAAAAAAAAAAAAAGAAATACCAAATTCAGGAGCATGGCTGTCTGGCAGGAGGACGGAGGGGAGGAGCCTGGGTGGCTCAGTAGGTTGAGCATCTGCCTTGGGCTCAGGTCCCGATCCCAGGGTCCTGGGATCGAGCCCCCATTAGGCTCCGAGCCCCGCATCAGGCTCCCTGCTCATCGGGAAGTCTGCTTCTCCCTCTGCCCTTCCCCCTGCTCATGCTCTCTCTCTCTCTCTCTCACTCTCAAAGAAATAAAAAAAAAATCCTTAACAAAGAAAAAAAAAAAAAGGATGGAATCAGGGAGGAGATCAAAGGAAGTTCAACAGCATTGAGAGAGAGTTCAATTTCTTAAGCTAGTGGGGGTACCCGGTATTATTCTTTATATTTTTATTAAAGTCTGAAAACTCCCCACATCAGGCTCCCTGCTTGCCGGGAGGCCTTCTTCTCCCTCTCCAACTCCCCCTACTTGTGTTCTCCTCTCTTGCTCTGTCTCTCTCTGTCAAATAAATAAAATCTTTAAAAATAAAATAAAGTTTGAAAACTTTCATATAAAATTAGTAATTTTAGGGTCTATTTTTAGACATAGAATCAGACAGACCTGGATCCCTTTCTGAGCTCTGCCACTTTTTGTGGGACCAAGAGTAAATGCCTTCATTCCTTGAGACTCAGTTACATTATCTGTAAAATGGGTAGTTGAAGGATATGTCCTGACATGTGTCTTGCATGATGCCTGACATCTAGTCAGTGTTCCAAAAACAGCAGCTGGGAAGTGTTTCTCTTTCTGGAAACACTCCATTGTTTTTGTTTTTGTTTTAAGATTTTATTTATTTATTTGACAGAGAGAGAGATCACAAGTAGGCAGAGAGGCAGGCAGAGAGAGAGGAGGAAGCAGGCTCCATGCTGAGCAGAGAGCCCGATGTGGGGCTCGATCCCAGGACCCTGAGATCATGACCTGAGCAGAAGGCAGAGGCTTAACCCACTGAGCCACCCAGGCACCCCTCCCTTGGTTTTAATTTACGGGGTACCTACTATCGGTCATGAACTTCCGGGGCTGGCTATACGAAGGGGACGCTTCATCTTCATGGTTCCGCTCCCCGGTTCAGTGTTTAAATTCATTATTCTCGGGGCACCTGGGTGGCTCAGTGGGTTAAAGCCTCTGCCTTCGGCTCAGGTCATGGTCTCAGAGTCCTGGGATCGAGCCCCACATCGGGCTCTCTGCTCGGCAGAGAGCCTGCTTCCTCCTCTCTCTCTGCCTGCGTCTCTGCCTACTTGTGATCTCTGTCTGTCAAATAAATAAATAAACAAAATCTTTAAAAATAAATAAATAAATAAATAAATTCATTATTCTCCAAGAGCCCAATCGCTACCCTCTTTAAACAACAAAACAACAAAAACAATTCTATCGAGATATAATTCACATGCCATACAATTCAACAATTCAATTTGTACAGTTCAGCGATTTGGGGTACATCAGCACAATTTTAGAATATTTCCATCACCCCCGAACGAAACTCCGTAACCATAGGCAATCACTCCCCATTCCTGCCCCAGCTGAGATCACAACCCAAGCCAAAATCAAGAGTCAGTCCCTCAACCAACTGGGCCACCCAGGTGCCCCTGTCCTCTTTCATTTAACATAATGTTTTCAAGATTCATTTACACTGGGGGCGCCAGGGTGGCTCGGACAGTTAAGCGTCTGCCTTCAGCTCAAGTGACAATCCTGGGATCCTGGGATCCAGCCCTGCGTCTGGCTCCCGGCTTCTTGCTTGTGCTTTCTCTCACATGCTCTCTCAAATGAATAAATGAAAAACTTTTTATGTTTTTAAAGATTTTATTTATTTATTTATCTATTTTTTTTAAGATTTTATTTATTTATTTGACAGAGATCACAAGTAGGCAGAGAGGCAGGCAGAGAGAGAGGAAGGGAAGCAGGCTCCCCGCTGAGCAGAGAGCCCAATGTGGGACTCGATCTTAGGACCCTGGGATCATGACCTGAGTAGAAGGCAGAGGCTTTAACCCACTGAGCCACCCAGGTGCCCCAAATGAAATCTTTAAAAAAAAAAAAATGTATTCATGGGGCGCCTGGGTGGCTCAGTGGGTTGAGCCTCTGCCTTCTGCTAAGGTCATTGTCTCAGGGTGCTGGGATGGAGCCCTGCATTGAGCTCTCTGCTCAGAGGGGAGCCTGCTCCCCCCCCCCACCACCGCCCCTGTCTGCCTGCCTTTCTGCTTATTTGTGATTTTTGTCTGTCAAATAAAATAAAATTAATCTTTAAAAATATCCATTCGCACTATAGTATTTATTACTACACAAGTCCTTCTGATTTTTTTTTGGGGGGGGATAAAATATACATAACATAAAACTTACCATTTTAGTCATTTTTAAGAATACACCTTGTGACACGAAACACATTCACATTGCTCAGTGACCAACACAACCATCCGTCCCCAGAACTTGGTGATCTTCCCAAACTGGAACTCAATGTCCATTAAATACGAACACCCCATTTCCCCCTCCTCCTAGCCCTTGACACCTACTATTTTCTCCTCTCTGTCTCCGTGAATCCGACTGCTCCAGGGAACTCATATACGTGGAATCTACAATCTACAATATTTGTCCTTTTGTGATTATTTTATTTCACTGAGCATAATATCTTCAAGATTTATCCATGTTTTAGCGGGCAACAGGATTTTCCTCCTTTTTTTTTTTTTTAAAGATTTTATTTATTTAATTGACACACAGAGATCACAAGTAGGCAGAGAGGCAGGCAGAGAGGGGGGGGGAGCAGGCTCCCCGCTGAGCAGAGAGCCCGATGCGGGGCTCGATCCCAGGACCCTGAGATCATGACCTGAGCAGAAGGCAGAGGCTTTGACCCACTGAGCCACCCAGGCACTCCGATTTTCATCCTCCTTAAGGCTAAATAATATTCTGTTGTCTGTGTACACCATGATTTTGTTTATCCGTCCATTGCTGATGAACATTGGGGCTGTTTGCCTTTATTGGCTATTATGAATAATTCTCTTATGAACATTCACACACAAGTTTTTAGGGGACGCGTGTTTTTCTCTTGGCTATATACCAGCGAGTGGGTATATGATAACTTCGTGTTTAACCTTTTTGAGGAAAGGCCAGACCCCTTTCCAAAGCAGTCTTGCCACCCTTCACTTGCACCAACAAAAGACGAGGATTCCAACTCCTTCGCCCACACTGTATTGTCTATCTTTCTTATTATAACTATCCTAGTGGATATGAAATAGGATCTCGTGATTTTGATTTGAATTTTTCTGGTGACTAATGAGGTTGAACATCTTTTCATGTACTATTGGTCATTTTTTAAAAGTTTATTTATTGAAGTAATCATCATGGGACTCGAACTCACGACCCCGAGATCAAGAGTCAGCTCCCCACCTGCCTCGTCCTGGGAGGCATAGATTTCACCTTCATCCTGAAGACAACAGTCTGCTGGCCATCACCAACCCCCCTAACCCCCAGGGTATCTTGGAACTCTGCTCAGTCAGCCCCTCGGGCACCCCCTTATTTGGTTTGGGGGCGGGTTAGCATCCTGCCCGGCAGTTAGGCTCAAACCAGGAAAGACTTTCTCAGCCCCGCATCTTCCATCTAGCCCCAAATCCTTTCCGTGCAATTCACATGACATTTACAAGCATGCTAGTTCTCTCCTGGTCCTGCTCTGGGGCTGGATCCAGAGCTGAAGGAGACCCAGGCTCTTCGGAGAAGCACCCTTAAGAAATCACGGTGACAAACTGTCCTGCTCTGCAAGTCATTGGTTCACCTCCCCCCCAGGTCAGTCACACAGGCAGCGCTGTCCTTCCTGGGCTGGGGCACCCACCCCCATGCACCTCCTGCTTCCCTCTTTGCCACAATTTCTGCAAAGCCCCTGGTTCTGCCTTTGCTCATCATTCTTCCATGGCTCCCTGTTATCTCTCTGCTGGTCTTCATTTCTTTGTCTGCATCTGTGTTCCTCCATGATTCCGTCCCTCTTTCTTTTCCCCGGTCTCCTACCTGACCCAGAGACCCTTTCCCAGTCAAGCCAGACGCCTGACTACCCCCCGACTTTACGATGCATTTCCATACCTCCCCTGCTTTTGCCCAAGAGGTCCTTCCATCTCAGATGCCCTTCCTCCCCATGCCTTGTCCGAAAGCTGTTGAAGAACCGACCTTGGCCTAGCACATACCTACCTCTTCCTCCAAAGGTAGGATCAGTCCTTCCTTCCTGCCACTTCCGGTCACAGCCTGGATGCCGGCTGGACCTGTACCAGAGTCACTAAAGACTCTTCCATGCCTCCCTGTTAAACTAGAGGTCCCCTGAGACCAGGAACAGCATTTAGGTCATCTTTCCCAGTCCCTAGCCCCCCAGCAAAAGATCTATTACACACGAGGTGCCAAGCCAGGACATCCGGGCTCAAACTCCAGCTCTGCCAACGCACACCTGTAGGAACCTCCCTGTGTCTCTGTTTCCTCATCTGTAAAATGGGGAGAAAATATCCATCCCATCCGGTCTCTGAGGGAATTCAATGACTTAACCCACACAAAGGGCTTAAGAAGTGTAGGCAGGACCCTGGCAAGTAGTCAAGGCTGGGCAAACATTAGCTAGAAGTAATGATTGATCAAGTTGAAATGAGAGCCTGCCCTTGCTTTAAAGAATCTTCATTTGGAGGGGGAGATGCGTTCTGTTGATCTTCAGGAGACTTTCTTAAATGAGGAGACCGCCGCCCATGTCTCCCCAGCTTCCATCAGGAGAGGGGAGCCAGTCACCAGAAGCCATCAAAGTCATCTCCTTCCTTTCTAAGCATCAGAGGAACCGTGGACATCTTCCTCCTCCAGCAAGCCTTCCTGGATTGGATTCCTTCGAGGAACTTCTTTCCTCTGCCTTTCCTGGATGTGAAAGCCCAAGACCACCGCCCTGCCCTCCACCACGGGTCCCATCTCGCACTGGAGGAGACTTAAGAGGAGAGGCAGGAGGTTAGGAGGAAAAGGGAACTCTGCAAGGGCACAAGGCTGGGGGGGGGGGTCGTCAAAGTGGAGAAGGGTTTGTGCGCGTCCCAGAGAGAGTGGGGAGCGGCTCAAGGAGGGGAAGAGAGCCCAGCGAAGGGAGGGGGTGCTCCTGAGGGTCGTGGGCAATCAAGGTGAGGGAGGGAGCTTGGAGGCAGAGGGAGCTCAGGGTGGGGTCCGGGATGCAGCTGGCACCGGGGGAATGAATGGGGTTGGGTGAGTCGGATGGGAGCTCAAATGGAGGGAGGGAGGTTCCCACAGGGGCCGGGGCTCAGGGAGCTCGCCGCCAAGTCCCAGCCTCTGTCTCTGCCCACCCGGGCCGGGGCCCCAAACCTGTGGCTCCTCCCTTCTCAAACCCGGCATCGCGGTTTGGGAGCCCCGCACCAAACCCCCGGGGAGACCGGGGGTTAAAGGTGAGCGGGCACGAGCAGGTCCCAGACGGGGATTGGCAGACGTCTGGGCCCGCGGCCCGGGCCATGTCTGTCCCACAGGCAGCCAGACGGGTGAGCGGCTGCCATCCACGTGCTAGGGAGAGAAGGAGGCACCCGATCAAGGGGCAAAGGACATCTCGAGCGGGCGGAGGCCGGGCAGTGCCCGCGTCCACACCCGCCGCTAAAAGCCGGGCCCAGGGCGCGGCGCACAGAGCCCTCTGCCGCCGGCGCGGAGAAGACGCGGCCGCTGTCGGCTGCCGCCCCGGGAGCATCCCGCGTGCGCCCCGCGGCTCCGGGGGTGGCCCGGACGCCGCCCGAGCGGACCCTGTGGCGCTGCCTGGGACCCACCCCGCCCGCCGATCGCGCGGAGTCCAGGTGAGGGGCGAGGAGGGCATCAGGTGGGCGCAGGTGCCTGGCGCAGGGGGAGTCACATCGTCCCCCAGGCTGGACCTCCGTCTCTGCACTTGTCAAAGGGGGAGGGACACTTCTCTGGCTCCGCGCGCGGCTGCTGGGGTTGAGGCTCTTGTGTACCTGTCCCGGCCCAGCAGCCAGGAGGAGGAGGAGGAGGAGGCTAGCTCAGACCCCAGAGAGGGCTCAGGACTGAGAATCTGGGGGTTCATCCTGCAGGCTCTCCCAGGTGCACCCAGGTTCCCACGGCCTCCTGGGGTCCCACAGGCTGGGCAAGGATTGAATGGTGGTCTGGGAACTCTCCAGGGAGCTGAGAGTGGGCTATGGGAGGCAAAAAGGAGGCAGGAGGGAGGGCCCTCTTTCTCCTGGTTGCACCCTCTGCCCTGGACAGGTGTGGGGGCCGTGAGAAGCTGGCCCCAGGTGGGCCCTAGGACCAGGAGCAAGGGCTCAGAGCTCCCCCTGGCTGGGCAGGGAGAAGCCAGATGTTACCGTGTGGCTGGGAAGCCGTGTGCGTTCGTGACCACCAGACATCCAGCCAACGGGTGTAGTTAGAAAAGTGGCAAAGGGCACTCCCACTGGTCCGGCCCAGGAAGCCCAGGCCTTCCTTCTGCCCCTCAGCCACCCTCTCCCTGCCTCAGTGTCTCCTGAGGGCACCCTAGTGGGCAAAGAACCTGTGGTCAGGCCTGGCCTGGCGTTCGGAGCTTGGAGTTCTTGTCTGCATCGGGCTGTATGACCTTGAGCACGTTACTTCCTTTCTCTGGGCCCGGCTCTCCCTCTGTGATATGGGGAAACTCGTTTCTGGGCCACTTGGAGTGGAGATAGGGACAGGATTCAACGGGACACCGGGATGCTTTGGAGGACAGGACAGGCCACTCCAAGCAAAGTCCCTGTGGTCTGTCGTCGCAAGGGCGAGGATATCCCAGGGACAGCGGGATCAGGGATTGGCTGGGGCCGGGGATCCGGCCCAGGCCTCCATCTTGTCCAGGTGTGTCTCCTTCTGTTCTCTGCATCTGGCCTGCCCATCTCCTGCCCAGGAGCCCCAGATCCAGGGGGAGGAGCCCTGGGGCCTGGGGATCTCAGGCCCGGGAACCTGAGCAGCGCCTCAGCCTTGGGACAGGGGCAGCTCCTGGAGGAGGTAGGAGAGTCCCACTGAGGGGTCCCCCTCCCCTGAGAGGGGGATCCTTCTGGCTGCACCCCGATCCCCCACCAAGGACACGATCTACCCCAGGCCAGGACTCAGTCTGGAATCACGCTCAGGGCTCAGGCTGCGGGATCAGGACTCGACCTGGGGCCGGGCGAGGGGGCCAGGGTGAGGGACCCACCTGGGGTCTTGGAATGCTGTAGACGAAGAAATCCCCTGGCCTATGTGTATGCGTGTGTGGCACCAGGGGAGGTGACACTGGGAAGCTGAGGTGGAGGGCGAAACGAGCCTTGACAAATGAGGAGCGGTATGGAGGTGGGAGAGGCTGTTCTCGAGGCTCCCGTGGACCCCACCTGCCCCGAAGCCCACTTCCTCCTTTCGGGCAGGAGCCCTACCTGGGACCTCCCTCAGAGGCTGCCCTTGGCCCTGCTGCTGGTTCTGTGGGGGGCAAAGGCGAATGGAAGAGGCCCTCACCACTCCCCGATCAGCACTGATGAAGGGGTTTGGGCTCAGATGTGAGTCTGGTGAGGAACAGAAAAGAGGCTCCCTGAAGCCCAGGGTAGCTGGGAGGGGGGAAGGAGGGCCTGAATTTTGCTGGGCACCTACTGTGTGCCAGCCACCGCGATTTTCTGTCTCTGTTTCCTTCTTCCTGATAACCTGAGAAGGGATGTTGTCTTCACTTTATAGATGAGGAAACACATTTATAAAGATCTATCAGAGACTCAGAGAAGTCAAGGCACGGGCTCAAGGTCACACAGCCTGGAAATGACTGGGCTGCGATTCAGAGCAAGGCACCCTCATTCCAAAACTCCGATTTCTGCTCCCACTGTCGCCTCTGGGCCTCACTCTGCTCGTCTGTCACTTGGGGTTAAGTGGGCTCACGGGGACTGTCGACGGCAGCTGTGGGCAAGCTCTGCGTCAGAGGGGGTAGGCTCATGTCAGGCTCATCATCTGACCCAGCTAGGTCCTTTCCAGAATCCCCAGGCCTCCCTAATTCTGGGTAGCCCCGGGAGTCTCACCAGCCCCATCAGGCAGCTCCCACACAGCCCCATCAGCCAGGTGACCCTGGTTGAGAGATATGCCTCCCCGGGACTGCTTTCCTTGTCAGTCCAGGGACCCGAAGCCCTGATGGGGCTGGTGTGACTCTCACAGCTACCCACAGCTGGTCTGAGAAGCTTTTTTTTCCATCCCCAAGTCCCCTGGGGGAGGTAGTTCCCACCTCGTCAGTCCTATAGCACCCGGTTCTTTCTCTCACACCGAGCTCAGAAATGCTCGCTCCGCACGAAGGAAAACAAGAAAGGGCAGGGATGGAGAGGTGAGGAAGGAAATCCACACTCATGGGCCTGCCACTGGCCGTCACACCTGTCGTTTGATTCTGCCAACAATCCCGTAAGGTAAACTGACCACCGACCATATCCCCACGCCCGTGTTAAAGGTGACAAAGCAGCGTTCAAAGCCCACGGTACCATTTTTCCTTGTATAGGAATCACGGTCAGAGAGGAGCCCAAGGTCACATGGGGGGCAGGTTTGAGCACCACATTCCACACCCTGTCCCCTTGCTTTGGCGTCAGGGAGCTGTGGATGGCAGGGGTGTCATCTGACCCACATGTTCCCACAAGCAGGCCAGGGGTCTAAGGAAGACCAGAGGAGCTCCTAGCCCCCTGACAATCATTCCACACCCTCCAAGGCACTCCCCATTCTACTCTCCCGGGGCTGACTCTGAACAACCAGGCACAGACCCGCCCCGGCATACTGAGGTGGCCGGAAATGCCATCCAGCCACAAAGAAGGAGACTCCGCTACAAGGCACACCTGCTCGCCGACCCTCTGTGTTCTCATCCGCAGCATGGGTAGACTAACACGGTACCTGTTCTACTTCTGGGATTTCTCTTATAAGGCTCTGATAGTGCAGTGTGGAGGGGTCAGAGCTGGGAGGCAGAGGACCTGGCTTGGTCACTGATGGGACACAACAGGTGGCCTGATGCAGTCCGAGGCTCCAAACTGAGCCCCCTCCTCCTCCAATAACAGGAGCCTGTTGCTCCTGCTGACTTCCACAGCTCAGTCCAGTCCTGACATGCCAAACTTACAAGCAGCGGGTGTAACTCCTACACAGTGTAAGGTCTTGTCCTTTGTTTCTGGCGCCCAGCTCCGAAAACCCTCCAAAACCCTCGGAAACTCCAGAGCCCTGAGTGTCTCTTGTATGCTAACGAGATGTCTGGTGGCTGGCAGCCCCTGATGGTTTCTGGGTAGAAGCGGGGTCACCAGGTGGGATTAGAAGGGCTTAGAAGGTCGGAAACTTCCATCCCACTCTCCATCTCTCCGGAGGGAGGGGAACGGGGCTGGAGATTGTGTTCAATCACCAGTAACCAATGACGTATTCATGCTACCTACTGAGACCTCCAGAAAAACTCCTAAATGAAGGAGTTCGGTCAGGTTCTAGGTCGGTGAACACATCGAGGCACTGGGAGCGTAGGGTACCTGGTGGGGGCAGGGAAGCTCCCTGCACCCCCTCCCCCCACCCTCCAAACCTTGCCCTGTGCCTCCCTTCCATTTGGCTTTCCCCAGTCGTATCCTTTATGATAAAGATGGCAAACGTGAGCAAAGGGCTTCCCTGAGTTCTGTGCGCCTCTCTAGCAAATTGGACTACCTGAAGAAGGGGCGCTGGGATGTCCCCGATTGACAGGCGGTGGCCAGAGGTCCACGTAGTAACCTGAACTTGACGTTGGTGTCTGAAATGGAGCCAGTTTTGTGGGTCTGAGCCCTTAACACGTGGGGCTGGATGCTAACTCCCAGGAAAGTGTCAGAATGGACACGAATCATAGTATTCTCTGGGGGTTAAAACGGTCCAGTGGTAAATGGTGGCCAGGAACATTTTTGTAGACTGAGAAGACTCTTGGCATGATGGTTCTTCTTGGCAGAACCTCATCTCCTTGGCTCTACCCCCTACCCCCAATCCCTGCACTGCTATGTACAAGATTCTACCCCCTGGCATTTCATAACATACCTAGGGGGCTAGACTGCTTCTGCCCATGTTGTGGGGGGCGGGGCAGCTGAAGCCCAGAGAGGGTGAATGCCTTGCTTGAGATGACCCACAGGTACCTGATGAGCCCAGCCCCTGGGCTTTGTGTCCTAAAGAGAAAATGTCCCCCATGGCATCCGTGGGCTTCGTAGAATCAGAAAGAGTGTTCCCAGGGGCTGGGGTGGGGGGCTGTCCCTTCCCCGCCCCCAGTGCCTGGTGAGCCAATCAGGAACCCTTTTTCTTTTGTTTAGACACTTTTGATTCTGAACGTTTTGGTCCTTATGAAGAAAGGAGGGGTTCCCATGCCATCACCTGCTCTACTCTCTCATCTCCTTTTCTGTACGTTTCTTGGAGATTTTTTTTTTTCTCGTTTCAAGAGTAATACACAGGGCTTATGCACCTTGAACATTTATGGAAATTTACAAGCGAATGTCTGTTTCCCACCTCCCCTAAAGACCAGGCGTCGTCGCTGGGTGGGTGGATGTCCTGATTTTCTTCCCTTTTCACATGTGAGTGTTCACTCTTGTTAGTTTCTTCTCAAATGAGATCACGCTTTGCGCATTGTTCTGTAACTTTCTTCTTACGTCAGCATTGCTTCTTAGCTACCTTTTACTATTTCTACACTTGCCATGATGACGATTGCTAGCGTTTACCATCTGTCCATCTGTCCCGCCTTCCTTCTACCCGTACATCTACCGAACCTTCCATTTCTTCATCCGTTTCCCACCCAAGAGCCCCCTCAGCTGCCCACTCGGCACACATACCAGCCGTCTGCTGGTATCATGCCCTCAGTTAAACCGGGGGTGCAGGAGTTCAGCCGGGGGGATGTTCAGACACTTGGATTCCTGCCTCCAAGCAACTCAGCATGGGAGACCGAGGCATGCCCCCCCAGAGACTCAGAGAGGGGCAGAAATGTGCCCAGGACTGTGCAAGTTCAATAGAGGGAGGGCTGACTTGCATCCTGGCGGGGCGGGGGAGCATGGTCAGAGCAGGCTTTCTAGAAGGTGTGCTTGAGGTCATCCTTAAAGACAAAGTGGGCATCAGACATGCAGAGAGGGGAGAAGGTATTCTGGAAGGGAACATCGGGGGTGAAGGCAGGGCTGGGGAACCACAGAGAGGCAAATCATTCAAGGGACCCGAGTCAAGATGGGGACCCATAGCCCGCAAAGCTGCCGTGCTCCCCACCCCCGGCCCTGCCCCCAAGCCCAGCTCCAGTGGGCACTGAGGCTTCTAAACTAGTGCTCCCCAAAGTAGGACCCGTGGACTACGGCCAGGCCACGGATTCCCTTTCCAGTTGACAACCAGATAAGATTTTTATTTATTTATTTGACGGAGAGAGAGAGATCACAAGTAGGCAGAGAAGCAGGCAAAGCAGGCAAGAGAAGCAGGTTCCCCGCTGAGCAGAGAGCCCAACGCGGGGCTCTATCCCAGGACCCCGGGATCATGACCTGAGCCAAAGGCAGAGGCTTAACCCACTGAGCCACGCAGACCCCCTGACAAGCAGATAAATACATAACTTGACAGCAAGTGTTTAAAAACATATCAGTCTAATAGTCATCTGCTACCTGTGGAATATGATAATAAAACACTAGGCTTCTAGCTTTGTTCCTTCAATTGAATTTTTCTAATAACTCACTTTTTTATCATGTCCTGCCTACTTATAGAGCCATGGCAGATTAAAAATAAAAGCGGGCCCTTTGCTCAGTTCATTTGGGCTGCAGGTAGTTTGAGAAGCTCTGGTAGACGACACATACCCTTGGCCAAAGTGGCTTCGTGGTCATTGTCTTATTTCCGGGAGAGCAGGCCAGGCCTAGAACTTTCATCACCATTCTACCACACAACCGGCTGTTCTCATGGATGGCCCCGGGGGCAGGGCAGGGCAGAGATTTGAACCCAAGGCTGACATCATGGCGGGCAGCCTCCCATGAGCTCCTGCTCCAGGCTGGACTGAGCTGGGGTGTGGGGTGGGGAGGGCCCAGGAGAGGAAGAGAGAAGCAACTGGAAAAAGACCAGCAGACAAAGAGGGAGCTGGGATGCAGAGCCTGTCCCAGAGTATCTCTGACTGAGGAAGGACCTGAAGAAGAAGAGATGGGCCAGAGGGTCAGCCTGCGCTTCCCCAGATGGTTCTAGAAGAACCATTCCAGGTCCCTGGGATCTGGGGGAACGTGCAGTGAGGCTAGTTTCAGCCCCAGCCCACTTCAGTCTCTCTCGGGTCTTCTTCCCTCCTCTTCTTCTGTGTCCCCCTCCCCCCATCATCCAGCTTCCCAAGGCCAAGGCCCATCACCTGTGCTTCCAAAGCCTGCCCAACGTTTAGCCAACGAAACCACCAGTCTCTCTGGAGCCCAGCACCCTTAAATGCTTCTCTCCTCTTGTCGCTCAGGGAGACTAGAAGAACAGGGATTATGATTCCTTTAATCTATGCGGGAACAGGCTCAGAGAAGTTAAGTCACTTCTTTGAGGTCACAGAGCAAGTAATTAAAGACTCTAATTCCTGACCCTGTACTTTCTGACTAGTACAGTTGAACAGTGGAGAGGAGAGGGGGAGCCATTTCCACAGGGCCCTGGGGTGCAACCAAGGGAGGGGTTGGGGGATGGGGTCGGTGATCTGGAGGGAGAGCTAGGAAGGAAGAAATCAGTGGTGTGACCGGTGAGGGTGTCTCTCTAGAAACTTCTTCTCCAGCACTTTGACTGCTTCCAGGCAGCCTTAAAACCCCCTCCCAGACCAGGAAAAGGCAGAAATGATCTGGGCGGGGCAACCGGTCTTTTCCCTACTCTGTTGGTAGACAGGTAATGTCGGGATTATATTTTTGGATGACCCTATGGCAAAATCTGTTACAGCAAAAACATTTCTATTCCCCTTCTTCATTCTTGTCCATCCCTCCATCACCTGCTTCTTCAACCCACTCAGGGATCCCACCCCATCCTCTTCTGGACTTGATGTGCCACCTGTCCCCTCCCCACACCTAGATCCCTAGTTCACCCCCAGCTGGGGCAGGTTTCAGGTAAATCGCTTCGAAGTTTAAAAAAAAAAAAATAGCTTCGAAGGTGATTCAGAGGTGGGAGTGACTGACGGGGTGTGTGTGCGTGTGTGTGTTTGGGCACACGCATGCAAACTAGGTTTTCAAGTGCACCCATCAAGGGTGCCTGGGTGGCTCAGCGGGTTAAGCGTCTGCCTTCAGCTCAGGTCATGGGCTCAGGGTCCTGGGATGGAGCCCTGGGTTGGGCTCCCTGTTCAGGGAGGAGTCTGCTTGTCTCTCCCTCTGCTTTCTCCCTTTTTTTCTCCCTCATTCTCTCTCTCAAATAATTTTTTTAAAAATCTTTATTTTTTAAGGATTTTATTTACTTTTTGACAGAGAGACATAGTGAGAGAGGGAACACAAGCAGGAGGAATGGGAGAGGGAGAAGCAGGCTTCCCGCTGAGCAGAGAGCCCAGTGTGGGGCTCGATCCCAGGATCCTGGAATCATGACCTGAGCCGAAGGCGGAGGCTTAATCACTGAGCCACCCAGGCGCCCAAATAAATAAAACCTTAAAAAAAAAAAAAAGTGCACAGATCATAAGTATCCAGCTTGATGAATATTCACCGAAAACGTACCTGTGTAACCTGAACCCAGATACGGGAATGAAATGTTAGCAGGAGCCCAGGAGGCCCCTTTTTGATTCCTCCTGTCACCTCTAAACTAAACACTCCCCTGACTCATAAACCACAGACGCGCTTCTTTTGGAACTTTATATACATGAAGCCTTACAGGGATGCTTGGTGGCTCGGTTGCTAAGCGTCTGCCTTCAGCTCAGGTCATGATCTCAGGGTCCTGGGATCGAGCCCCGCATCGGGCTCTCTGCTCAGCGGGGAGCCTGCTTCTCCCTCTCCCTCTGCCTGCCACTTCCCCTGCTCATGCTCTCTCTCGCTGACAAATAAAAAAATAAAAATCTTTTAAAAACAAAAAATTATTTTAAAAAGTGAAGCCTTTAGCACGTACACATCCATGTCAGGTTTCTTTGGTCAACGCATGGTCCATGAGATGCGATCATATGCTTTCCTCCGGCTGGCGGGGGTTCACTCCCACCGCTGCGTTAATATCCCGTAGCGTGGCTGTTCTGCCTTGCATTTTGCACTTGCACTTGCCAGTGATAGACATTTGGGTTTTTCCCAGTCCGGAGCTGATGAGAATAATGCGTACAAATAGTCGCTGGTCCTTCTACTGTGAGAATGGAGGTTCTGCTGGGCAGGCCGGCTTCGGATTGGCTGTGTGTGAATCTCGGCTCTCTTCTTACCTTGTGATCTTCGGCAAAGCCTGTTTCCTTGTGTACGAGATGAGTTGAAATGAGTTGAAACAGTTCCCCGAGCTGTTAGGAAGATTCCCTAGACCGGTTAGGGTAGGGTCCTAACCTGAACATTAGCCGTTTAGGGTCAGTTCTCACAAAAGCACTCTGAATCGCCCGAGGAGAGCCTCAGTCTTCGCTTCTGTAAAATGGCCATGACCATCCTAAC
>NC_081567.1:9455768-9520430 GCF_022355385.1 Mustela nigripes | reverse complement strand
ATACACACACACACACACACACACACACACACACACACACACACACACACACAATTGAGGGGACAACCAGGAATGGAATAAAGTGCTTAATTTTATGCAGATATAATACATTGATCATACAATTCACCCTTTCTCAGTGGCTTTTTTTTTTTCCAAAGATTTTATTTATTTATTTGACAGAGAGATCACAAGTAGGCAGAGAGGCAGGCGGCGGGGGAGGGGGGAAAGCAGGCTCCCCACTGAGCAGGGAGCCCGATGTGATGTCTGGCTCAATCCCAGGACCCTGAGATCATGACCTGAGCCAAAGGCAGAGGCTTTAACCCACTGAGCCACCCAGGCGCCCCTCTCAGTGGCTTTCAGTATAGTCACAGAGTTATGCAAGTATCACCGCTGTCTCATTCTAGGACATTTTCCTCACCCCCAAAAGAAACCCCATACCCATTGGCAATCATTCCCCCATTCCCGACCCCTGGCAGCTGCTGAGCTACTTTCCATCTCTTTGGATACTACAGATGCCAAATCTTCGCTTTTCTGTATTTTTGAACTCTTGCAAAAGCTAACTACTTAGTACTGCAACAGGCATGTAATATACACTTAGTGAATGTCGTCGCGCGTGCGTGTGTGTGGATGATGTCATTGTGTGTGTGGATGGATGGATGGATGGACAGAGCACACATAGTAGACAGATGTAGTATAAACTCATCCATTCGACAAAACGCCATTTGCACATTTGCACTGGGAGGAAAAGTGTCTATAGAGAGAAATCAACCATGATTCTCCCGTTCAGGTCATTCGCCATCTAGTGGGACAGGGAGGAATGTGCACCCCTCCCTGAAAAGGCAGAGCCGGATGCAATTAAGAGTTGTGTTGGAAGAGGGTCGTGGCACCTCCTATGAGATCGTGGAGGTGGATGTGGCCCTTTAAGTCTGGGGGAACTTTCCCGATGAGGAGGGGCAGTCTGGGGCAAGGATCCCGAGAACTAAGGCTGGGACACGGGGCAGGTGTGATGTCAAGCAGGATCTCTGGCCATATGGGAAGCAGGGCTTCCCATACTGATGGGGACCACGTCTTGGACCTCCGTGGGCTGTGCACAAGACTTGGCTGTAGAGAGAGGCTGTGAACGCTGGGGGTGGCAGAGGCCAGAGGGGGAAGGGAGCACGAGGGGGAGCCAGGCCAGCTCCCACAAGCCTGCACCGTCCTCTCGGCAAGGGCACCCTGAACTGGCTGTGCCCACGTCCAGGCATGCCAGGCAGGGCCCCCCTGCCAACAGCTCGTTTGACTTCTCCAGTTGGCTGTGGCTGGAATCTTATTTAAGAGGGGAGAGAGGCAGCCTCATAAGTAAAAGAGACGGGACTTCAGAATCAGGCCTGGCTCTGCCCTTTCTCACCGTGGGAACTTAAGCAAGTGCCTCACTTCCCTGAGCCTGTTTCTTCAACTATAATATGGACGTAATATCACTTACTCCAGGATAGTTAAGGGACAATGACTGGGGGAGGCCAGACAAGGGAGATGAGGTACGCATTCAAGGTGCCAGCGAGGTTGGAGTATTTATAATTTATTAAAGATTTTATTTATTTATTTGAGAGCGAGTGCGTGTGCACACACACACACACACACGTATGAGCAGGGTGGGGGGAGCAGAAGGAGAAGGAGAAGCAGGCTCCCCGCTGAGCAGAGAGCCCGATGCGGGGCTCGATCCCAGGACCCCGAGACCATGACCTGAGCTGAAGGCAGAGGCTTCACCCACTGAGCCACCCAGGCGCCCCTAAATACGTTTTCTAATTGAAGTTGTCGTTGTGGAAGAAACAGAATTTGTGAACTTCCTTGCACTTAGGGTACAATGTCACATTGTTTTGTTCTGAATTATGCACAGAGGGGTTGACTTTTCAGGACTTAGTCCTCCAAAGGAATTATCAGGCCCCGAGGAGGGCAAGACCAGGGTACAAGATGCTTGTCGAGAGCCGACTGATGTCTAGGGAAAGGAGGTGACACACACAATCCACCCTACTGAGACCCAAGTCGCAGGAAAGTCTCTCAAATCACAGGAGACAATTCTGAGATTTTTATCCTGGGGACGGAAGGCCAGCAGGAGACTCAGAACCAAGGGTGTTAACAGTTACAGAATCCTAAAAAGATCATTGAATTCAACGGCCTCATTTTACAGGCAGAGAGAAAGAACCCCCATAGATAAAGATTTGTTGGGGTGCCTGGGTCCCTGAAGCTAGGAGTCTCCAAGGGAGAGGAGGCCCCGTGTCCCACCCCTGTCCCCCACAGTGGTACCAGCCCTGTTCAGTGTCATGCATTCCCCGAGTCCCTCCCTGCTCAGCTTGGGGGTTCTGGCACCAGAGGAACAGTCCTGCCTCCAGGCCCACAGCCCGGGGGCAAAGCCAGTCAGGCGCATAAGGGATAAGTAACAACTCTGTCCTTCTCTGTGCCAAGAATGCCAAAAGAGCCACTTAGGAATGGCTCCCTCTCCAGAGGAGGCGGGCTGAGGCGGGCACCTGAGGCCCCCAGATCTGGCTGAGATGAGCCGAGAGAATGCACCTTCTGCAGAAATCAGCAGGAGACGGGAGGAGAGCGCCCGGCCCGAGGCTCCAAGGACAGAGAAGCCACTGTTTGTCAGGGACAGAGGGTACCTGGCCAAGGGACGGGGGAGGGTGGATGGGAAGCCTGGCTTGTGAACAGCCTGCGGCCATCATTTTAGCATCTCAGATGGTCACAGGGCCCCTCGTGGGTCCTGCCATTTGATTTCGGGATCCTGGGCGGGAAGAAAGCCCTCTGAGGGAAGGTCTTCCCAGCTTCCAGCCCCCAGCTGACTACCTCCCCCTCTTTCCCTCCTGTGACCACACCTAGGGCACACCACCCGCCTTTGGCCTCTAGCCCTCCCCTCCCCCACCAGAGATAGCCCTGGATGGGAAGTCTGGAATTCGAGAGACCTTGGCTGGTCCTCTGTATTCTCAAGTGTGTTTCCACTCCTGTGGACTTTGGGGACACCGCCTGACGTGGGTCAGGAGTCCCACCTCTGAAGATTGTTAAAGGGTCAGTGAGGTGACAGTGTGCGTTCCCCAGACCGAACACCCCGGTTCGTGTTCTCAGGGGGAGAGAACGGAAACAGGAACTGGCGCTGGAGCTCAGGGCGTGGGGAAAGGGGGTGCCCAGAGCTCCTGAGCAGGGGACCTGCCTGGGGGATGTCCAGGGGAGGGTGACAAGGCTCCATCTTGCCGGCTGTCAGCCAGCACCGCTGGATTCGCACTCATTAACCCTCTGGGGCCTCTGTGCAGGTCTAGCGATGGTCATTATGGCAACTGGGGCTGCTGAGACCTTCCCGTGGGCCAGGCCACACAAGACTTCTGAGAGGTGGGTGCTTCCAGTCGTGTGCAGGGCCGAGAGGGCGTGAATGCGAGCCCAGAGATCAGAGAGGGCGGGAGGGAGGCGTGTAGGTAGGTGAAGGGCTTCATGCGGGGCGGGGCTGGGGGGCGCCCCTGGAGGCAAGGAACCCCAGGCACTGAGGCGCTTTCAGGCTCAGGTGTGAGCTCCTGGTAATCAGCTCTTCTGAAGACCCCTTTCGGGCGAAGTAGGGGCACCACAAAAGGAAAGGCGGGAGGAGACACCAGGACCTCTTCCTCTTCCAAACTCCAGATCTGCAAGCAGCTCGGGGACCCGGACGCTCACTCGGAGCGCCTTGATTATGCTAATTTAAGCCCCGCCCCGCCCGCCCAGGAGGCCCCGCCCCTCAAGCGGCCTATTGTGGTGGAGGGGCGGGGTCATGCTAATGAGGCCAGTCGGGCCTCGCTCCCTGTGCCCGCGGCTCCTCCGAGCCCCGGCGAGGCGGCGGCGACGAAAGCCATGGCCGGGGCGTTGGCGGGTCTGGCCGCGGGCTTGCACGGCCCGCGGGTCGTCCCCAGCCAAGACTCGGACTCAGACACGGACTCGGAGGACCCGAGTACTCGGCGCAGCGCGGGCGGGCTGCTCCGATCGCAGGTCATCCACAGCGGTCACTTCATGGTGTCGTCGCCGCACAGCGACTCGCTGACCCGGCGGCGCGACCAGGAGGGGCCCACGGGGCCCGCAGACTTCGGGCCGCGCAGCATCGACCCCACACTCACCCGCCTCTTCGAGTGCATGAGCCTGGCCTACAGGTGAGGGCGGCTCCGGGGCCCGCCAGCCTCGGCCCTCCGTGGCGGGACCACGCGCTGGGGCCCCGGACACCCGACCCGGCCCCAAACTTTGGTCCCCGGCTGCTCTCGGAGACTCCGACCACATCCTGAACACCCCTCTGCCCCGGCCCCGAGCGTCCTCCGGCCCGGGCCCAGCCCACCGCCCTCCGCCTGGAGTGCACCCCTCCAGGTTCCCTTTGCTGACCACCTCCACTCCCTTCCCGGGATGCAGACAGCCTGCCCTCCACCTTGACCGCTATAGGCCTGTCCCGGCTCCTCTGCCCCCCCAGAGAAAGGCCAGGGCACCCCTCACGCGCCCAGGACCCTAAGCTGTCCCTACCCTCCACTCTGGGGCGGATCCACCAGACCGCCCCAGGCCTCCGCGCCCTCCCCAGCACCCCTGGCCCAGACCCACTTCATTCCTGCACTCAGGCGACACTCCTCACGCCCGTGACTGTCCGGACTCATGGCCAACGTCGTTCGAAACCCAGTCTCTCGTCCACCCTGTACTCCCCAATTGCCGGGACACCTGTCCTTGACCTGCTAGATGGAGGGTGCCCCGGGCGGCCCGAGGAGGACGCGGCTGGCAGAGTTCCCCAGCGGTCGCCCGGCAGGGGGTGCTGCACGCCACTTGGGGGTTGGTGCCCGGGAGGCCTGGGTTCGCCTACCCCGGTCTCCCGCGCTAGGCTGAGCGCCTAAGGGCGCCTGGGACCCCGGCTCGGTGCGTCGCAGAGAGTACGTACGGACCGCGCCCGGCCCTAGCTCCACGCCTGGGTCCCAGGGGAGGGCGCGAACCCGGGTTCTGGCCCAGTGCCCTGGAGCAAAGTTCCCAGGAGCGGAGGGGCCAGGATAAATTATCAACCGAAAACCGTGGAGGTGACAGGGGGACCGGCTGGCCTTGATCTTTTCTCTGTGCAAATATTCCTCTTCCTCTGCGGCGTCTCCTCCCCTTCTGAGAACCGCTGGATACAGAACAGCCCTTGAGGCTCCGACCGGGAGCCAGGGCTGGGGTGGGATTGCGAGGGTGTTGCCCACCCCCAGCCGCGGCAGCCCAGCCGAGACCCCATTGGCTGGAGGCGATGTAACCTTGGCCCACATGCTCTGGCCCCAGGCCCAGGTCATGTTGCAACCTGATCGTCCAGTGCGCTGGACCGATGTGGAAAGTTCAAATTCCCGTCCCTTTCTTCCCTTCCCCCGCCTCCTGGGACATCACGGGACCCACTGGGAGAGGGCATTTAAGGTCTTGGTGCACCGGATGTGGGCACCCCTCCTCCCCAGGCTCTCCCAGGGCGCCCCATTTCTCACCTGCCCCCAACTTTAGCTTCCTGCTTTATACCGCATCCCACCCAACCCCAAACCATGGGTGGCCAAAGGGAGGGGTTTCGGGGGAAGGGGCAAGGTTGGGGCTAGAGCGTGCTCCAAGATCTGACCCCACTAAGGGGCTGACTAGAATCTGGTGTGACCCAAGGCAGCTGGGGAGGAGAGGGCTGTGCATTCTCCCTAAACGCCCAGAATATCCCATCTCTGGGGGTGTCCAAGTGCCAGGGATGGAGGTGGCTCAGTACTAGAGGAGACTTTCCCCTCTACCGTAGAGGGGAAAAATCTGAGGTTCAGACAGGGACAGTGTTTTAGCTCTTGAATACCCCTAATTATAGGGGTTCCCTGGAAGGGAGAGTATGGGGGAAGCCAGGGTGACCCAAGAGAGTGACTGACTGGATGGGAAAAGACAGCCAGGCAAGGGGTCTATCTAGGGGCGCTTGACCAGGAGGACCGGATGAAAGACCAGTTTCATCCCCGGCCAGGGCAGTGTGGACTTCCCTTCTAGGAGGAGAACCAGAGTTCACGATTCTGTGGGTGGAAGCCCCAGGGAGACAGGTTCTGGAAGTTCCATAAAAACACTTGCTCATGGTCAGAGCTGGCTAGCTATGGAAAGCCTAGCATCCAGCAGAGAGCAAGGAGGACCCTGTTAGGGAGACTCTAGGGGAAGTCCTATCAGGGAGACTGGGGACCAGGTAAGGGGTGGGGAGTCAGTCGGGCTGAACTAGGAGTCCTAGGTTTTCTCCAAGCTATCCCCAAGAGTCCCAGACTTTCTGTTGGTCATGAGAAGCCCTCGAACCCTGGTGCCAGGCTTTTTCCTCCGGGCCGGGCCCCTCGGCTCCCCTACCACCCAGCAAGCCCGGCACAAGCAAAATGGCTTTCCTCCTGCCCTTGGATGTTGTCACTGTCTCATCTCCCTAAACACTGCGTTGGCCACACACACACCATAGCCTCAGCGGGGAAGCAGGGGGGAGGGCAGGCAGGCCGGGGCCCTGGGTGATCAGAGTGCTAGGAGGTTGCTGGGATACAGGTGGGGGCAACAGACTCCGAGGTTCCCCCCGCCCGGGGGGTGCCACAGAAGAAGCTGGCCCAGGAGGTATCAGTGTATCCCATCGAAGTCTCCCTACTAGACAGATGGTGTTTATCTAACTTAGGAAGGAGGAGGCCAGCCAGCAGGCATGGGCTATGTACTCTATTTGGGTAATGAGGCCTGTGGTACCCTAGGGTAGCAGTCCTCCCCCGCTCCCTACCTGGAAACAAACACAGGAGCTTGGAGACCAGAGAGGAGAGGGGACCCAGTGACCCATGCACCTAGGGGCTGTAGGAGCCAGATTGCCCCCCTCCCCACCCACCCCTTAGCCCCAAGATGACAGAGAAGACTTGGAAGAAAGCAGACCTGGGGTTCTGAAAAACTAAGTCTTGGGGCCTCAGCCTCCCAGGTGAGCAAAGGCTGAGAAGGTGGGCCAGAGCGGGCTGGAACATGAGGAGGGAAGGGAGAACGGAGGGGCCAGTGGGGGTCTAGACCCTGAGGATCTTGTCCTCCTAGGTCAGCTCCTTAGCGGTGGTAGACTTGGCCTGTGTCTAGCACATCCTGACCTTGGGAGTCAAGCCCCTCACCTGTGTAGGGCCCTTCCATCTCGTGGATTTGATTGACTCCTCGGATTAGGGCCAGGGTTAAGGGTCGGGATCGGGGTGCTGCCTCCCCGCTGCCCACCGCTCCAGCATCCCAGCTGTCTTCCTTTGGAGCCTGATGGCTACGGTCTTACACACATCCTTGAGAGGGGGCAACCCTTCGAGCTCAGCCCAGATCGCCATCCTGGGATACTGGAGTGGGCAGCCGCCAGAAGGGCAGTGAAAAGGCAGCAGCTGGCTGCTTGGTAGCCACTTCTGGCAAAGAGACTCCCTCCCCACCCAGGCACACCTTTCCCCATCCCCTGGAGGCTGATGGGGGCCAGTGAGCCTGAAAGCCACAGGGCCTGAGTGCATCTCTACCATGTGACCTTGGGAATGGCCCTGCACCTTCCTGACACTCAGTTTGCAAATGGGTTTGCGAACCCTACCTAGCGGGCCCTAGCAGGGACCTATATGGAAGGTCCGACTCTCGACTCTCGGGGTGGGAATTTCAGGCAGGTAAGAGGGAGTGGTGGGGGAGGGGCCCCTCAGATGGCCCAGCTTGGGTGAGTACCCAGTGCACGGGGGAGAGCGGGGAGCCAGCCCTGCAGCAGCACCCTGCCCCCCAGCTTCCCCTTGCCCACCCCCCTGACCTAGCCCTCTCCCTCTGACAGCGGCCAGCTGGTGTCTCCCAAGTGGAAGAATTTCAAAGGCCTCAAGCTGCTCTGCAGGGACAAGATCCGCCTCAACAACGCCATCTGGAGGGCCTGGTACATCCAGTGTGAGTGCGCGCCTCGAGCCTCACAGCAGGGGAGCTGCAGGTGGGGGGGGAGTGCCCAGGAAACCCCCGTGGCCATTAGGGGCCAGCGCCAGCATCTGACCCCCAGAGGGTCTCGGGGAACGCATCCCAAAGGGTGCTCTCCACGGGGATGCTAGGCACAGCAGGGGTCACCCCTTGGAAGTCCTGAGATGGGCAGAGAGTTGCAGGATAGTTCAAGGCCCTTTCTGCCTTGTGTCAGCCTTGTCAGTGCGTTGAATGCCAGGGTGGAAAGAGGTGCTAGGATGCTGTCCGGGCCGGTGGCATCACGCCGCAAATGGGGAAAATAGGATCTTGCCTGGATGTCCCCCAGCCTTTCTGAAGTCCTTACTGAACTCCCAGCAGGTGCCCCCATGGAGTCTGGGGGCTTGGGGGGGGGCAGAGAGACCATGTGGTAGAACGGAGGGGGCTGCAGACTTGGGAGTTGCCCAGAGCTGCTTTCCTACCCAGTCTCGGCTCTTGCTCGCTGTGTGACCGCAGGCTGTGTGACTAACCTCTCTGAATCTGTTTCCTCATCTGTAAAATAAGGCCAACAGTCCTACTTTTCCTGGTTGGCCCCGGGGATGACACGTACAAATGGGCCCAGCACGAAGCTGGTGCTAAATAAATGATGGTTGAATCTGATATGCCCTTGAGAAGGTCACGGTCATTCATTTGGGGGTTTGAGACCCACCCACCCACCATGGCAAAGCTGCAGAGGCTGAGCTGCCTCGGCCCCAGTCGGCCGTGGGGTGGGATCTCGTCCAGAACAGCCAAGTCCTGCTACAGGATCAAAGGCTCCCCGGAACTGGGAACACACAGCCCAGGAGGGAACATATTCAGGAGGGAACATATTCAGTTCTCTGCCCGGGTCCCCTGGATTCCATCCAAGCGCAGGGGAGGGAGGGTTTCTGGTTTCCATTTATCTCTGGCGCCCAGTACTTCACAAACCATCTTATGTGAGGCTTCCTGGCAATGCTGGTGATAGGTATTATTACCCCTATTTTATGGATGAACAAGTAAAGCCCAGAAGGCTAGTAACTTGTTCAGGGTCATGGATCATAAAAGGAACAGAGCTGGGACTGGCTGGAGGTCCAGGGCTCTCCGACTCTGAGCCCAATGCTCCTTCCACAGCTCCCAGTTGGCCGGCTTCCAGTCCTCCCCGGAGAACACGTGGGATGGCTCACCTGAGAACACGTAGGACCGGGCCCTACCCTAAGCAGGAAGCTGATAGGCCAGAGGGAGTCACAGCCACTGCCACCGCCGCCCCCGCCGCCCCCACCGCCCCGCACTCCCTACCCTTCCCGCACAGAGCTGAATGGGACGCAGGCCTTTCTCTTTGCAGAAGAAACTTCTGATCCTCACCCAGACAGACAGACCCCGTCTCTGGCTATTGCCTGAGTTGCTGGAAGCACCCAGGGTCTGTGTCAGACAGAGAGGGGGCTGAGTTAATTTCCAGGATGCACTCCCCCCCAACCAAGCCATGTGACCTTGGGAAAGTCCCCAGCCTCCCTAATAAGGATCATTCATCTGTAGAAAGAGAGTAACAGTAGGTCCTGCTCCGAGGCTTGCTTGAGTTTCCAGTGAGATCATTCATATCTCACCCCACGGCCGACATACACCAGGGCTCCCCAAAGGTGATAATATTATTGTGATAATAGCGACAGCCCAAGGCAAGCCCCTTCTCCCTGAGCCCTGAGGGCTTGAAGGTGGGCTTTGGGAAAGGGAGAGGACTGGGGACAGATGGACGGCTGCCTGGCTCATCCCCCTCGTACCTGCCATCCCTCTGCAGGCTCCTGGCCTCCAAGATCCCCTCCTTTCTAACCACCCTCACTCCGAATCATCTTGGTGTCCTCTGAGCTCCCAGAGCCCTGCGCCCCTCTCGTGGGCAGGCTCCCTGCCTTGCATCAGCTCATGCTATGGTGTGCTTTCCTGATCTCTCCAACTAAGCTGGGAGTCTCTGATTCACCTGCGGATCCCCTGTTCCAGCATCCGTCCCAGCGCAGGTGCAAGGGGCTAGGTGGCTTCCTGAATGGATGAGCTCATCAGTGTTAAATAAAGCCTGTCCCAGCCCCAGGAGCCACGTGGTCACTGCCCTTCTGTCTAGAGCACAGGGTCAACGGGGTTGGGGAGGGGAGGTCCAGCCAGGCCTCTGGAGACAGCCCACCTCTTTGTTTTCCAAGCCACACTCAGCCACCAGCACAAACCCCCTCCCCTAATCCCATGGGGGATTATTTTGCAGACTGTTCTTTAGGACAGAACTTTGTAAATGAGTCCAAAGGGCCAGATAATTTCACATTCGGGTGGTCGCCCTTGTCTGTTAATGATCCCGGAGGAAGTTTGCTGAAGGCTGAGTGAGGTGGGAAAAGTCACTGCGTGGGGGTCCCAGGATTCGGAAGCCCTACTGTGTGCCAAGCTGTGTGCCAGGTTCAGCGATCTGAGCCCAAAGGGCAACAGTTCCTGCTTTTACTCCTGGCAGGGAGGCCAGCATGCAGAGAAACGGCCAAGGCCAAGTGGAGAGCCAGGCAGATAAGACTGTGGGATTTCAGAGGAGGGAGGGCTTCCTGGAAGAGGGACTGCCCTGGGCTCTCCTGATGGGAGGGCAGGGGTGGGTGAAGCAGAGGAGGGAAGGGAAGAACATTCTGCGTAGGATAAAGCCAGAGGGTAGGCTGTGGTAGGAGGGAGGCTGTTTGGCTTCAAGGTGGGGCCTATGAAGCCTAGGTCACCAGACCCTGGGCGCTCGGTGACAGAAAATGGAGGGGAGGAGACAGTGGGTGAAATACCACACATCCTCAGGCGTGAGATGATTAGTCCCTGGTTCAACAGGAATGCTGGGGGTCGATGGGCAGTTAGTGTGACTGGGAAGCAGTGTTGGCTCTCCAGCAGAGACATAGGCTTGGGAAGGATGTTTCTGGACATCTGAGAGTGTCAAGTTTTGGGACAGCCCCCCCCCCCCTTTTAAAAAAAATCCAACCCCCCCCCCCAAGTTTTGGGACATCCCGAGAGTCTATGGGCAGCTGGAAAATATCTGCAGCTGGAAAGGGGCAAGAGGAGAGAGGTTTGGGGGCGCGCCTCAGAGAAGGGCCAGTGAAAATAGTCACGGAGGCAGGAGAACCAAGGGAAGGCTCCCTGGCGGAGGGAGGAGGGGTTGGGGATGCTCTGTAGTGAGGTCCAGGAGGTTGGGCCTGGGGTGGGTGAGGGCCTCGGGCAGGCAGTGGAGTCGGGTGCTGGGTCAGAGGAAGTGGAGGCCAGGGGCGGAGATGCTTATGACAACTCTTGCAGAACTGGGGGCAAAGCAAAGTAGTGAAAGGGAAGATTAGCTTGTTGGAGTAGCGAAAGAAGGGAAGGTTTGGGAGGTGAAGGGGAGACTGAAAGGTACTTGTGGGCCCCAAAGAAGGAGCCTGGGGAGAGAGATTGGATTGGAGATACAGAAGGGAGTGGAGGAGGTGGAGAAAGGGCTCAGCTAGGTGGCCGAAGGGGACAAGGAGTGGTTCTCTGGCATCAGACTGGGCAGTGCCCAGGAGCTTGAGGCAGGAGACCAAGGGCTCCAGGCCCTGGCCTGCCCGTCTGACCTTCTTGGAGCAGCTCACTTCCTGTGGTTCCACAATCCCATTCAGCCCTGCACACCTACTGGGCTCCCAAGGAAGGCAGAGGAGGCGTGGGAGGTTCCTTTCACAGGATCCCATAACAGAGGGAGCTCTGGATGGGCTAGAGCAGGCAGGAAAGCTTTCTGGAGGAGGTGGCACTTATCTAAGCATCTGAAGCCCAGCAGGAATTCATAGTGCAGCCCTGGAGGCCCAGTCCTCTTGGGGTGGGAGGTGAAGAAGCCGGGTACCCCCTGACCTGAGCCCCTTCTCTCAGATGTGGAGCGGAGGAAGAGCCCCGTGTGTGGCTTCGTGACCCCCCTGCAGGGGCCTGAGGCTGATGAGCACCGGAAACCGGAGGTAGCTGAGCCGCGGGACCTCCTGCCTCCCTGCCGAGCCCGGCCCCTCCGTCGAGTCCCCTGTAGCGCGCGACACGAGCAGCGGCCCAGATGCGGATCGGGTGCGGGGTGGGGTCCGCGCCCGCCGCTCACTGAGCCCCCTCCCTGACCCTCCCCAGGCCGTCGTCCTGGAGGGCAATTACTGGAAGCGGCGCATCGAGGTGGTGATGCGCGAGTACCACAAGTGGCGCATCTACTACAAGAAGAGGGTCAGTGCTGCGGGTAGGGGGGCGGGGGCGGGGGTGGGCCGCGGGCCACCGCCTCTCCTGGGAGGGCCGGCGCGGGACTCCCCTGCAACCCCCGGACCCCGCCTCCCAGGAAGACCCAGCTCGACAGCGCCACCGTGTGGCCCAGAGGCTCCTCGCCGCCTCCTTACCTCCCAGCGCGCAGGGGCTCCTGAGGGGGAAAATGGGGATCCCTTTCGTCCTGGGGAGCTTGTGAGTAGGGGAGGCCTGGCGGGCAGTGATGGCAGAGGGAGACAAGCGATCCAGCGCCCACCTCTGTGTGTTCCTGCAGCTCCGTAAATCCAGCAGGGAAGGGGATCTCCTGACCCCAAAGCAGGTGGGTGATCCGGGGACCCAGAGAATTGACAGCTTCCCTTCTGGGTGGGTAAGGCGGTGGCGGGTCACCAAGGCAGTGGGTGTGGCCTCTGTCCTCTAGTTCCTCGAGAGCCTTTCTCCCCGGAGGTGGGGGAACCTTCGAGCGTAGTGGTGGGGGAGACCCAAAGCCTTCTGGCTAGCCCAGCAAGCGGTGGGAGGCACGGGGAACAGAAGTCCCTAAGAACTGGGGTTCCAGGCAGGGAAAAGTATAGGGGCAGGAGGAGGACCCTTATCTGCGGGCCATCCGGCTCCCTCTGCTGGGGGCAGCAGTTAGAGGCCAATGGGGTGACCTTAAGCCTTCGGGGCAGCAAAGTGCGTCCTGCAGAGAGAGGTGAGGAGGGCCGTGCACACGGAAGCTTCCGACCGGCTGACCGCTCCATCCCCCAGTGGGAGGCCCCGTGTCCCTCTCGTGGCTGCTGAAGTCTCCGTCTCCCTAGACCGAAGGGGGTTGGCAGCCACCGGAGCGATGGTGCGAGCAGCTCTTCTCCAGCGTGGTACCCGTGCTGCTTGGGGGCCCAGAGGAGGAGCCCGGCGGGCGGCAGCTGCTGGACCTCGATTGCTTTTTGTCCGACATCTCCGACACGCTCTTCACCATGACGCAGCCCAGCTCCGCGCCCCTGCAGCTGCCCCCTGAGGACGGTAAGGGCCTGCACCTGGAAGGGGAGGCCTGCGAGAAGCCAGGCAGCCCAGGGAGCATTGGCCAGGGGTGGGCGGCCCCCACCCCGCCCCGCCTGCGGCCCCTGACGTCACCCCTGCCCCTCTGCAGCCTACGTGGGCAATGCTGACATGATCCAGCCAGACCTGACGCCTCTGCAGCCCAGCCTGGACGACTTCATGGAGATCTCAGGTGAGGCAGCGCCCCCTGCTGGGTGGGGTGGGCGGGACGGGCCAGTGCGAGGAAAGTGCCTGGAGGACCACCAGCCCTTGGGGGGGCCCTTCCCAGGCCACTCTGGGAGGACGGATGGTCCAGGTGATTTCTGAGGCCCCTTCCTGGACTCCCTTTGTCCGGATTTGGGATGCAATTGATGTAGCCTCAGGTGAGAGCAGAGCCAGACTGGACACCTGGGCGGGCGCCAAGGCCAAGGGCATGGAAGCTACAGGCTCTGCCAGCTCCCAGGACAGTAGTGGAATCTCAGGAGAGAAAGGGACTTTGATTTTGGAGGGCCCGTTTATTAATTGACATAATTCCCTTTAAAAACTGTTAAAGAACATTCCAGGGGCTCCTGGGCGCCTCCGTGGGTTGAGTGTCTGCCGTGGGCTCAGGTTATGATCCCAGGGTCCTGGGATCGAGCCCGGCGTCGTTGGGCTCCCTGCCGAGCGAGCAGTCTGCGTCTCCCTCTCCCTCTGCTTCTCACCCCACTCGCTCTCTCTCTCAAATTAATAAACAAATAAAATCTTTAAGTAAATAAAAAAGAACATTCCAAACACACACACACAGGTAGAGAGAGCGTGGTTCACCGAACCCTCCTACAGCCATCACCGACTTCAAAATGTATCCACCCTTGGTGGGTCTGGTGTCATGGAGGCCTCACCCACTTCTCCTTCCTACGTTGTTTTTAAGAAAATTCCAGGAATTATATCTTGTAAAGCATTTTATTTATTTATTTTTTTAAAGCAACATGTTTCTGGGCCTCTGTCTCCTGACCCCAGGGCTGCTAGGTCACTGGTTTCTTGTGTCTTCCCAGAGATACCTGTGTCTGCATGGGCCCCTGTGGACAAATGTCTCTTTTTGTTTTCACAGGAGGCTCTGCTTCCTTTACTCAGCTGGAGAGCTTGTGAGACTGTCCCAGTCATCATATTTTCAGGGGACTCCTATTAGAGGCTTGGCTTGTCTCAGCCCAGGCCCAGGGGGTAGGAAGAGGTTTTCTGGGATTAAGGTTTAGTTCCATGACCCCTGAACTTCTTCCCCATAGGGTCCTGGGCCTGTCAGTCAAGGGGGAGGTGGGAACCAGGGAATGAGGAACCACCCCCACCCCTGCCTCAGCCCCGGGCAGGGTGGGGGCCGTGGGGGCAGAAGTGTTGATGGCAGTACCCAGAGAGCGAACCAGTCTGGGAGGGCAGCGGTCCTGTCTGGGCACACGTACCCCCACCACAGGTAGGAAACCTTCTCCAGGTGGGACTCTGGGCCAAGTCAGGGGCTAGGAAGCCACTTCTGTCCATCCGGGGTGACTGCTAGAGTGGGGGTGAGCTGGGGTAACCAAAGGTAGGGGATGTCGGTCATGCAGAGGTGGCGGCTAGGGTAGCCCTCTCTGGCCCTCCACGCACAGGGAGGGCCGGAAGCACCAAGGCCACCCGGGCTGCTGCCTTCATTGTCGCCCAGAGCCCCTCACTTGAGAGGAGACCCAGTGAGGAGGCCGGAACTGTATGGAGGGAGGGGGCTTGGGAGGGGTGTTCAAGGAAGAGCCATGGGCTTGGAGCAGGAGAGGGTGTCAGAGAGGGGACGCGGGCCAATGGCGGGACAGAAGCTTGGGGCCACTATGTGGGTGGCCGGTTAGGGTCACGAAGCAACTTCTCTCAAGGGGGGAGGGGATAGTTGAGGGCAAACTATAGCAGGGGCTTGGTGGTGAGCGGGCTGGGAACCCCGTGAGCCCTACAGAGCACCGGGGAGGAAACAGCAGCAGTGAGCCGGGAGCAGACCCCTGCGTGGCTGGTTCTTGAGTCTAAGCCTCAAGGGGCCTAGCGATGAGGCCCACGGTCCCCGCAGGCTGGGAGGGTAGCGGATCCGTGACCACTTGCCCTCTGCCGCCCGGTCCCTCCGCTTAAGGGAGGCGGTAGGATAAGAAGATCCTTTCAGATCAGGTGATAAGGAAAGACCCACACGAGGGCGCACATACACACACACACACACGCACACACACGCACACACACAGGTGCACACACCCGACACACGAAGGGCCTCACATCAAGGCAGGCACACAAGGACTCAGACAGAGCCAGGGAGACAGGGTCACACACGCGCAGATGGATCCCGCAGGAGGTCACCCGCTGATAGCCGCCTAGCGACAGCCTTCCAGGACACAGGGGCACCAGACTCACAGAAGAGGCACACACAGCGTTTAACCCCTTCAGGCTCTGGCTTTGGCGTGGGCTCATCTGTCTCGCTCCTGGGTCTCTTTCAAGGTGGCCTTTGGGAGAGAGGCCAGACCAGCTCCCCTGGCTGGGGGGAGCCAGGGCCTGTCCAAGGCCAGTGGGGCTGGGTCGGGCCAGACTAGGAGGCCTCGGGAGCTGGTTCAGACCCAAGGCTGGCCAGGGTCAGAGAAAGGTGCCCGGAAGGGAGCGGGTGGGCGGGCGGCGTCCAGGCCCGGGATGTGGTTAGGCCGCAGGCAGCTGCTTCCCAAAACCAGAATAGCCTGGGCTTACACAACCCGCATCTCAGACGATCTGGCTGCCCGCTCCCGGCCCTCTTCCAGGCTTTCCAGCCCCCTCTCACTCCTGCCCCGACTCCGAGCCCACCCTCTGACCCACGCCCTGACCCCCTAAGCCCTTCGGCCCACTCCCAGGCTCTGCTTTTGAGGCCCTGTTTGACCTCCCCACAAACCAACTTGTCCCAGACCCGCTGACCTCCCGACCCCACTCACCTCTAGCTCACCCCTAGAACTCCCGTCACCCTGGGGCTCATCCCCATCCTGGACCTCCGCCCCTCGCACCCCACCCCTTTCGCTCCCTGGCACTCTGTCACCCTGCCCCTTTCCATGTGGCCCCGGCTCTGCCGGTAACAGGAGGGAGAGGGGACTGCCAGGTCCTGGGATGGGGAAGGGGACCCCGTGAGCAGGAGGACTGTTTCCCGGGGTCCTACTCCCCCCCCCCCCCCCGCAGCCTCTGCTGGCCTGCAGGCAGGCCCATCCCACCCAAACCTCTGTTTCGCTGCTTCCCCTGAGTGAGACAGAAACTCCCCCAATTTCACAATCTCCTGTCGAAGCCCCCCCTCCCCCGCCTTCCCCCCACCTCATTGCCAGCCAGGCCAGCCCGGCCTGGGGACAGGGCACGAGGCCCACTCTCCGCCCACTGCTTCCAGCCATGCCTGGCCCGATCCCTAACTGCTACCGCCTTGTGTGCCCGAATTACAGATTTCTTCACCAGCTACCGCCCTCCACCGACGCCCACGGCTTCACACTTCCCGGAGCCCCCCGGCTTTGGCCCCATGGCTGACCCTTTCTTCAGCAGTGGGGTCTTGGGCTCCGAGGTGCCCCCTGCCTCGTCAGGCGTGAGCCACCTCTCGGGGCATAACCGCCTGCAGGTGAGCTCCCGTCCCCTCCCCACTCAGCCCTGCCGAGCTCACCTGCCCGTGTCCTGTGCTTGGTCGACTGAGAGGGACCGGAGGGGGAGAGAGACCCCATCTCGGCCCTCTGAGAGGGAGCAGTTCAGCTCAGGAGGAAGGAGGAAGGGCCCTCGTGAAGCAGAATGGGACCAGGTTGTAGAGGGGAGACTGAAGGCAGTGGGGGATGGGGGAGAAGGGAGGGCACGAAGCAGGACACCGCTGAGGACCGGGTTGTTGATGGAAGGCTTCCTGGAGGAGGAGAGGTTCTGGACTTAGTGAATGTTTGGGTTTAGACAGAAGAAGAGACCCGTCGAGGGCAAGCCAGATGGGAGGGGAAGCACCAACGAGCGCACAGGGAGACGGAAAGCTCAGGGCGAGGGCTTAGGACACAGGGAAGCTGCCATTTTGGATCAGGAACCTGCAGGCTCCATTCGGAGGTCGCCTCCCTGCTGCTCGGTCAGACGCCTTCTGCTTCTGCCATCCGACGGTTCGGGCGCTCCTGTAGCTCCTCGTTGAGAGGTCTCTCTCCTCAACCGGGCAGTGAGCCCCTCGCTGAAAGAGCTATGCCTTGCTCACCCAGCGGAGTGGAAGCCTTGGGTGAATGGTTGCCCAGGGACTGAGCTAGTGAGCCAGCGAGGGGGGGTGTGTGGATGGAGGGGCGTGTTGGTGAATGGATGGGGGGGGGGGGGTTGTAGATGGGCTGGGTGGGTAGGAGAGGGGTCGGTTGGATGGATGGGCTGGTAGATGGATTTGGGGAGGGATAGTTTGGCGGGTCCGTGAACAGGCTGGCGGCTGGAGAAGGTGCGCGGGCCACGGAACCCACAGTGGATGGGTGGAGAGGTTTGGGACGGGTTGACGGATGGGTGAAGGAGAGATGGCCGGATAGATCGGCGAAGGGGTTAAAACCTCGTTGGCTGGCGGAGAGATAAGGGAGAGGACAAACAGGTGGATGGACTGGTGGCTGGATGGAGTCATGCTCCTGCAGAATTTGCGCATGCGCGTGTGTCTACTCCTCCCCTCACTAGACCACAGTCTCCCTTGGTGTGTGGGAGGGGGGACAGCGGGGACCATTTCTCCTGTCTGTCTCAGGGCCCCCGTCCAGAGCTCAGCCAGGGCAAGAGGCTGCGGGGGTGGCTGCCGAGACCAGCTCGCTCTCTCCTGCTCTCTGTCTGTCCCCCAACCAGGCCCGGAGCAGCTGCCCTGGCCCCCTGGATTCCAGTGCCTTCCTGAACTCTGATTTCCTCCTTCCTGAAGACCCCAAGCCCAAGCTCCCACCCCCGCCAGTCCCCCCACCCCTGCTCCAATACCCTGCCCTTGCCAAGGGGCCTGGCCTAGAGCCCTGTCCGGCCCCCACCTTCCCTCCCATGGCGCCGGCCCCTGCTTTGCTGCCGGAGGAGCCTCTCTTCGCCCCCAGATTCCCCTTCTCCACTGTCCCTCCCGCCCCAGGAGTGTCCCCATTACCTGCTCCCACCGCCTTCCCATCCACCCCACAGCCAGGTCCAGGCCTGGCCCCTGCCCCCTTCCCCATAGACCTTCTGCCCTCGGGGTATCTGGAGCCCCCTTTTGGGCCCCACTTCCCAGTGCCCCAAGGTATGCGGCCCAGAGGCAGGTCCCCCACCCCATGCCCTAGAGGGCGGAAGCCCAGCCCCCCGACCTTGGCCGCCACCACTGCCAACCCCACTGCCACTGTCGGGGGCAGCAACCCCTGCCTCACGCAGCTGCTCACAGCAGGTAAGACGGGAAGAGCCAGAACGGCGTCCACGGAGGGGGGGGCGGGGACCCAACGTGGCAGTGGGGAGCCTGTGGGAGCAGAGGGGGAAGATTGAAGGGGCGGGTTCAGGCTCAGCTTGAGTGGGGGGAGGGGGGAGGAATTAGAGACATGGGTTCTGAACCCAAAAGGGGATTGGGCTTTTTTGGAGGGGAGCGATGGGTTTGGGGAGATGACGAGATGACTGGTGGCCCTCACACTTCTGCCCGTCCGCAGCTAAGCCCGAGCAGACCCTGGAACCGCCGCTTGTGTCCAGCACCCTCCTCCGGTCCTCAGGGTCCCCGGTATGATGGTGGGCGCTGGGAGGCGAGCCCTGGGAGGCGAGGGTGGGCCCGGACTTCGCCCCAACTCTCCACCGTTCTCCACCCCAGCAGGAGACGGCCCCTGAATTTCCCTGCACCTTCCTACCCCCGACCCCGGCCCCCACGCCGCCCCGGCCCCCTCCAGGCCCGGCCACACTGGCCCCTCCCAGGCCCCTGATTGTCCCCAAAGCGGAGCGGCTCTCGCCCCCAGCGCACAGCGGTAAAGAGGGCTTGCAGGGCGGCGGGGGGATGCCCGGGAATGGAGAAAGGGGGACTCCATCTGAGGCCAGGACGAGAGGGACAGGGCCATGGGATCCTCTCCCCTGTGTCGGTCTGTCTGTGGGTGTGTCTGTCCCTGCCACAGGTGGTGAGCGGCGGCTGTCTGGGGACCTCAGCTCCGCACGGGGCCCCGGGACTCTGAGTGTCTGCGTCTCTCCCCCTCAACCCATCCTGAGCCGGGGCCGTCCAGACAGCAACAAGGTGGCACTTGCCCTTACCCCGAGATCTGTTTGCTACCCCGAGGCCCTTCCGTGCTCCCTCCTAGGCTCACCCCACTATCTGCCCCCCAAGACCGAGAGCCGGCGCATCACCCACATCTCTGCGGAGCAGAAACGGCGCTTCAACATCAAGCTGGGCTTTGACACCCTGCATGGGCTGGTGAGCACCCTCAGCGCCCAGCCCAGCCTCAAGGTGAGCCTCCAGCGCAGGCCGGCGCCCCCAGAACCGGCAGGGCTCCTTGGTCGACAACCCCCCCTCCCCTCACCTCCTGAGACCAACTCCCAGGATCCTCTGGACACCCGGTTTCCTCCTCCCACCCAGTGCCTCAGTGGGCCCCAGAGGGGGGGCCACCACCAGCACCTGAGCCCACCCTGGTGATGCCGTAGGTGAGCAAGGCGACCACGCTGCAGAAGACGGCCGAGTACATCGCCATGCTCCAGCAGGAGCGGGCGGCCATGCAGGAGGAAGCGCAGCAGCTACGGGACCAGATAGAGGAGCTCAACGCCGCCATCAAGTAAGCGGGGCGTGGGGGGGACCCGTGGGTGCCGCGGGCGAGGGGGCGTGCCGCACGACTCCCCAGCCCTGACCGGCCCCCCTACCCCCTAGCCTGTGCCAGCAGCAACTGCCTGCTACCGGGGTGCCCATCACACACCAGCGTTTCGACCAGATGCGAGACATGTTTGATGAATACGTTCGCACCCGGACGCTGCATAACTGGAAGTTCTGGGTGGTATCCTCCCCCGGCCAGCAGTGGGGGCAGGGGAGGGGAGGGACACCGTGGCCAGACCCCGCTGTGCCCGACTGACCAGGCAGGGGCTCTCGGAGCTGCGCCCCGGGGGGATGGGCCGCAGGTTCCGCCCCCTCCTTCCAGGGGCTTGACATCTTGGCCAGCAGGAGTGCTCAGGGACTCGCTGGGAGCAGAGGGAAACCGAGGGAGGAGCCCCTGGTTGAGGGGAGCACGGCCCTGCCCACAGAATGTCCCAAGAGGAGTTTGGGAGAACCTCGAGTTTGAGGGGCGTGAGTGGAGTAGGTCCTGAAGAAGGCGTGGGGTGTCTCACTCCCTTACCTGGTCAAGCTCTTGGCTGGGCCAGGGCAGGACGCTCAGGGATGTGGGGGAGGCTAGTGTAGCCCAGGAGATGCACACAGAGGGGCCGGGCAGGCCGTGGCAGGTGGGCGGGTGGCTGCAGCAGAAGGTGCCTCCACGGCCAGGCCCTTCCCCGGGTTTGGCCCAGATGTCAGGGCTCCGCGTGAGCTGGGGGAGGGTAATGGCTGATCAGCAGCCCTGTTCCTTGACCCGGGCCCAGTTCAGCATCCTCATTCGGCCTCTGTTCGAGTCCTTCAACGGGATGGTGTCCACAGCAAGCTTACAGAGCCTCCGCCAGACCTCACTGGCTTGGCTGGACCAGTACTGCTCCCTGCCTGCCCTCCGGCCAAGTACGTGAGACACCCCTCTGCCCACCACCAGAATATCCAGGAATGTCCATTCGGCTCAGACCGCAGGTCCAGCCTGTCTTCAGAATAGCCTTGAGTTTTGGCCATCCCCACCACGTACCCCGGAGGGTCCTCCAGCCTCCAGGACACTCGCAGACAGAGGTCCTGGGAGGGGCTGACGGTCTTGCCAGCTCGTATCCCTTCCTTATCCTTCAGCATCCAGAGGACACCCCTGGACCCCAGGAGGTATCTCTCCCTCCCTCTCTCTCTCTCATTCTCTCATTCTGTTTCCCCAGCTGTCTTGAACTCTCTCCGCCAGCTGAGCACATCTACTAGTATCCTGACGGACCCAGGCTGTATACCCGAGCAAGCCACGCGGGCAGTCACAGAGGGCACCCTTGGCAAACCGCTATAGTGCCGGCTGGACACTGCCACTCGCTCGGCTACCCCAGAGCTGCTTTCCCTGGGTGTGGGCTCCAGGGACAACATCTGGGCACTCCCTTCCTGCCCCGGGCCCCGGCTGTCCTCTGTCCTGAGGGTCTAGCAGGGCCCAAATCTCTTCCACCTCCTGAAAGCCAGGAAGAGCTACTTTCTAAGTCGCTGCCCCACCAGTGATGAACACTGTGACCTGGGAGACTCGTGCTGTCTCTTGGGACCTCCATTTTCTAGTCTGCAAAATGGTCCTAGGGAAGATTCCACAGATGATGATCCCAAGGCCTTAGTAGCTGTGACCCTTAGGACCGAAGCTGGCAACTCAGGGAGCTTGGAGGAGGAAGGGGGATGATCCTGTTACCCTGCTCCCTGCTTCCCAACCCCACCCGGTTAGAACACAGGCCTCTGTTTCTCAGCAGAGAGGCAGAAAAGGAGGTTCCCACTCTCGGCTCCTTCGCTGGCCGCCCAGTGGGGAGTGGGGTGCTGCAGGATGGCATTCCTGGGCGAGGCCAGGAAGGTCAGATCCCAGGAGAGAGCAGTGCAGGGGGGGGTGGGGGGTAGCCAAACCAGGGACAGGCATCTCGTGTGCATGTGAATGCGTGTGTATAGATTTTGTAAAGAATTCTTGCCAATAAAACCAAAAACTGTTGGGGACTGTCCGGGTGTCTCACTCTGGGATGGAGAGAGAACCAGCTGGCAGTGGGAGATGGCCTTGAAAGGGCCTTAGCTTTTCCTCCGAGCCGGAAGGCTCTGGAAGGTTTTGTGTAGGGGTAGAGTAGAAGGGGCAAGGCACTCTGATGGAACCATCCAGAAGGAGAAGGTGCTGCCACTGGAGGGTAGTGACCTTCCCATTAGGCGAGATGTGCGAGCAGAGGGTGCGTAGCCGCTTGGTGGGAACGTCTACTGTGAGCACCTTATGTGTGTATATTAATTCACTTATTACATATTACCATCTACCGCTACAGGCCAGTTGTGAGCATTTCAGGGTAAGTGTAAAGCACTTAAAACAGTGACTCGTATGTAGCACTATAGAAGTTATAATTATTCATAATCCCCATCTCACAGATGAGAAGTTGAGGCACAGAGAGGTCAACCAGCCCAGGGCTGCTCGGTTACCGTCTGGACTCTAGTCTCTGCTTTTAGCCAGTGCTCTCTCTGGTGCAGGGAACAGGGGCACGCGGGTGTGGAGTGCTTTGTCGCTGCAGACAGAGGTTTGAAGTGGCTTTCTAGGAGGTAAAGTCCTAAAGACCTTCCTGGAGGTGTGTGCGTGGGGGAAAAACAGCAGAGCGGGCCGTTAGGACTTTACCTCCTAGAAAGCCACTAAGGTCACTTGACTCCCTCATTGCCAAATCCAATGACCAATTTGCAGTGCTATTCCTGACTTCCCCTGGGCCCTTGGATCTCACCCTTTTTTTTTTTTTTAAGATTCTTTTTTAAAGATTTTATGTATTTATTTAACACAGATCGAGATCACAAGTAGGCAGAGAGGCAGGCAGAGAAAGAAGGGGAAGCAGCTCCCTGCTGAGCAGAGAGCCCGATGCGGGGCTCGATCTCAGGACCCTGAGATCATGACCTGAGCCAAAGGCAGACACCTAACTGACTGAGCCACCCAGTCGCCCCAGCTTGGATCTCATTCTAGAACAACCTTTCCTGAATCCAGAATTCTCTCCAGGCTCTCCCTCCTCCCTGGCAGTGCCTTCCAAGTGTCTGCTGTGGGAATCTTCCACTGCCCCTTCCTGGCCCACTTCCTTCTCACTTTGGGGCAAGCCCTGGGCGATAGCGTTCCCTTTGGCCTCTTTGCCAAGGATCCACTCCTCTTCTGTATCAAAAGCGCATATCCAGCTGCCACCCTGACCCCTCCCTTCTGGGTGTTTTACAGCTCCCTTTACCTTGAAGGAACCAAAGCAGAACTCGTTTCTTTCTTTTTTTTTTAAAGAGTTTATTTATGTAATTGACAGTGAGAGAGAGAGAGAGCACAAGCAGAGGGAGCAGCAGACAGAGGGAGAAACAGGCTCCCCACCGAGCAGGTAGCCTGATACAGGGCTCGATCCCAGGACTGCAGGATCGTGACCTGAGCCGAAGGCAGACGCTTAACAACTGAGCCATCCAGGTGACCCAGAACTCATTTCTGAGACCACAGCCCACAGTCTCCCTCCTCAAACCTGGTCCTCTTTGTGTCCCCATCCCCGGGAAGGGCGCCACCATCCACACACTTGTACAAGCTGGAAACAGTCATCTTGGGCCCCTGCCAACTTCCCATCGCCCTGTGGCACCTGTTACCAAGGCCTGGCCAGGCGACCTCGTCGGCATCCATCCCCACAGCCACCGCCCTGGTCCAACAGAACATCCCTTCTATGTATAGCCTTGTATCAGTCTGCTGTATCCCTGACAGCTGCTTCTCAAACTTAAATGTGCACCTGAGTAACTTGGAAAGGCTTTAAAAAGCCTTCACAACCAGGTCTGGTCAGAAGCTGTCAGCGTGGAAGCTTGGACCACCAGCATTTTTAAAGTGATTCCAATAGGGCAACCAAGGTTAAGAAGCACTGTGAGAAGATGCTTTGAGCTGCAAACAGCACCTGTTTGGAGCTCAAGTTGGTTAAATCAGTGTGCTAAATCAGTTAAATAATAAATAAATTTAAATCAGTTAAATCCCCATACTATGCATGCATCAGAATCACTTAGCTAGTGGGGCTTTTTAAAATACAGATTGCCAGGGACCCCCATGTCCAGAGTTTCTGAGTCAGCAGGTCTGGAATGGAGTCTAAAAATTTACATTTCCGGGGCGCCTAGGTGGCTCAGTGGGTTAAAGCCTCTGCCTTCCGCTCAGGTCATGATCCCAGGGTCCTGGGATCGAGCCCGAGCCTGCTTCCCTTCCTCTCTCTCTGCCTGCCTCTCTGCCTACTTGTGATCTCTGTCAAATAAATAAAATCTTTAAAAAAAAGAATTTACATTTCCAACAATGCTGGTCTGCAGCCCATACAACCAAGTCTCACTGCCCCCCACAAACCCATGGGTAGAGAGAGAGCTCCCTCCCTGATCTGCCCAGCCTTCCCAAATCTTGCTTTGTCACTGGTTGTCCTTCCACAAGCTAACCTCGGCTTCCCGCTGTGACTCCTTCGGGTGAGAGGCAGACCTTATCATCACCCAAGTGGCAAGGTAGACGGAGGATGGGTCTTGGAGTGTAGCCGACCCCAGTTTACCACCCACCCCAAGGAGATGTATCTCTTGCTTCCTTGTTGACCTTGGGTAAGTCACCTGACCTGAGCCTAATTTTTTTTCATTTGTTTAATTTCATAGCATCACTGGCCTTAAAGGCCGCTAGAAAAATCAAGTAACTCCTGATGTGGGAATCCTATAGTCTTGAGTGAGCTCTCCGCAGAGCCCTTCTTGTCCCCCACATCCGTAGATTATGGAGTCACAGACCTGCATGTGTCCCCAGGTTCACTCTTCATCCCTGCGATCTCTGCAAAGTCACTTAATGAGCACTTTCTAGAGCATTACTATCCTAATCTGTGGGATGGGAATGGGAGATTAAATGAAAGGCAAAGCTCCCAATCAATGAATGTCCTATGCAAAAAATGCTTGGTGAATGAAGTTCTTAAAGGCACAGCTTTGTCGGGGCATCTGGCTGGCTCAGTCAGAAGAACATCTGACTCTTGATCTGGGGGGGGGTCATAAATTTGAGCCCCACAATGGGTGTAGAGATTGCTTAAATAACTAGGGAAAAAAAGCACAGCTTTGTCTCTAGGTGATATAGTGGTTCATGGCCAGTCCTATAGTTCTAAATAGCAAATTAAGGAGGAAAAGCCCCAGATGTTCTGGACACCCCCAGCTGTCCCCACCCCACTGCCCACAGATGAGTCAATGTCAACCCCACCCCACCCCACCCCACCCCCAAGGACAAAAGGGAAGGAAATGAGACCACACTCCATTTGCTCTCTGACTGGATCTATGCCCTCCACCAAGCTTACCGGTCTGTCACCTGTTCTCTGCACAGCCCTTCTCCTTAGAGTGTCCCTTCTAAAGGCCGGAGATCTTGCACTCTCAGGACACGTTCCCTGGTGGGCATGGAAACCTTTGAATCTGGAATCTCTGACCCTGGTATTTCAAGTCACTCTGGGTTGCAGGGCTGGAAGGTTCCCGTCCTGGGAACCTTTCCTTGCCAGCCAAGCAGGTCCAATTTAAACCTCATCAATTAGTCTTTCAGAATGTCTCTTTTTTTCTTTTTAAAGATTTTATTTATTTATTTGGCAGGGACAGAGGGAGCGCAAGCAGGGGGAGTGGGAGAGGGAGAAGAAAGCTTCCCTTGGAGCAGGGAGCCCAAAGGAAGGGCTCGATCCCCAGAACCCTGGGATCATGACCCGAACCCGAGGCAGACACTTAACGACTGACCCACCCAGGCGCCCCGAATATCTCCTTTTTGGTTAAATCAGAACGAGCTCCGTAGACCTCTCCCCAGCCTCCGGGTTTTGATATCGCACAATAAGCTACGTGAGCTGTCACCCCGGGGGAAACCTGGTAAAGGTATACGGGGAACCTTCCTGCTGGTTCTCCCAAACTCCTTGCGACTCTCTAATTTCAAAATAAAACTCTCTCGTTAAAAGTCTTTTCAAGTTCCTTTCCACTCCCCAGGCCACCCCTAAGTCTAGACCCTTATCACCTCCCTTTCGGATCCCGGCAGCCGCCTCCCTATTTTCCTTCTGTCTTTCGTCCTGGCACACACTGGTCCATCCAGACGACCTCATCCCCGTGTTGCTTCCTCGAAAGGATCCACTGTGGTGATGGCTGGAACAGCGCCGTTAACGAACGATTATCAGTCAACTGCTCGGGAGGACTCGGCAGAACCAACAAACCCAGCCTTTGACCTGCGAAGGCGACGCAGCCAAACCCGGGAAGGCGCAAGCCCCGCCCCTCGGAACGCTCCGACGATCAGGCCCCGCCCCGCGACACGTACCAACGGCCAAGCCCCGCCCCTCGGGTACGCTCCAACGCTCAGGCCCCGCCCCGCGAGCCGGGCACTGCCAAGCCCCGCCCTTTCGGTCGCTCCAACGCTCAGGCCCCGCCCCGCCGGGTGCCCAACGGCCAGATCCCGCCCCTCGGGACGAGCCAACGGCCAGACCCCGCCTCGCGTACGTGCGCGGCCCCGCGGAGACGTGCTGGTGCCCGCGTCGCCGGAGGCTGAGGTGGCAGCGGGCCTGCCAGCATGGAGCTGCCGCAGATGCCGGAGCTGATGGGCCTGTCGCTGCTGCTCGGGCTGCTGGCCCTGATGGCGACGGCGGCGGTAGCGCGGGGGTGGCTGCGCGCGGAGGAGGAGGCGTGCAGCCGCTCCGCCGGTTAGTGGGGCGGGGCGGGCCGGGTGGGGGCGACCCGCGGGGACCTCCGCGTCGTGCCACGGGCGGTTTGGGCCCGGCAGGGGTGCCGCGGACCCCCGGGGGCCTCAGTTTCTCCTTCTCGCTTCCCGAGACGAGGGAGCGGCTCGCCGGGCCGGTCGCGCCCGCAGTTGCAGGCTGCGTCCCGCGCGGCCGGCGTCTCGGCGGCGGAGGCCGAGGAGCTGTCCCGCTCCGCCTCCGCGTCCCCCCGGGGCCGCTGCGAGCTTGCAAACTCCGGAAAGCGGGGAGGGGTGAGGGGAGGCGGACCCGCATTTGTCGGCGCTCCGGGCTGGTTCTTAATAGGTGGTGGCGGGGGGTGGGGTGGGGGTGGGGTGGGCATCCTCTAGGGAGCGCGGAAGGCAGAACCCCCGAAAGTGTAAGCGAAAAAGAGAGTGAAGTCGGTTTCAGGGAGGAGGTCGGTCCTAGCGACTGGAAACCCGAGGGTGGGAGCGGTCAGCGCTGCTTTCTTCGTTGGGGGCGGTGGGGGTCAAGGAAGTCTCTGCGTAGGCAGCACGTGGCGTGGGGTCTGGCAGGATGGATGTGTCCGTGGGGCCAAGGAGGAGGGAAGCGCATCGCTGGCAAAGGCGGGCGGTTCTCGAAGGGCATTTGATGGGACCCTGATGTGAGCGGAGCAGGGCGGGTGCTGGTGGGACGAGGCCAGAGAGGGCAGATCGCGCTGGTCTCCGCGCTCGGGCCTCAGTCGCTGTATCTCCTGGAGGAACTGAGGGGCGTCTGCAGGAACCTAACAAAGCCAGCTTTGCACCTGGCCTGCTTCTCAGCCGAAACAGCTGTTTTATGCAAAAGGGACTGGAGCTCCACAGGTGTCCACTCCCTGCCTCTCATTCCCCAGTTCTCTCTGGGAGTCCAGTCGTCCTGGCCTCCATTGCTTGTGTGGGGGTCATCCTCTCTTCTCTTTAAGGAGACAAAAGCCCAGAGCCGTGAAGCAACTTGCCTAAGGCCGGGGCCGCCAGATTTGGTCGTGCAGGTTTTTCCCTACTTAGGGATGTGTGGCCGGTGACCTGCCCTTGGGTCCTGTGCCGTGTACCCGCTGAGCTGTGTGGGGCCCAGAGAGGGCGCCTTTTCTAATTTGCACCATGGTGCTGTATGGACTAACAGATCACTCGGTGGTACAGACACAGTCCCAACCCAGCCTGATCCCAAACCCAGTTTGCCCACATCCCAAGCCTGGGACCCTGTCTGGTCACCTCTTGCTGCTGCACTCCACGTCTGGCCAGTCACAGATGGTCAGAAAGGCCGAGGGAGCGAGTGAATGCGTCGATGACACGGCCTCTCCTCATAGGCCAAAAAGCGAATGGATTGCCACTTGACAAGTCCTTGAGATCCAAGAAGCAGAAACAGCATCAACGAATTCGCAAGGAGAAGCCTCAACAGCACAACTTCTCGCACCGCCTCCTGGCCGGGGCACTGAAGGTACGTGGGCACCCGTGCTCAGCACACACACACACACACACACACACAGACTCACACCTCCCCCTCCCCCCGCAGACTTTTCCTCACTAGTATTCCATGCACGTGACAGACTCTTCCGCCTCTAACCCAGATCCGTGGGGATGCCCCATTCCCATTCCTCCTCACGACACCCCATCACCAGCTTGCGGTTAATCCAGGCAGCAGACCCCGTCTGCCCAAGGGGTCCCTGTTCATACTTCCTGCAACCCTTCCCTCAGAGCCACAGTGGGAACATATCTTGCATGGACTTTAGCAGCAATGGCAAGTACCTGGCCACCTGCGCGGACGATCGCACCGTCCGCATCTGGAGCACCAAGGACTTCCTGCAGCGGGAGCATCGCAGCATGAGAGCCAACGTGGAGCTGGACCACGCCACCCTGGTGCGCTTCAGCCCCGACTGCAGGTGGGACACAGCTCTGCCCGCAGGAGCCCAGCCCCAGGCTTTATGTCCTTCCCACACCTGACTTGGGATAGTGACGGTGGTGGGGGGGACACCCTGGATCTCCCTGGGGTGTGGCAGAAAGCAGATCCGGACAGCTTGAGCACCTCCTGGGGCTCCGTGGAGGTCTCTGCATTTTACACAGCCAGGAAGCAGAGAGGGGAGAATGTGTTCCTTCTTGGGAAGTACCAGATGAAGCCCGGCTCCAGAGTCGTCTTGGAAGCCATGATAATGGTTTTCTAAACTCTGAAGGAGCCAAAGCTATGAGAGTCATATCTTCTGAGGAGTGTTAAGAGGTTTTGAACGAAGGGGTTAAGTTGCAGGGCTGAAGGAAGACCGTGGTTTTCCTCAGAGCCTAGCATAGAACCTGGCGCACAGGGGCCTCCAAACGAACGAGTGCCTTGTCTGCTACCTGTCTCTAGAGCCTTCATCGTCTGGCTGGCCAACGGAGACACCCTTCGCGTCTTCAAGATGACCAAGCGAGAGGATGGAGGCTACACCTTCACAGCCAACCCGGAGGACTTTCCTAAAAAGCACAAGGCACCCGTCATCAACATTGGCATCGCAGACACGGGTAAGAGGCGTTCAGAGGGTAAGACTAGAAGAAATAGCACCAGTTACCTGCTGAATGCGTTAGCGCTGCCTAGAGTTACGCTGGGTTCTGTGACGAAAGGTCTCTGGCTCTGGGCTCCCCTGGTGTCCCAGAGCCACAGCAGGTCCCCAGCGGAGGCAGGTAAGACCCACAATCTTGAGCAAAATCCTGATCTTTGGGGACCCTTGGCCCAGGAGGGGAGCATGGAGATTTGAGACAGCAGAGGCCTTTGTAAGTGTCTCCTCAGAGAATGACACTTGGTTAGGTCATTGACCCCAGTTCCTGTCACCACCCCCCTGGTCTTTCCCCTCTCAGGGAAGTTCATCATGACTGCTTCCAGTGACACGACTATCCTCATCTGGAATCTGAAAGGTCACGTGCTGTCGACCATCAACACCAACCAGATGAACAACACGCATGCTGCTATCTCCCCCTGTAGCAGGTGAGGAAGGAGGGACTTGGCGTCCGGGGTGGGCAGAAGTTGTGGCCAGGGACAGAGCAGAGAGCCAGCTTCAAACGGGAAAGAGCGTACGGTGTGGAATCAGGACGCCTAGATCCAAGCCCTTAGTCTCTGTTCATCTATAGTTTTTAGAAGGCTGGGCTGGGGGTATTACCTACCTTACAGAGTGGTTACAAAGATGGACTGAGTCCTGCGTATAAAAGCGGTTTTAAAAGACACGGTGTTATTTACGCATAAGATGATTAACTCTTATGAGGTTTAGCGGGTTGGCAGAAATGAGATGCCCTTAAAGTGAAGTTGTAAAGGAACCTGGTTGTGTGGCAGGTTTGTGGCCTCGTGTGGCTTCACCCCAGATGTAAAAGTCTGGGAAGTGTGCTTTGGGAAGAAAAGCGACTTCCAGGAGGTCGTGCGAGCCTTCGAACTGAAAGGCCACTCTGCGGCCGTCCACTTCTTCGCTTTCTCCAACGACTCCCGCCGGTGAGTGCCTCCTCTCTGGCATCTTACCGGTGCCTCTCAGCCCCTCTTGGCAACCAGGGCCCTCTTCCCTATCTCTGCTGCCGCTCTGAAGTGGGTAGAGTTCCCGGGCTTCAGCAGGAGGTAGGCCTGGCCGTGCATTTGGCTTCCTAGCTGGAGTCCCTCACGCCATCCTGGTGCCCTCCCCGCTCAGGGTGTGTTGGGGCTAGAGCCGTGATTTTCCATGCTGCAGGATGGCCTCGGTCTCCAAGGACGGTACGTGGAAACTGTGGGACACAGACGTGGAGTACAAGAAGCAGCAGGATCCCTACTTGCTGAGGACAGGCTGCTTTGAAGCTGCGAGCGCCACGCCGTGCCGCCTGGCACTCTCCCCAGACGCCCAGGTCTTGGCCTTGGCCAGTGGCAGCAGTATTCATCTCTACAACACCCGGCGGGGTGAGAAGGAGGAGAGCTTTGAGCAGGTCCACGGGGAGTGTATCACTGACTTGTCCTTTGACATCACTGGCCGGCTTCTGGCCTCCTGTGGGGACCGGGCAGTGCGGCTTTTCCACAACACCCCCGGACACCGGGCAGTGGTGGAGGAAATGCAGGGCCTCCTGAAGCGGGCCTCCAACGAGAGCACCCGCCAGAGGCTGCAGCAGCAGCTGACCCAGGCCCAGGAGGCTCTGAGAAGCCTGGGCGCCTTGAAGAAATGACTCTGGGAGAGTCTGGCAGGAAAGATCTGGCGTGCTGCTGCCGCCGTGGCTGCCCTTTCTTCCCGGGGACTCCCCAGCTGGGAACCTTTTGAAAGGAGTATTCTGATTTTCTCAGTGGCGGCTCCTCTGTCCCTTTTCCCCATTGAAACTATTCTTGCCTACTTTGATCTCTCTCTCTCTTCTTGCCGGTTGTGACTCCTGGCCTTACTTGACCTCCCAGACTAATGACCAAGGTGCTTCTCTTTCTCCTGGGCCCGAGGGAGGGACTCTGTCTTCACCAGGCACAGGGAAGGAGTAAATTGGAGAGAGAGAGAGAGAGGACATCGCCTTGACCTTGTGGCATCACACCCTGGTACCCAAAGGAGTTTGTTATTGTGGAGGCAAAACCTAGGGGACACCTGAGTACTAACCAGCGGTCTTGGCAGGGCTGGGAGCCTGGCGTATTTTCCTCTGTGCTGTGGTGTCAAGGAAGGGCTAGTCTTAATCCGGGCGAAGCTCCTACCTCCATTGAAGGGGAATTAAGGGATTCCATTCTGTGCCTCAGTTTTTTTACTTGTAAAATGGACATTAGATTTTCTCTCGACCTACTTATTATAGAGGTGTTGTGAAGGTATGCACGTATAAAGTCCCTCCATGTGGGAAAGAGTACTAATATGTGTTGCCTGTCGGCCAGTCTCACTTACTAACAACCAGGTGAAAGTGGGACTCCGTGGAGTTTGAAACTAAATGAAAGGAAAGAAATACATTCCCTTGGGAAGGCGAAGTTTCTGGAACTTGATCATACGTGTTGTATCTGGTTCTGCTTTAAGTTGGGTAGAGGAATCCTAGGATTCTAGGATTGGACTCCTCTCTTCAAGGTTACATCCCATTTTCAGTTTGTCCTGTATTTCAGTGTCCGCTCTGTGTCCAGCACAGCACTAGGCACTGGAGATAAAAACGAACAGGACACGATTACTGCCGTCAGTCATGGCTAACGGGAGAGGGGGCACGTGGCTGTCAAGCGCTTTCTGCTAGTTAATTCATAGCTGTGGACGGCTGCTGTCAAAGTCAAGGCCAGAGAGGGCTGAATCGGGACTCAGGCAATGGATCTGAAGTTGAAGTTGGTAAGAGATGCCGCATTTCGAAGTTCAGATGTTTTGGGTTTGAGACTGTTTCGGTGTGGGAGAAGGAACACGAGGATCCAGAAGCCTTGAATCTTGGCAAAATGCATTCATCTGAAATCACATTCTTGCTGTCTCTTTCCCTAAAACCGAGGCCTCCCCAAATATCCCCAACTCCTAAATATTTGAACGAGGCATAACCTTAGAGTTATCCTTGATGACGGACTCTCTTTTTCATTAATCCCTCCGGCCTACTCTCATCCTACCATTCCACTCCATCAGAAAATTCTTTGGGTTGGTCTCGAGATGATATCCTGAATCTGTTTCTCTCCATCTTTTCTGTTATCATCCTGGTCCTGGCCGCTGTCACCTACTGGACTGTGATAAGGTTGCTTCCTCACGGGTCCCACGACTTCCTCCCTTGCCTCGTTAAGTCCCTCTCTACGTAGCAGAGTGATTTTTGAAAATGGAAACCAGAACACATTGTTCCCAAGCCTTCCAGAGGCTTCCCATCGCACTCGGAATAAAATCCAAAATTCTCGTCGTGGCCTACAAGGTCCTATGTAATCTGGCTTCTTCCTTCCTCTGTGATCTCGTTACCACTCTGCCAGCCACCCTAACCTTGCTGTTACAGATTTGGCCAAGTCAAGTTCTGTCCCAAGAAGCTGTGCCCTCTGCTTGGAAGCCTTTCTCTTTGCTGTTGGCCGACGTAACAGGCTTGTCGTAATTCAGTCCTCCGTCCAGTTACACTTGACAGAGAACCCTCCCTGATCACCCAGTCTGAAGTAGCCCTTTCCACCAATCCCATCACACCTGCCACATCAGCTTACTTTATTTGTGTTTTGTATTTACCTAAGGCCGTCTTGAAATTATCTTGTTTGGATACTTGTTTGCTCCTGGGGCTGAATACTTAGGAAGGTCATGTGGAAGGCGCAGATGCAGGCATGGGGCCACACCGGCCCGGGTGCAGGACGATGGGAAATGGGGGGAAACTGAAGTGATCTCCGGAGGACCCATGTCCGGGGTGAGGCAGAGGGAGGGTGGCTGCTACTTACTATTCAGGAATCCAGCAGAAGTTGCTTGTTTGAGAGAAGCTAGAAGCTGGTGATTTATTGGAAAAAGGCAAAAATTAAACACTGCGGACCAAATGGAACACTAACGTGGGCCAAATGCAGCCCACCGGTCTCTCGTTGGGACCTTCTGGATTGTTCCAGAAATGTGAGCTCCACAAGGGCAGATCTTTGTCCGTTTTCTTTGCTCTGTATCCCAAGCACTATACCAGGGACAGAGTGAGCACTCAATAAATATTGAAGTCAAACTCTGGGGCCGGTTAGCAGACATTTCGATGCCCTCTGTGTGCACTGTCCCTCTCAATGTCCTTTGTGGTTTTTGTACTCCTGATAACAGACTTCTGGTTTATAATGCTATGCACATGGGTCCCGGTGAATATTTGCTTTCAGGGTGTCAGAAGAACGAGGCTAAAACACTTCTTTGCACATCTGTCTGGTTCTGGCTTTACTCTCACTGTGTATCCAGGAGGCAAGTGAGCGTAGTATGTTGAGTTACTGAAGTCAGAAGTCTTTGGCTCCAGGTTCGGCCGGGTCGCTGACTGACTTGAGACCTTGAGCAGACGGATCACAGGGCCGCTCTCTGAGTTTGTTTCCTCATCTGTAAAATGGGAATGAATCCTGTCCTGAGGGTTTTGTAGGGCCGTGAGTATCTCATGAGACAAGTGAAGCAGAAAAAGCCTCAGGACTTCCCGAGGACACTGCTCCTCTCACAGTGTCACTAATGTCAAGACTGCTTCTCTTCTCAGCATGGAAGAAGGTATCTGGACATGAACACAGAGCAGAGGCCGCTGTGTGTTTCTGATGAAAACTGTGTGTGTGAAGGCAGCATTAATATTTTAGTATTACTATCTCAACTTCTGTGGGTTTGCAATTTTTCAAAATAAAAAGCCGGGGATATATTTTACATGGTGGTACATAGCCTATTTTTATCAGTCATCAAAAATAGAACATGGTATTTAAACCACAAAAGTGCACAATTAAAAGCCTATTAATAGCTTTGGTCAGTTTCCATCAAGGTAGGAAGGCTCCTCTGCAAGATTGCCACGTAATCAGAGATGAATGGGGGTAGGAAGCACATACTGTCGCGATGAGTCATCAGTGATAGTGGGCTATCTCAGCGTAAGGTAGACCGAACATTGCCCCCAATTGGCCACAGATCTAGAAACGTAGTAATTTGGGGGTTCATGTACTTCTCTACCAGAGGCGGCGTCTTGTTGGTGAGCATGGCTTGGTTCTACACCCCGCTCTCGAGGCAGAGGCGCACGGAGGGGCACGGGTTGGCATTGCAGGACTGGCCACAGCAACTGAAGGCCTGATTGCTGTGTGCAGTTGTGCTGTGGCTTCTAAGTGTGTCAGGGCATTTCCAAGTCTCCCATTTCTTCAAGCTGCCAACTCTGATTCCAGAGTTCTGGGCTGCTGGAGAACGAGCCTGGTTTCCACTTTTCCACACGCACACCCGGTTTGAGTCCTTCCGCGTTTCCTTTTTCTTTTTTCTAAGATTTTATTTATTTGACAGATGGATCACAAGTAGACAGAGAGGCAGGCAGAGAGAGGGGGAGGCAGGCTCCCTGCTGAGCAGAGAGCCTGATGCCGGGCTCCATCCCAGGACCCTGAGATCATGACCTGAGCTGAAGGCAGAGGCTTTAACCCACTGAGCCACCCAGCCGCCCCTCATCCGCATTTTCTTGATCACTCGAGTAGCGGCTAACTTGAGTACTAAGCCTTTGATTCCCCCAAAACCCACTATTGTTTTTGCCTCAGCCAACCTCCGGCATCCACATCTTAATTCTCATTTGGTGAACTACACTTCCCCGACTCTTAATCCACAATCCACACTACTTAGAGGAGAGAGACGGAGACCCTCCATGGTGGGCATGTAACTGATCATCAGGTCCCTGGACCTTGCCAGATCTTTAGAAAAGATGTAATTGTCCACAGGACTGCTTAGTAAGTAGGATTAGGCGTATTACAATGGGCAGTCATGCCCTAGGAGGAAGCTAACACAGGGGGGCAGAGACCTCGTGCTGAGGATGTCAGTGAGGCTGCGGGATCCAGACACACTGAGGTGTCTGCCACGGGACTTGTCAGTTATAGGAACCAATAAATTCCTATTTATGATGAAGTCCGTTTGAATTGGGATATTCTTGCTTGCAATCGAAAGGCCTTAAACATCGGTATTATTAGAGTTAAACCGCCCTAGGCATATAATCAATGGCACACCCCAGTATTTCAGCGGCCTCTCTGGTACGTACCTTTAGCCATCAGGCACATCCCCAACATCTGTAAAAGCCAGAAGCAGAATACCAATGGAGATCCCGCAACATGTAAGATTTCAAAGCTAAAAAACCCAGCTGAGCCTAAATATGTCCCACCGTCCTCAGCGAGACATAACGTTCTGGAAGGCCGAGTTTGAATTAGAATTCTGAGTCCAGTCTGTGCCACAGTGTGCTGTCACAGCGTCCGCCCCCCCGCCCCCCACATGGTCTAGGCCTCATCTCTTCCCACCTGGTTCTTGGCCACATTGCAAGGGAAGCCCCAGCGCACACTTCCCACGTGTCATCATATTGCTGCAAACCATGACTTCCTACCCCCCTCCACCCCCGGCACTTGGGGCTTAGGGTGTGTACCATGGGGCAGCGCCATCGTGGAAATGGCCCCAGGGGAGAGGCTCCGGTAGGCCTTGGAAACAGGCTTGGGTCATTCTGGACAGGGATTCCAAGATCTGAGGTGGGTGCCTGAGCTATTGTCTGGTGAGTGAGACGGGAACACAAGTGCTCGCTGTCTCTGTTTCCCTGGTCCCGCAAATCCTGTGCCTCACGGAGAGGGACATAGCCAGAGGAGGCCAGGACAGGTTCCCCAGAAGGAGGCGTCTCGGCCATATCCAGCATTGTTAGCCTTGTTAACCACCCTTGGTGTTTTGCCTGCAGTTTCAAGTTCCCTAACCTCAGCTAAGCTCTCAACCCATCAGAAATGAAATGCAGGGGCACCTGGGTGGCTCAGTGGGTTGAGCCTCTGCCTTGGGCTCAGGTCATGATCTCAGGGTCCTGGGATGGAGCCCTGCATCCGGCTCTCTGCTCAGTGGGGAGCCTGCTTCCCCCTCTTTGCCTGCCTCTCTGCCTACTTGTGATCTCTGTCTCTCTGTCAAATAAATAAAATCTTAAAAAAAAAAAAAGAAAAGAAAGAAATACAGTGAGTATTGGGAGTTGTCAGGGTTCAGCCAAGTATGTCTTCTAGAAGTTCTGGGTATGTGAAAGCAGCCCTGCATACTCACCGGCACCTGGGGCCTGATTCCTGCCTCTCCAGTCTCCCCTTTAAGTTCTGCCAAGTGTCCCGCAGAGGAGTTGCAGCCAGGGCACCTGTGGAAGGCATCCACAGCTTGACCATTCCTCCATCACGCCCCAGGATCAATCCGACAGGTCAGGAAGGAAGCCACAGGGTGGCGGGGGGCTGAGCACCCCAGCTTTCTCTAATAGACTGATAGAGCTTTTCCTCCTCTTGTGAATGCTCTCTGCAACACCGGCGCCTAGTCTCTCGCTCAAACATCTCAAACTGCTCACTGGCTGGTAGCGTAGTCTTGCTAATTGAGTAGGATTTTCTGATTTTTTTTTTTTTTTTTTTTTTTTTGGTAAGAATTTTGGTTAAATATATCGAATATTTATTGTGTTTTACCCTCTAATCCCTTTCGGTTTTTTTTGTCCTCTCTAGTGGCCCCCTTCTGCCACAGCCGAAACAGGTCTGAGAATAAGGGGTACCACTCCCAGCGCACAACTTCAAGTCCAGCCCCCGTTCTCAGTGCGGTGCTGGTAACCACTCCCTCCGCCCTTGCGGCAGCTCTGAGATAGGCAATAATTAGATTCTAATTCTAATTGTACTAAATTAAAATGTCCCTATCACGGCATTGCCACAGTCGCCGAGCCGGTGCACACCAGGGCTTGGATTCACCGCCACACGATCCGTGTCCAGAGCTCACGTTTTTGGTTCCCAAGCTGTGGCCAGTGTCAGAATCCCCCAGGGCCGGGGTATAAACACCAAGTCCCAGGTCCTATCCTGCTTCGGCAGCACTGGGCCTCTCTGTTCTTTATTAGCTCCAAAATTAGCGCACGGGGGATTCCTATACGAAAGCATGGGAGGCGCTGCCCTGTACTCTTCTGCCTTGGTTTAGAATATTCTTCCGAGGCTAGGGCCTTGCCCTTGGGCATGTCCTGTTCCTACAAGTGAGTGTTTTCCTGTTTGTGCTCAGCAGAGGAAAAGCTACGGTTAACCAGCCAGCGACCCCACGGGCTATCCCATTCCCTGCTTGGCCCCAGAAGTCCTCCGGCTCGTGTCCCCGGCCACACGGGCCCGACCTCCACTGGCTCAGGAATTCTTTGGAGACTGCTTTCCTCCCATAGCCTCAGACTAACTTAAAAATGGCCCCTCATGGTTTTCACAAGCCTTCACATTCCTCTGTCCCTGCCCCACATTGTGTGCCAAGTGCTTTGACCGTCTGGAGCACAGGAGGACAAGTCTCGTTCATTTCGGCATTCTCACTGCCTAACAGAGAGCCAGTCAGCTGAATAAAAGGACTGCCACCTCCCTGGATCCCTCCCCAGTTGCCCCTGGGGCCTCAGGCTCCCCGAATGCCCAGCTGGGGGCTCATTCTGGACACCTCCTGTCAGAAGGGGCCTTTCCCACACCTGACCCAGGGACGTGGAAACCTTTAACCAGCCTGTGGTTTGGGGCACAGCCTTCGAACTCCCAGAACCTGAAGCTGCTTTAAGAGGAGGGTCAGGAATAGAGCTTGGCTTGTAGGGTTTTTTTTGTTTGTTTGTTTTTCAAGATTTATTTATTTGACAGGCAGAGATCACAAGTAGGCAGAGAGAGAGGGGGAGGGAAACAGGCTCCCTGCTGAGCAGAGAACCTGATTTAGGACTCGATCCCAGGACCGCAGAATCACGACCTGAGCCAAAGGCAGAGGCCTTAACCCACCGAGCCACCCAGGCGCCCCGGCTTGTAGGTTTTTAAACCACACAATACATGGGAGGATTCAGACGGAGTTCTCATCCTAATGGCTTGCTGGTACATCCCAGCGACTCCCCCTGCCCTTCCTCATCTTCACGCCGGCCCCTCGCTCATTCTGACTGCTCTCCCGGGGCACTGGGCTCTTCCCACTGCCCTCACCCAGCCCCTCAGCACCGTGCAGGAAACCCGCTCCTTCGTCTGCCGATCTTTCTGGGATACCTGAAGCCCAGGACTGCATCTTGTGCGTGGATGTGTTTTCCTAATTACAGCTACTCCGGTAAAGACGTGTTTCAGAGGCTAATATCTTGGGGAAGCGTACGTAAAGTTTTAGTCCGCGTTTGTCTGCTTTCTACAACGAAGGCGCACTCTTACTTAGGAAACCAGCAAGACCATCACGTGATCCGCTGCAGACATTCACGATACCCTGTCATTACATTTCCTCGTTCATCTCCCAGCAGCCCTGGTGAGGTATCAATTACTCCCTGTGGCAGATGGACACACAGGTTTGTCGAGGTTAAGTGGCAAGTTAAGAATTCAGCCCTGGGACAGAGTCTAGGGTTCAAGGTTGTTCTTGGTGTCACCTTCCCCCTGCTTCTGACCTTGCCATCCAGAGGCAAGTTCCTGGAGGGCGGGGACTTTGTCATCTTAGGAGCCCATCTTCGTGCCTCCTTCTGTTCTTAGCTCACGCGTGCAAGCAAGTGAGTGTTCACTACGTTTGTTGGCTAACACGGTGATGAACGCATACACTTGGTGCTCAACTTTTCCTGAGCCCACCGTGGCCTCCACTAACCCCCTCCACCGTGAAACTGTGCTGCCAGCAGAAATCATTCCATTACTTCTGGGATTTCGGCTCACCTCCACCATGTCCAGACAATCGGAACTCAAAGCACTAGCTACCAAGAAGACTTTGTGCCCATGCTGTTAGGGTGGGGTGGGGGTAGCTGCAATCCACCAGACCCCTCAGACCCCAGAGACCTGCTGTGGCTCCGTCAGTCTCTCTAAGACTTTCTAGGATCCCTGGAACCCAACACCATTGTCTCCTGTATTGATTCTGAATCAGCAGATGGGAGCAACGGGGGAGGGGCATTCCTCATCAGCAACAAGACATCCAGAGGCCAGGGTGATGCGGCAAGATTCAGCAACCCACGCCCCGTGCCTGCTGGACAGCATCATCACTTTGCCTTCCGTCCACAAAAAGGTCCCCCTTCCCATTTGCTATCGTGTCTTTCAGATCCAGCTGATGCATCAGATCTTAAATGAGCGCTAAGTCCTCTGCCTAGGCATTTACAGGCTATAAAATGATGGCCAGGCTGGGACACGGACATGCACCCAACCATGCCCATACAGCCAGAGGGTGCAGATGGGTGAGTCAGTAGACGGAGGGAGCCCAGGCCCCTGAACGGCTCTGTGGAGCAGGTTCTCCCCAATCCTAGCATTGTGTTGTGACCATGAACAAGAAATAAATTCATATTGTGTTAAAAGGCACGGAACAAGGTGGGGCTGTTTGTTACAGCAGCTAACCTATCCTGATAAACACGCTCAGGACAGAACGAAAAGGACCTTACTTTTATGGAGTAAAGAAAGAACCTGGGAGGGGCTGTTGACAAGCGTTTAGGGTACTGACGGGCTTCCATTGGCCGGGCTGGGCACAGAGACTTCCTGTTGGGCTCTGTGAAGGCAGCTTCCTGCTGTTTGGGGTCTGAATGGCAGTGCATTGAGGGCTCTCCCTTCAGAGCTTCCCAACTCCAATTTTAATGATGTTGCCCTTATTTTTACGCTGCTTTGTTATAAAGACAACACCGGCATCTCTCTTTAGTTACTACTCCTGTGTTGTGATTTATAATAAGACATAATACAATTCGGTCTACGATCATGGCTCTGGCTCACAGAGCCCATAACCCTTGTCCTTTTCTAAGTGTTTAGAGCAAAAGGGGCAACTTTTTGTTATGATATTTGGGGTTTTGAGGCTCCAGAAATAGCCCCATTATTCCTTAAGCCACTGCCCAGCCTGAGGGTGTGTCCTGTTTGTACAGGGGAGTGGAAGTAGCCACAGAAGTTGGAGAAGAAGCGAGAACAGGCTCACTCGGGGAGGCAGATGCAAAACTGGGCAGACCCAGTGTCAGGAGGATGGGAAGGAAAGCTCCCTCGCTCCCTTTCTCTTCTCTTATTTCTTCCACACACAGTTGCCGAGCCCTCTGAGGACGGTGTGTGGAGTATACGAGCCTTTTCCTTCCTGTGGCTCTGGGGAGACGGCAAGCCTGGCTGTACACGTTTAGGGTACAGATGGCCACGGATATTTTTTGCTTGCTTGTTTTTTATGTAAGGAGAATATTTAAATAAATAATGAAACTGGGTCTTGGCTCCCTACTCAGATGTGGATACTCTTTCTGAGCCGGGGCCCAATCTGACTTCCAAACCAGGCTACGCACAAGATTGTCTTTTAAAAAATACACCCCGGGGCGCCTGGGTGGCTCAGTGGGTTAAGCCGCTGCCTTCGGCTCAGGTCATGATCTCAGGGTCCTGGGATTGAGCCCCGCATTGGATTCTCTGCTCAGCAGGGAGCCTGCTTCCTCCTCTCTCTCTGCCTACTTGTGATCTCTCTCTGTCAAATAAATAAATAAAATCTTTAAAAAAATAATAAAATAAAATAAATAAAAAATACATCCCTCTTACCTCCCCCAGCAAAAAAAAAGAGGCGGGGGGGGAGGCACCTGGATGGCTCAGTCAGTTAAGCATCCTGATCTCCGGGTCCTGGGATAGAGCCCTGCTTCCAGCTCCTGGCTCAGTGGAGGGGGGCCTGCTTCTCCCTCTCCCTCTGCTGCTCCCCCTGCTTGTGCCGTCTCAGTCAGCTCTCTCTCTCAAATAAATAAATAAAATCATAAAAAAATAAAAGGCACAAATACCATTCAGAAGGGCTCCACCCTCATGATCCAAGCATCTTCCAAAGACCCCGCCTCCCAACAGCATGGTGGGGATGGTGAAGAGTTGGAGGATTTCAACACAAGAATTTTGCAGGGACACATGCGAAAGGGGAATTAAGTAGCACATGGCATTGAGGTCACTAATCAACTCGCTTGAAAATAGGGAGATTATCCTGGATTATCTGGGTGGGCTCAATGTCATCACAGGGATATAATGTCCTGAAAAGTGGAAGAATGAGGCAGAAGAGGGAATCAGAGATAGGGCAGCGTGAAGATGACTCACCCCCGGGGACTCCCAGGTGGCACAGTCGACATTAAGTGTCTGCCTTCAGTGCAGGTTCTGGTCCCAAAGTTCTGGAATCGAGCCCCAAGTTGGGCTCCCTGCTCAGCGGGAAGCCTGCTTCTTCCTCTCCTACTCCCCCTGCTTGTGTTCCCTCTCTCGCTGTCTCTCTCTGTCAAATAAATAAATAAAATCTTTAAAAAAAAAAAAAAAAAGGAAGACTCGCCGTGATGTTGCAGGGTTTAAAGACGGAGGAAGGAGCCATGAAGCAGGGAACGTGGGCAGCTTCTAGAAGAAGCTGGAAAAAGAAAGGAAAGAGATTCTCCTTCAGAGACTCTAGGAAGGAATGTACTTTGATCTTAACCCAGTGTCAGACTCCTGATCGACAAGGTATACACTTAGGGGACTTTAACACCCCACTTACCTCAAAGGACAGATCATTTCGAACCGAAAATCAACAAGGAAACAGTGGCTTTGAATGACACATTGGACCAGCTGGATTTAACAGATATATTCAGAACATTCCACCGTAAGACAGCAGGATATACATTCCTTTCTAGGGCACGTGGAACATTCTCCAGAAGAGATCCCATCTGAGGCCACAAAACAAGTCTCAACAAATTCTACAAGATCGACAAAGTCGTTCCATGAATCTTTTCTGACCACAATGCTAGGAAGCCAGAAATCAATCACAAGAAAAAATTTGGAAAGAGCGTTAAATACAGGGAGGTCGAATAATATGCCACAAAACAATGAATGGGTCAACCAAGAGATCAAAGAGGAAATTAAAAAAAAAATACATGGAAACAAAAGAAAATGACAACACAACAGTCCGAAATCTCTGGGATGCAACAGAAGTGGTTCTAAGAGGGACTTTTATAGCAGTACAGGCCAACATCAAGAAGCAAGGAAAATCTCAAATAAATTTCAAATAAATTACAAAAAAAAAAGTTAGAAATCACTCTGGAAGGTGAGGCTGTGGAGGCACAGGGTGACTATGGGATGGGGGAGGGAGAAAGGGAAGGACTCATTTTATTGTTTTAACCTGGGAACTTCACAGCATACCTCTTAAAAAGTGTTTATTATGGAAAGTTTCAGAGTGGGGCGCCTGGGTGGCTCAGTGGGTTAAAGCCTCTGCCTTCGGCTCAGGTCATGATCCCGGGGTCTTGGGATGGAGCCTGGGGTCTTGGGATCGAGCCCCGCATCAGGCTCTCTGCTCCCCCTCTGCCTGCCTCTCTGCCTACTTGTGATCTCTGTCTGTCAAATATATAAATAAAATCTTAAATAAATAAATAAAAACAAAAGCCTTAGGGACAGGGCCCAGGAATATGCACTTTAACGAGCTTCTTAGTGTGTGTGTGGGCGGGGGCGGGAGTGTTTTTCCTCATACTTGGGGGCAGCCCTGGGCTCTTTCTGCCTCTGACTAGCCCGTACTGGCCATATTCTTTTTTTTTTTTTTTTTTTTCCTCTTTAAACAACCTCTGGCTGTTTGATGAAAGAGAAATTCTGTGTGATTTTCTTTTCCCCGGTCTGTCCTGGCATGATTCTAATGATATCAGTAGGACTGGGTCAGTAATGGCCACTGTGCAGTCTGTAGTATTTCTTTTTCTTTTTTTAAAAAATTTTATTTATTTATTTGACAGAGATCACAGGAAGGCAGAGAGGCAGGTAGGGAGAGAGAGAGGGAAGCAGGTCCCCTGCCAAGCATAGAGCCCAATGCGGGCCTCGATCCCAGAACCCTGGGATCATGACCTGAGCAGAAGGCAGAGGCTTTAACCCACTGAGCCACCCAGGCGCCCCTATAGTATTTCTCACAAGCTGTGCCCAGGTCAACATTGTTGCCACTGTAGTGACGGACACCAGGTCTGGCCAACATGGCACAGTGTTCTATGTCAGATTCCCTCCAGGCTGGGCAGCTGTTGGCAAGAATGACTAGTTCTGTTTAGCCAAGTCCCATCGTTTTCAGAATCTGCTTGTACCCCAGCGTGTATGCTCCACTTTCCAGAATGAGTTGGAGCAGAGTTGATCAACTCCAGCAGCCTTTGTCATCTTTTTTTCTCTTGCCACCGTCCTGTCTTAGGTTGGGGAGGGCCACCACCAAGAGCAGTGGGCGAGATGGACGGGGCCGGGGATGGAGAGAGCTTGCCCAGCGCACAGCTCTCCCCTCCTGGCTGTTTCCTTGTTCCTCACTTCCCGGCACTGCTCACTATCAATGCGTGAGGGACCCACCGTCTGGGAATGTTTTGAAGCCCTCGCTGAACTTTCCATTTGTAGCCCATACGAGCGAGCTCTCAAAGAATTCCAGAAGGTTCACTGTCCCTGCTTGCAAAGGCACAGGGAGTCCTTCACAACCCCCTATAGGATTCCCTTATTCCTTGGGACTGGTTCTTGGGCCTCTGTGGCCTTATAAAGGAGCATAGCTCCCAAGTGCCTTTCGCAGAAGGACGGCCCTGATTCTGGTCCACTGTCTTCTCTCTCAACAGGGCTGTGGACAACCCAGGACGGAGGGAAGAGAGAGGACCTCCTGCAGAGTTCAGGCTCTTCCTCCCCAAAGCTTGTCTTCCAACAGGTTTTCGTAGCTGCCAGTGTGGGAGACGGATGCCCAGGGCTCTAGACTGGAACCAGTGGGCATCCCAGCTTCCTTGAGCCCTGCCCTCCTCTGAAGCAGCCAGGCGAGGAGCTCAGCTTTGGGAGATAAAATAAAAAGAGAGGGCTCACGCGTGCGAACTCGGTGCCCCGGGGGTTTGATTAAGGGAGAAATTACACGCTTTGGGAGCAACTGTGTAGAAGGCGGAGTCTTGAAAGGTGGGTATTTTGGGGGCGCCTGGGTGGCTCAGTCAGTTAAGTGTCTGCTTTTGGCCTGGGTCATGGCTTCAGGGTCCTGAGATCGAGTCCCGCATTGGGCTCTCTGCTCAGCGGGGAGCCTGCTTCCCCTTCTCTTTCTGCCTGCCTCTCTGCCTACTTGTGATCTCTGTCTGTCAAATAATAAAAAAAAAAAGATTAATTAATTTATTTTAGAGACAAAGCAGAAGGAGGGGCAGAGGGAGAGAATTCTTTTTTTATTTAATTAGTTTTTAAAAATAAACATATAGGGCGCCTGGGTGGCTCAGTGGGTTAAGCCGCTGCCTTCGGCTCGGGTCATGATCCCAGGGTCCCGGGATCGAGTCCCGCATCGGGCTCTCTGCTCAGCAGGGAGCCTGCTTCTCTCTCTCTCTCTCTGGCTGCCTCTCTGTCTACTTGTGATTTCTCTCTGTCAAATAAATAAATCTTAAAAAAAAAAAAATAAAAAAATAAAAATAAACATATAATGTATTTTTAGAGGGAGAGAATTCTTAAGCAGACTCCCTGCTGAGCATCGAGCCCAACACGGAGCTTGAACCTAGAACCCCAAGACCATGACCTGAGCCAAAATCAAGAGTCAGACATGTAACCCAATGAACCACCCAGGTGCCCCAAGGTGCTTTTTTTTTTTTTTTTTTTTTAAAAGGAAAGGACGTCAACAGAGAGCATTTGTGTGGCCCGTGGGGAGTAGCTGATAGGTACCCACGTTGATCATTCTCTTATGCCGAGAGCTCCAGTAGAGATGAGGGCAGAAAACAGGGAGCTCTTTGGGGTTTCAGGGCAGGGGAGGACAGTGGCTGACTAGCAGGGTGGGCTGGAGGAGAGATGGGTGTAGGATGCTAGTTCACTGCTGGAAGGAGCAGTGGGCCTTGGAGTAGAGAGAAGCTGTAGGCAAGAGACGCCAGCGGAGAGGCTGGCCAGCACTTGGACGAGGATGAGAGGGAAGCTGGGTCTAACTGCCCGGAGTTGTTGAGCCGCGTGCTTACACCAGGGGGATCTGTGAACAGACTGGAGAATCCTAGAGAGCTCGCCTCTTTCATGACACGTAGCGTGCTCTGCCTTGTGTTGTCTTTTCCTCCTGCTTTCCTTTCCCTCACCTCAAGGGCAGGGAGTGTCTTACTCATCTTGGCATCCCACAGCGTCCTGTATGCCACCGAGCTACAACAGGTGCTCAGGCAGCACTTACGGAGTTGTTTTAGATAAGCGGGGCTTGAGAAACGGATGCGCCACCTTTGATCCCATTAGTTCTAGAAGAAACGGATGCGCCACCTTTGATCCCATTAGTTCTAGAATCATCCCGTCCCTCCAGCACGCTGGTTCAGCTCTTCCAGTCCTCCGTCGGGCAGATGTTATTCCCGGGTCTCTCATGAGCAAGACAGCATGTGCCTGTCAAATCGCAACGTTCGTCAGTCACGAAAGCCTGAACACAGACACTGTGTCACGTTCAGAATTAGCTAGGCATTTCTCTGGGGCACAGAGAAAGAAGTTTCTCTAGAGGGCGGAGAAGTAGCCACTACCAATCCATCAATGCAAAGGGTCTCCTGCCTCCTTTGTATCTCCTGAGGCAGTTACTATACGACCTCCCTAAATACCGCAGGCATCAATAAATGCCTGTGGGGCGGAGGAGGTAGGGAGCAAGGGAGCTGCACTCAGAATGAAACATTCACTCAAATATTTACAGAGCACGTTCTACAACGTGTGGACACAGGCCCCGCATGTACCCTAGTTTCAGAGGTCAGCTTCAAGGTTCTATTCTCCCCAAAGCCTCTGGACGCCCCCCCTCATGTGGATTGGGGCTGTCATAGCACCTTGAACTTACTTAAGCCTATCATTTATAAAAGGACATTTTAAACGCCCGTTTTCTGGTCGGCGTGTTCTTCCAAACTGGACGCTCTCGGAAGGCAAAACGCGGATTTTGTCCTCAGCATTGACCACATCGCCCTTGGACGACACCGGCACCGGATTAAACCAGACCAGGTCGTAGAGAGCGAAATGGAACCTGAGATCAGGGCAGGGCTTCTCTGAGTCGGATCTGGACGTTGCAAGGGTCAGTGGTCAGTTCGCCAGGTAAAGCGACGCGAGAACTCCGGCTGGGGAACAGGTGTGGGCCAAGTTCGGGAGGCATTCTTGAGAAAGGTGTGAAATTCTGCGGTTGGAGCCCAGCAGCGCTATCTGGAAAGCGAGGGTGCTGGACACCAGGCGGACAGAACCGCGCACCTGTTAGGGTCAAGGGCCTAAAACGTAAGTCAAGGCAGCAGCCACGGCCAGAGGACCAAGGTGCCAACCCCCAAGCCCCCTGGGAGCCAGGGACCCCACTGGGAGCGCCTCGCACCTCGCCTTGCCCGCAGCACGTGCCGCCCGCCTGCCGCGCTCCCCTGCCCGCTTGGGGACCGAGGGGACTCCCAGGGCGCCCAGGGACGGCCGCCCGGGGCGGGGCGCGCAGGCGCGCTGAGGCCTCGAGCCCCAAGAGGCGGGCGGGTGCGCGCGCTTCCTCGCGCACGCGCGCACGGAGGGGGCGACGGCCGCGGTGACGCTGCTGCGGCGGGCGGGCGGCGGCGCGTGAGGCGCGCGATTCCCCGTGTCTTGGGAGCAGTGTCCCGGCCCCCGCCGCTCCCGCTGCCGCCATGTCGGGCCGGTCGGTCCGGGCCGAGACCCGCAGTCGGGCCAAGGACGACATCAAGAAGGTGATGGCGGCCATCGAGAAAGTGCGGAAATGGTGAGGGGCCGGACCCCAGGGTGCCGCCGGGGTCGCCGGCCCAGGCCCACAGGAGCGCGGGACTGGCTGGCGGGGTGGGAGCCGACCGGCGGACGCTTGGGGGGAGGGGGGCGCGCGACAAGGCGGGAGGAGGGCGCAGCTCGCGTCGGCGTGAGGTCAGAGGGCGCGCCGGCTCCCACCAATCAGGGGGGCGCCCGGCTCGTGGGCCCGCCCACCTGCCCGCGGGCCGCGCGTCTCCCGGCGGGGCTGCGGGCTTCCGGCTGCGCGGGGGACTGCGGGGCTGGGTCCGCACGCAGGACCCCGCCGCTTCCTCCCCGCGGTCGCGGGTCTCCGGAGCCCTTCGCGATCCGAGCTGCCCGCTGCAGTAGCTGACGTGTCCGGGGGGTTCCCGCCGGCCGGACCGGGCGCTCTACGTATCCGTTCGAAGTTTGCCGAGAGCCGCTCGCGGAATGTGCCCCGAGCGCCGGCGTGGCCGTCCCGGCCTCGGAGCCCCTGTCTTCCCCCGGTGCTGGGCCGCGCGGAGCCTGCGGGGCAGGCTCGTGCTGCGCGCTGGGGAGGGAGTGGAGAGCTGCCCTCGCTCGGGAACGGCTTGTGTCCTGTTCCTTGCGGGGCCGGTCGCCCGCCTGTCCTGGACCAGGAACTCCCGACGGTTTACGCCGTTCACGTCTAACACCCACTGCTCTGCTCCAGCCCTTTCTCTGGCTGACTCCGAGTCAGAGCTTTAAAGCCCGGTTAGGGGTTAGCTCCCTCCAGGAAGCCTTCCTTCCCAAGACCTCCACCCCTATAGGGAGCATCATTACCTGGGTTTTTGGGGGGGGGGGTTGTTTATTTGTTCAGTTCTCCACAAGTTCCTTATCTCGTATATAAGGGTTCTATATTGGTTAAATAATGATTTTTTTTTTCCCCACCTCCAAATCTAGGATTTTTTGGTGAAACCTAAGAACCACCACACCTTTCTCTTTTGGCAGTCTCTACCCGCAGATCCCCCAGCCCCCAGCCCCCAGCCCCCAGCCCCCAGCAGCCTAGGCCAGATGACCTCCTCTCTCCCCTGGAACTCTTAGCTCGCTTCAGCTCTTGCCCCATTACCCAGTCCATTCCTCACACTGCTCTCAGAGTGATTTAACTTTTTTTTTTTTTTTTTTTTTAGATTTTATTTATTTATTTGACAGAGATCACAAGCAGGCAGAGAGGCAGGCAGAGAGAGAGAGAGAGAGGAGGAAGCAGGCTTCCTGCTGAGCAGAAAGCCTGATACGGGGCTCGATCCTAGGACTGGGATCATGACCGGAGCAAAGGCAGAGGCTTTAACCCACTGAGCCACCCACTGAGCCCTCAGGGTGATTTCATTTTTCTGGAGACTAAATATTGCCATCGCCCTCCCCTGCTGTAGAAACAAGGCTTCCGTGACTCTTCCTGATCTTAGGTTAAAGACCAGATGGTCCTTGCCATCTCACCAGACTAGCCTCAAACTGCCCTCTTTCTGGGAGTTTCTTGTCATCTTTCAGCTGGAGCCACATGCTGCCTGACATCCTCTACCCTCTTTTCCTCCCTGCCTAGTTAACTCCTAGCTCTGCATAAAACTCGCTTTCTTAAGGGACACCTTTCAAGATCCCTAATCTAAATCAGGTCCCCTTCATAGAACTTTCCACGATTGTATTAGATTGAATTATAAGACATTTCCTGTATTTGACTTTTTAACTTAATAGAAGGGGCAGTTTGATGTTGTCAAACCTAATGATTGACTATGGAATGAGCTGTTTCCAACTTGGAATGAGGCTCTGTGAATCTAGGGTCTGCACATCTTGCTGCCTGTGTCCCCAGGGTCTAGCACAGGGTCATGTGTAGTATTCGCTGAGTAAAGGAGGAAGTGGAATGGTCTGTCCAGGAGTGGATTTTGATTTTCTAAGTCTGTAGTTCATTCTTCTTTCTGTTTGCTGAACAGCATCGTCAATATCAGCATTCACAACAGTTCCTTTTTTTTTCTTTCTTTCTTTCCTTTTTTTTTTTTCTTTCTTTCTTTTTTTTTGTTCTTTTTTGTAACCTCACATTTGGACTTGAAACTTTTAGGCTCCCCAACTCTGCTTGTCCATTATCTGGTTCTTATTCAAGAATGTCACTTGCATGTCCCCAAATGGGGAAAATTTCTTTTAGCCTTAATTTTTTTAAGGCTTATCTCAAACGTAGCTTTCTCTGTAAGATAAAACCTTAAAGCAGTCTTTGCTTTAAGGTTTCAGAAACCATTGTAAGGCTTGGAAGCACCCCGTCCTGTGCCTGCAATTCTTTCTTTCTTTTTTTTTTTTTTTAAGATTTTATTTATTTATTTGACAGATCACAAGTAGGCAGAGAGGCAGGCAGAGAGAAAGGAGGAAACAGGCTCCCCATTGAGCAGAGATCCCGATGTGGGGCTCGATTCCAGGACCCTGAGATCATGACCTGAGCTGAAGGCAGAGGCTTCACCCACTGAACCACCCAGGTGCCCCGCTGCAGTTATTTCTAAGTGGAATCATGTTTCAACCACAGTTGCACAGAGGTCCTAGGAACTCTCCTTCCATGCCATAGCCCAGTCTTTCAGCCTTCTTCTCAACTTCCTTTTTTTTTTTTTATAAGTACTACAATGATTTGATGCTTTAAAGTTTCTCTCACTCCCCCCCCCCCTTTTTAAAAAGATTTTTATTTTATTTATTTGACAAGAGATCACAAGTAGGTAGAAAGGCAGGCAGAGAGAGGAAGGGAAGCTGGTTCCCTGCCGAGCAGAGAGCCTGATGTGGGGCTCGATCCCAGGACCCTGAGATCATGACCTGAGCTGAAGGCAGAGGCTTTAACCCACTGAGCCACCCAGGTGCCCCTTTTCTCAACTTACTTATCACCATGTATCACGATGATGCCCTTACTTAGTTTTTTAGTCCTATGTGCTGCTATGTGGGACCATGTCTTATACATTCTTTATCTCCTGTAGGGCCTTGTGTAATAGGGCTTTATAAATACTAGTGGAATTGAATTAATTTTTTTTTCAAGATTTTATTTATTTGAGAGAGAGAGCATGAGTGGGGAGGAGAGGGTGAAGCAGGGTTCCAGCTGAGCAAGGAGCCTATGCAGGGCTCAATCCCAGGACCCTGGGATCATGACCTGGGCAGAAGGTAGCAGTTTAACTGACTGAGCCACCCAGGTGCCCCTGAATTACTTTTTGAAAAATAAAGAAATAATTCCAGGTAGATACCTGAGTGTGAAAATGTGCTGGTACTAAGTACGGATGTAGTGTGTGAGGTAAAAAGGGCTTTGGGGGGCGCCTGTGTGGCTCAATGGGTTAAGCCACTGCCTTTGGCTCAGGTCGTGATCCCAGGGTCCTTGGATCGGGTCCCGCATCGGGCTCTCTGCTCAGCAGGGAACCTGCTTTCTCCTCTCTCTCTGCCTGCCTCTCTGCCTACTTGTGGTCTCTGTCAAATAAATAAATAAATTCTAAAAAAAAAAAAAAAAGGCTTTGGTACACTGAGAAAAGGGTAGTAGGAGGTACAGAGCCAAAGGAATTTGATAGGGAAGTCTTTCTGGAAGGGATGATTTGCAAGGTAGGATACAGGTATAATTTGATGGAAAGAAGTTTAGAAGATGTTTAAGATTGAAGGAGATTGGGGCACCTAACTGGCCCAGGAGAGGATGTTCCCCTTGATGTTGGGCTTGTGAGTTTGAGCCCCACGTTGAGTGTAGACATGACTGAAATAGAATAAACTTAAATTTTAAAAAATATTAAAAAAGATTGAAGGAATGATCCACTGAGAAGTAGCAAATCACATGAGCAAAAAATCTGTTCCATTATCGGTTTTAAGAAGTGTTTTTCTTTCAGGGAGAAAAAGTGGGTGACCGTGGGTGACACGTCCCTTAGGATATTTAAATGGGTTCCTGTGACAGACAGCAAGGAGGTAAGTGTGGAAGAAAATCAAAACAACAAAAAGGTACCGTTTATTTCCTTTGGTTCTTTCCTTGGTTGTCTCTTAATTATAAAGGAATTTATTACCCAAAATTGAGTTGAAAGTACTTCAAGGCACCCTTGGAGGTGGTCGATCCATGCCAAGCCTCTCTTTCTGTATTATTTTCCCCCTTCATTCCCTTTTCTTAACCCTTCCTTTTTTTCCAAGGCTTAGTGAACCACAGCCCAGACCTGCTTCTTGTGATTGTCAATATGGTTTTATTGGAACACAGCTATGCCCAGTGGTTTCCTCATCGTCTGTGTCCACTTTTGAGTTGTAACAGCAGAGGCGAATAGTTGCCATAAGACCTAAACTCCTGCAAAGCCTAAAATATTTCTTATCTGGCACCGTAAGAAAAAGTTTGCTGACTGCTGCTCTTACCTGCCTAGCTATCCGCTATAGTGTATTATACGTGTTTTATGTATGTATAGACTTTTCGAATCCCTCTTCCCTGGGTTTATGTGGATAGCAGTGTATTCTTGAAAGCTACATAGTGCTGGGGCACATGGGTGCCGCAGTCAGTTGAGCGTCCAACTCTTGGTTTCTGCTTGGGTCGTGAGCTCAGGGTGGTGAGATAGGACCCTGGGGCGGGGGGGCGGATAGAGCCCCCTGGGCTCTGCACTCAGTGTGGAATCTGCTTCACATTCTCTCTCCCTTTCCTTCTGCCCCTCCTGCTCATGTGCTCTTAAGTGTTCCGTCTCTCTCTCTCTCTCAATTAAATAAATCTTTAAAAAAGAGAAGGAAAGAAAAGTACATTGCATTGCATGGTATTTGTATCTTAAAATTTTATAGAGCATTGTGCTAAAAACTTGTTTCTTTTCTTTTGTTCAGCCTTGTTTTTGAGAACCGTCCGAGTTTCTGTAACTGTAAATAGAGTTACTGCCTTTGCATCTTGCATTGTGTTCTCTTACACGCAGTGACCGCATTCACCTACACCTTCCCCGCGTGGTGAACACCCAGATTGTCTCCAACTTGTGTTCCCAAATTGTTTTCAAAAAGCTCAGATTTAAAACTCATACAGAGGGCGCCTGGGTGGCTCAGTTGGTTAATCGACTGCCTTCGGCTCAGGTCGTGATCCCGGAGCCCCAGGATCGAGTCCCACATGGGGCTCCCAGCTCCGTGGGGAGCCTGCTTCTCCCTCTGACCCTCTCTCCTCCCGCGCTCTCTCACTGCCTCTCGCTCTCTCTCAAATAAATACATTTTAAAAATAAATAAATAAAACACACAGAAAAGAATGTAAGTCCTAAATATATGGCATAAGGAAGAAACATAAAGCTAGTACCCTGGTAAAAATCACGCAGGTTAAAACATAGAGCATTGCCAACTTCCCGAGAGACCTCTGCTGGACTCGTCCCAACTTCCCCTCGCGGGCCCAAGGGTCTTTCTCCTACTTTTGCTTCTCTTACCACTTCTCTGCTCATTTGTAAACACTTCTTTCTTTCTTTCTTTTTTTTTTTTAATTTATTTATTGGTCAGAGAGAGAGAGCGCACAGGCCGACAGAGTGGCAGGCAGAGGCAGAGGGAGAAGCAGGCTCCCCGCTGAGCAGAGAGCCGGATGTGGGACTCAATCCCAGGACACTGGGATCATGACTTGAGCCAAAGGCAGCAGCTTAACCAGTTTAACCAGCTTAACCCAGGCATCCCTGTAAACACTTCTTTAACTTTATATATATATATTTTTAAAGATTTTATTTATTTATTTGACAGAGAGAAATCACAAGTAGGCAGAGAAGCAGGCAGAGAGAGAGAGAGGGAAGCAGGCTCCCTGCTGAGCAGAGAGCCCGATGCGGGACTCGATCCCAGGACCCTGAGATCATGACCTGAGCCGAAGGCAGCGGCTTAAACCACTGAGCCACCCAGGCGCCCTCTTTAACTTTATATAAACAGCATCATAAATGATCTGTTTCGTGTGTCTTTTTCTGCACAGTGTAATGTTTGTAAAATTGATCGATGTTTGTCCCTCTCCAGTGCTGGGTGGGATTTTATTATGGGCCCGGACCATGAGTTACCTCTTGGGTCCTCCTGTAGATGGCTATTTGGGTTATTCCCAGAAATCATGCTCCTGTGAACATTCTTATTCATTATGTGGGTCAGCAGATACGTGGGTTTTCCTAGGATATGTTCCTGGCAGTGGAATTGCTGGGTCTCAGAGTCTGCCTGTGTCAACTTACAGTCGTTCATGCCGAACTCTTTCTATTCCCACCAGAAATAGGAGAGTTCGCATGACTCCCCATCCTCATGAACAGTTGGTATTGTTTTTTATAGGTAAGGAACTTGTGCTTTTAACTTGGTGACTAAGTATGTAATTACTAACAACATGGAGCACCTTTTCAACGTTTAGGGTTGAACGTCTCCGATTTCCTGTTTCAGGAAGTGTCTCTTTCATCCATTTGCTTGTTTCTTCCTTATGACTTGTAGGAATTCCCTGTGTTCTAGACACAAAGTCTTTATTGATTCTCTACTAGGCAGACCTTTTTCCATTCCACGTCTGCCTTTGCACTTTCTTTAGGCTGCCTTGAGTCACGGAAGTTGCTAATTTCAATGTGGACAAAATAATCTTCTCTGTTACAGTTAGTACTTTGAAATGTTTAAATTCTCCTCTTCCTTCGAGGCCACAGAGGTAATCTTCCATATAGTCTTCTACAGGCTCATTATTCAGTTTTCCTTTACAACACACCTGGCATTGATTTTTGTGTATTTTGAAGTCGGAGCCCAATTTCATTTTTTCCCACCTGGATGTGCATTTGTTCCAGTGCCATTTATTGAAAAGACTGTTCTTTTCCTCCTACTCTGTAGAGCCCCTTTGTCATCTTTCTTTCTTTTTTAAAATTTTACTTATTCATCTGAGAGAGAGAGGGAGAGCACAAGCCGGGGAAGTAGCAGGTGAAGAAGCAGGCTTCCCACTGAGCAGGGAGCCAAACATGGGGGTCAGTTCCAGGGCCCTAAGATCATGATCTGAGCCAAAGGCAGATGCCCAATCAACGGAGCCACCCAGCCACCACCCGCCCCTTTGCCATATTTCAAGTGTCTGAGCGTGGCTCTGTTTCTGTGTGTTGCCTCCAGCTTTTTGGGAGCACAGATGACTAGAGTGACCAAACCTCAGAGCATCCTTCTGGATGACTTGTGGGGTAGATGCCCGGGAGTGGGATTGCTATGAAGGGTGTATATACCAATTGTTTTTAATAACTGCTGCCCAAAGTGGCTCAGTTGGCTAAGCTTCTGCCTTCTGCTCGGGTCATGATCCTGGGGTCCTGGGATCAAGCCCCATGTTGGGCTCTCTGCTCAATGGGGAATCTGCTTCTCCCTCTCTCTCTGCCTGCTGCTCCCCCTGCTTGTGCTCTCTCTGTGTCAAATAAAAAAATAAAATCTTCAAAACAAAACAAAAACACAGCTGTTGCCCGATCTCTCCCCAGAAGGGCTGCACCAGTGTAGTTAGTACACTTCCCCAGGAGTGCCAGGGCCTTCCGGCTTCTACAACCTCACTGGCATATGGTACGATCAGTCCTGCCATCCTGTTAGTTGTCTTTTTTTTTTTTTTAAGATTTTTAATTTATTTATTTGACAGAGATCACAAGTAGGAGAGATGCAGGCAGAGAGAGAGGAGGAAGCAGGTTCCCTGTGGAGCAGAGAGCCTGATGCGGGGCTCGATCCCAGGACCCTGGGACCATGACTTGAGCCGAAGGCAGAGGCTTTAACCCACTGAGCCACCCAGGCGCCCCAGTTGTCTTTTTTATTTCCCGTGTTCCTGATTACTTGTTGTGAGGTGAATGATTTCATCTCTTCAGATTTCCTTTTTATCCACTTAAATATCGTCTTCTCTGATTTCTTTTGCTTACTTTTGTATTGGGTCTCCTGTCTTTACCTTTTGATTTGCATGGATTTGTTGGTATCCTAGATATAGAAAGCTCCGGTCAGATTGTTACCCTGCAGGTGTTCTGTCTGACATGTCGCCTCTCTGATAACTTTATCGATAATAGGCCTTTCATTTTTTTGTGTCAGATTCATCAATTTTTTCTTAAGGTTTTTGCTTCTTGAGTCTTGTTTCAGAATTATTCTACATTGCATGATCATAAAGGACATCTCCATCTCCTGTTACGTTTTGTATTTTTTTTGGTTAATGATGAAGATATGAATCTAATTTTAATTTTCCATTACACAGAGGGCTATCTGCCCTAATACTGTTTACTATTACTATTTACTTTCTCTCTTGATTTGTGATATCATCTTTGTTGTATACCATATTCATATCTAGTCTGTTTTTGAGCTCTCCATTCTCTTTTTTTGTTACTTATTTTGTCCTGGGCTAGAGAGATTTTTATTTATACTATTCTACTAAATTATACCAAATTATATTGATTTGTATATATTTTATACTAAATTATACTAAATTTAGTATTAATACTAAGTAGGACAGATTTTCTCTCTTGCTGTAGGTTTTTTGGAAAATAGCCTTTATCAAAATAAAAATTCCCTCCTCATTTTAGTTTCCTAAAATTTATTAAAAATTATGAATAGATGTTGGACTTTATCCAGCTGCCTTTCCTGCATTTACTGAAATGTTCATGCCATTTTCCTCCTCTAATCTGTAATCTTTTAGTAGGGTGAATTATATAATAAAGTTTCTGTTGTTGAAACTTTTACATTCTCGTATGCATAAGAGAAATTCTAGGGGCGCCTGGGTGGCTCAGTGGGTTAAAGCCTCTGCCTTCGGCTCAGGTCATGATCTCAGGGTTCTGGGATCGAGTTCAGCATCAGGCTCCCTGCTCAGCGGGGAGCCTGTTTCCTCCTCTCTCTCTCTCTGCCTGTCTGCTTGTGATCTCTCTCTGTCAAATAAATACATTAAAAAAAAAAAGAGAGAGAGAGAGAAATTCTACTTGGATATGCTTTCTTTCCGCCTCGTAGAATGCAGTGTTCAATTCACAGATACTTCATTTAAGATATTTACATTGGTTCCTAAGTGAAATTGGTCTAGATTTTCTTTTATTATCCTAGCTTTACCTTGTTATAGTATTAAGATTACATTCACCTCCTGAATAAATTAGGCAATTTCCCCTCTTGATTTCTAGAACAACTGGTGAAAATGAGAAAGTTTGGTAGATGTCATCTTTAGTACTTTCTGGGCCTTCATTATCATCATGGTAGTTTTAATGGTGATTGATGCTTTTTGGTTATCTCTGGTTTTGGTACTTATTTTGCCTTTTATGTATTCCTAGAAATTTATCCATTGCAAATAGGCCATTGGTTCTTTAATAAGTCTCGATGCTAGGTCCTCACCTTTCTTCATTTCCCAGTTGTATTTAGAAATGGGGCAGGGCACTTTTTAGTTGGCCAGTAATGCTAAACTTTTGGCAGTGGATGGCTCAGTCTTGTATAATGAGGAATTAGTTGTCCCATTCCAATGCCAGTGACACCTTGAACACTGATCAAGAGTTTTCACATGTGCTGGTGTGAAGTTATTTGTGATATTCTTTTTTCTTTTTTTTTTTAAGATTTTATTTATTTATTTTACAGGCGAAGATCACAAGTAGGCAGAGAGACAGAAAGAGAGGGGGAAGCAGGCTCCCCACTGAGGAGAGAGCCCAATGTGGGACTCGATCCCAGGAACCTTTGATCATGACCTGAGCCAAAGGCAGAGGCTTAACCCACTGAGCCACCCAGGCGCCCCCAAAGTTTATTTATTAGAATGATTTTTCTTTTTTTGAGTATATGTGCTACCAAGGCAAGCACTAATAGAATGATTTTTAATTTCTAGATATATGAGATGTTTTAACTATCTTTTTAAATTTGGTGTACTGATTTTATTGAATTAATAGGATATTAGTTCTTTGGGATTATTGGGACTTTTTTTGTGATCTTATCTGGTACATGATTGGTTTTCAGACCACTCACTTGTGATTAAAACAAATATATTCTCTAGGTATGACTTAAACAATTGAAGCATTTATTATGTTAACCCAAATCTTGTGTATCATTGCTTATTGTTTTGTGTTTTTGTCCTATTATGTTTCTGAGAAGGGTGTGTGAAATTGTTGATATATTTGCTGCTTCACGGCTGATGGGTCACTTGTCATGTTTTGTTTGAAACTGTTTTTGATGTATTTATACGATTATGCCATTGTTATTATTTTGTCATGTTTGGTTTTTTTTTTACGATTTTATTTATTTATTTGACAGAGATCACAAGTAGGCAGAAAGGCAGGCAGAGAGAGAGGAGGAAACAGGCTCCCTGCTGAGCAGAGAGCCCGATGTGGGGCTTGATCCCAGGACCCTGGGATCATGACCTGAACGGAAGGCAGAGGCTTTAACCCACTGAGCCACCCAGGCGCCCCTTATTATGTCATCTTGACCTGGTGTTCATTTTACCAGTATATAATGTCCTTCTTTGTCCCTTATGCCCCAAATTTTTTCTCCTCAAATTCGATTTTATTTGATATTACAATTTCTACCCTGTCTTCTTTTGATTTATGTTTGGTTTAGTGTGTCTTGAAATTCTCTTCTGTAACCTGTTTCGTGTTTTTTGTTTATTGGGTGTATTAGCATTAGGTTTCGCTGTGGGTGACAGAAAACTCAAGATAGCAGTGGTTTAAGAAGTTTATTTTACTCATTTTCTTAGTCGTCTATGGCTAGTGCTTAGAAGCTTGTATTCCGGAACTGGTGTGGTTCTGCCCCGGAAACCTCCAGGGGCCCAGGTTTCTTCCAGGCTTTCTGCTCCTTTTTTTTTTTTTTTTTTTTAACTTTAAAGAGAATAATGAGAATTATTAATAAATTAATTTTAGTTTAACGTACCATAAAATTTACCATCTTAACCATTTTTTAAATATACAGTGTTTTTTTATGTCTACATGTACAGTTTAGTGGTATTAAGTACATTCACCTTGTGCAGTGGTATTAAGTGGTATTAAGTACGTTCACCTTGTGCAGTGATTCTCTAGGCTTCTTCATCCTGCAAAACTAAACTCTATACCATTAAGTAACTCCCCGTTCCTCTGAGCCAGTTTTGACCTTGTATTCCGAGGTCAAGATCCAGCCATTTATTCTACACATTTAGGCTCTAACCAGCAGAGCAGAAGGATGAGCAGATAGAATTTTCGTCATTTTTAGTAGGAGTCTCCTAGAAATTGCCTCAGAACTTATGTATTTACCGTGTGTGTTTGTAATAGCTTGTGTGGCATCTAGCGGCCAGGACGGCTGGGGAAGTTTGACCACCTAAAAATTCTATTAATATGCACAAGGAGTTTTGCCATAATACACTCTTTTTTTTTTCTCTCTTTGCCTCATAATGGCTAGACAAACTTTTCTTTGCTGATTAGAAAGTTCTGCATTCTGTTTTCATTTTTTTATTACCTACTTCTAACTTAATAAGACTTCTACTTCCTGTTCTTCCATGTCAATGTATGAAGCTTATCAAAGTCTGCATTACCCTTGGAACCTGGTAACACCCGTAACACATTTTTTTTTTTTTTAAGATTGTATTTATTTATTTGAGAGGCAGAGATCACAAGCAGGCAGGAAGGCAGGCAGAGAGAGAGGAGGAAGCAGGCTCCCTGCTGAGCAGAGAGCCCGATGTGGGGCTCCATCCTAGGACCCTGAGATCATGACCTGAGCTGAAGGCAGAGGCTTTAACCCACTGAGCCACCCAGGCGCCCCCCGTAACACATTTTTAACCGCTACTCCTTCCCTCCTCTCCTACTTCCATCCCTACTCTGTCCTCAGTTTTGACTGGAATTTCAGATCAGATATTTCAGTTCTTACAGAAGTTTCTTGTTTTAGTCACTGCTGAGTTAGACAAAGTAAATGTGACATATTATATACTCTTTGCACCTATTTTATCATAGCTTTCTCCTAGATTCATTTTTCTTGCTGCAACATACCTTCCAAGAGTTTTGTCAGAGAGAGCTTTTGTGGGGAAAACTTTCTGAAAGTATCTTTTTACTCCTGAAAATATCTTTGTTTCACTTTTATGTTTACTGATTATTTTACCCACGTCTGAAATTCTAGGTTTTCCTTCAGCATTTTGAAACTATTACTCAATTGTTGTGCTTCTGGTGTTGCTGTTGAACAATCTAGTGTCACACTAATTCTTCTGGATTCTTCCTAGGTGGTCTTGCATTCCTGGAAACTTCTGGAATTTCTTCCCTGTCTTTGCTCTCCCAGGACTTCTGTAAGACTATCCTGTGATGTTGATATCTAGCTTCTTTATTTTTCCTTTTCTTATCATTTGTTTCATCTCTTTCTTTCTCATGTACTCTTGATTTCTCAACCAAGGTTTTGCTTGTTTTCAGCTGTATCTATTTCTGCTACTAGACTCTGTCGCTTCATTTTTATTTTCAACAATTACATTAACCATACCAAATTTCCTCAATTGGTGGTTCTTCAAAACAACTTTCCAGCATCCTTATCTTTCTGAGGAGACTATGTTTTAATTTTTTTTTTCATATTTTTTTGAGAGAGAGAGTGTCACACCTGAGTTGGGGTGGAGGGGGGGTTAGGGGGCAGAGGGAGAGGGAGAGAAAGAATCCTAAGCAGGCTCCACACTGGGCCCCGAGCCCAGTGAGGGGCTCAGTCTCATCACCTGGCGGTCATGACCTGAGCCAAAATCAGTAGTCAGACGCTCAACCACCAGAGCCACCCAGGCGCCCCGAGACTTACGGTTTTATGTAAATTCTCATGTCTTCCTAGCCTCCTCCTTCTAGTATAGCTTCTTCTATTTATTGTTTTTAATGGTGCTTGTTTCTTCCAGTGTCGCTAGTGTTTTCTGTGCACTTATTTCTTATTTCCTGAGAACTCTGAGCTGCCTTGGTTAGCGCTATGTAGCTGAGGGTGGATGTAAGCCCGGCCTGTGGTTTTCCTTCCTCCCGGTGAATTTAGGTCACTGCGTGAGCTTTAGGATTCAGCCCTTCCCTCACCCCTGCTCCCTCCTCCCCTCCCTCCCAGGGAGTTCCCTAGTACCAGTCTCCCGGGTGCTGCCTTTGTCTGGGAGCTGCTGTCCTTCCTGGTCCCTGCCAGCCCCAGGGAGCTGGTGGGTGAAAGTTAGGGCAGCTCTGCTACCACTTTTGATTTTTTCATCCAGTCCTGGCTCTAGTGGTCCCATTACCCACAGGGGCCCAAGGTCAGGCAGTTAAATCTCTTGGGCTTGTGAATGGGGAGTCGCGGGCACTGGTAGAAAGTCCTTCCCCGCCCTAACCCAGTTCTCACATGTAAGCCCCTGGCCCTTGCCTAATTCCAGTTCTCCCTGCCCGGGACCCAGCTCCCTTTGTCTCCCAAGGGCTTCTCCCAGTGTTGGCTCAGGCCCCCGAGTTTATCGTCCCTCCAGCGGTCCGTGGTAGAGGGCCATCCTCTAAGGACCTAGTATAGACCTGCCAGATTAGGAAAATGGGAAATGACAATCAAATTGGTGAAGAAGTGGGAAGGATCTGAGGGACAGGGACATCACTGACCAGAGAGTAGATTGGCACAAACTCTACGTAGTGTATATTTCAAAGTTTTCAGCAGGACGCCTGGGTGGCTCAGCTGGTTGGGTGTCCGACTCTTGGTTTCGGCTTGGGTCATGATCGCAGTATCGTGGGTTCGAGCCCCACTTCGGGCTCTGCTGCTCAGTGTGGAGTCTGCTTGGGATTCTCTCTCCCTCTCCTACTGACCTCCGCCCCGCTCAAGCACATGCTCTCTCCAAATAGATAAATTTTTTTAAATCGTGTTTTTGTAGTTTCTGTGGTGAAGTGTGAAGTGTGATTGCGTTAAAATCATGTCTGCGTATGAAAAAAGTGAAGGGAAAGTGGTTCGTGAATGTGCAGCTGATTGACGGCGGGTTTGAGAGTAACAAAAATTAGATTTATGTATAACAAATAGACATGTATAAAAAGCATAAAATAGTAAATTTGAGCTTTCTCCCAGATTTCAACTTTGGGCTGTTGGGGTGCTCTCTTTTGGAAGTGTTTGGATGGATTTATTTCCTTTCCTTAGGGCTCACTCCTCGCAAGCTAGTGCTTACCTTTGCCCTGTGTTTCCCCATGTGTGTAACCTACATCGTGCTTGACGGAAATGGTGTTACAGGCAGAGGTGCACATGGGGTGGTCATTCTGGGTGGATGGCTTGACTGGTCAGTGATCAGGCTAGCGCGGCCTCTTTGTCCTGTCCCTACTTGCCTACGTATAAAGCGACTCTTTCCTGGGTCCGATCAGAGACCCATTTTTCCTTTTTCCTGCTGTGCTACCAGAACAGGAATCCTCAAATGGGTACTCTGTATTTCTCTTCCCTCCACATAGGGATAGGTGGGGTAGAGCATTCGGCTCAGGGCAGAAAGCAGAAGAGAAGTGCAGGGAGCGCTAGTGGCAGCCCGCGTGTCTGCCTCTCCCTTCTGAGTCACGATATTAGCACCGGCAGGATCCGTTTTACAAGAAAGAGCAGAGACCCTGAGGCTTGGGGACACCTTATCCAGAATTCTGTTATTCCTTGGGTCCTAAATCCTCACACTGTTGTCGTCACTCCTGTTCAGTCCTAATCCAGACCTCTGTGGTGTCTCCCACAGCACCCTTCTCCCTCTCTGTGGGTCTCCTGCTTGGCTCTGTCACATTCCTCTTTTTTTCCTTTTCTAGAAAGAAAAGTCAAAATCGAACAGTTCAGCAGCCCGGGAACCTAATGGCTTTCCCTCTGATGCCTCAGCCAATTCCTCTCTTCTTCTTGAATTCCAGGGTGAGTTGCATCCTTCTGTCTTCCTCGCAGGAAAAAGCAGCACTTAGCTCTGAACCCATTCGTGACGGGAAGAATAGTTCCACGTGCCCCTTCAGTGCCTGCTGCTCTACTGGGATCTTGCTGGCACTTTACATCAAGTCTTTTCCTTGAAGCCTTACAAGAACTGTGCAAGGCAGATGATCGGAGCTTCGTGTTCCATTTGGGGAAACCGAGGCTCAGAGGGGTGAAGTTCTGTATCTCAGGGTACATAACCAGTAAGTGACAGACCCCGTGTTAGGCTTTCTGGCCCAGAAGCTCTCTTCTCAGATGGTGTGTTTTATGACGATAGTGCCTTGGAGTAGGCCGCCCAAAGCCGGGGCCTCTCCTGTCCACTTTCAGCCAAGTTCCACCTCCTGAATCAGTCTTCAGGAAACGTCCCGCCTGCGTTGGCCCTGCGGTCCCCGTACTAGCTTCACACCGGGGTGGTGGCTGCTGTTCAGAAGGACTTGCCCTGGAGTTTCTTGTTTTTATCCTTACCTCAGCCTGTGATGTAGCGCAGGCGGTTATCATCAGCCCTATCGAAGGAAGCCTATGCTCAGGGAAGAAGTGTTTGCCTGAGCTCAGAAGTGACAGAGCTTTATTCTTTGTCTAGTAAAATGCTGCTTCTGTTTTAGCGTAGAAGATCCTGGTCTTTGTGGGAGTAAAGACTAGACAGGGCTTCCGATTTTCCCTTTGGAACAAGACTGGGAGCCTGCAGGTATCCACTCCCCAAGGTCAGGGAGTATGACAGAGGAAGGGGAATGCCAGGGAACGGGTTTCTAGCTATGTTTGGGGTGTCCAGTAATCACTAAAGCTCTGGGAGACATATGAAGGCCCTTTTCCCCAATCTGGCCACCATCCCGCCCGTCCCTTTCATTCCGTGAACATTTGATGAACGCCTACTGTGTGCCAGGTACTGGGTAGCACACTGGAGGTCCCAGGACGAGTGAGCCACAAAGCCTGCCTGCACAGCGTGGAATAGAAGGAAATCGGCGTGTAAAATAATGAGTGTGGGTGTGCGTGGGATACAACAGAAACGTGATAGAGGAGGTGGTCATTTCCACCCAAGGGAGCCTGGGACACAGGCTCACAGAGGACGTGGTGCTTGAGCTGAACAGTGCTCTGTACTGGGGCTTTCCAGGAAGACTGGAAAGAGCAAGTCCTGCCGGACACCTGTGCGTGAAGCGGGTCTGCGCAGCTGGACGATGGGTGGGCAGTGAGCCTGGAGGTCAGACGAGATTCTGTAGGTTGTGATAGGGCCATCTGTGCCTGCCCTGGGGAAGCCCCGGAGTTTGGATTGTATCCTCCGGGCAGCAGGGAGCCACGGGAGGATTTAGAGTGATCCCCCCGGCACCGGTGAGAAGGGCAGGTGGGAGAACAGGAGACCGAAGGAGCGGCCGTCGGGGTGTGGCGGGGCGCCGGGCCGAGAGCCGGAGGCCTGCCCCAAGGTGGTGGAGTGGAAGGAATTAACGGCCATGTCAGAGCAGTAGGACGGGTCAGCTCTGGGGACCAGCGGCTGCCGGGGAGGGAGGACGTCAGGGGGTGACTTGCAGCCTTCAGACAGACCTTCCCAGGTGGGAATTTCTCGGTCCTCAGGCGGTCAGGTGGCCCCCGGGGCTGCTGAAGGGCCTGTGTGACCACCTGCCAGTACCACCACCTTCCTTGAGATAGCCAAGAAGGCCGCGCAGACTTTAGCATTTTCTACTCACCCCGTGTTGAGAAAGGTTGAGGGCACAGCTGCGTCCCTCCCTTCCATTGGACGTGAGACAATACCACGTCTAGACTCTAATTGGTGGGTAATAAAGAAGGGATTGCCAAGCCTATCCTGACCTTCCTGAAATATAAATGTTGCATAAACCTAAAGATTCTGGCTGCCTCTGGTGCTTAGAATGTATGTTATGAAAAAGAAAATGTTTAGATTATTCAACTCAGACTGGTGACTGTTTGCCCTACTTTCGTCTGTCTGCCTTTGGCTCAGGGCGCGTCTGGGCAGCGATCATTCCATTTGGTTGTGCCCATGGCTGCCTGAGGAGGCACCCGTTCCTCTGCTGTGAACTGTTTCCTCAAGAAAAATGACTACTCTCAGCTGTTGCCTTTGTCATGTTTGTTTTCAGATGAAAACAGCAACCAGAGTTCGGTGTCCGATGTCTATCAACTCAAGGTGGATAGCAGCACCAACTCGAGCCCCAGCCCCCAGCAGAGTGAGTCCCTGAGCCCAGCACACACGTCTGACTTCCGCACAGACGACTCCCAGCCCCCGACGCTGGGCCAGGAGATCCTCGAGGGTGAGTCGCAGTTGGCCCAGGACGAGCGTCTTGGAGGGGCCTGTACTCTTGAAGTTTCTTTTCTTTGGAGGAAGAGGTTAGAGAAGGTGCCTCTGGCCTGGCAGCCTTGAGCTATTTGTTAACAGTGTGGGCTTATGAGGGGAAGGGTTGTGTCTTCCCTGCTCGCGGGGTGAAAGAAGAGACCAGGCAGCATGCCCGAGCGGCCGGCACTTTTCCTGTCGATGCCTGGTGTGCTGCTCTGAAACCGCGGGGAATAGCAGTGTAGTCTCCGCTGTGCGGACGAGGCAGTGGAGTCTTAGAAAGCTTAAATGGCCTGTCCAGGGTCGCATAGCCAGTAACTGGTGGAACCGAGGTTTCCAGATTCATGCCCCCTGACTTCGCAAATGATGCTTTTCCCACTGTATCTGGTGCATTTCTTCTGATAACATGTGTTGATTCCCCAGCCAGTGCCGGCCTCACCAGCGTGGCTCTGAGGGAAGCTCCCTCAGCCTGAGGCAGGAGGCCTTGCAGTTGGACTGATCTTGCTGCCTTTTTAGTTTTTGTTTTGTTTTGTTTTTTAGAGGGGCGGGGTGAGGGAGAGGGAGAGGGAGACACAGAACTTTTTTTTTTTTTTTTTTAAAGATCTTATTTATGTATTTATCAGAGAGAGAGAGCACACAAGCATGCAGAGAGGCAGGCAGAGGGAGAAGCAGGCCCCCCGCTGAGCAAGGAGCCCGATGTGGGACTTGATCCCAGGACCCTGGGATCATGACCTGGGCTGAAGGCAGTGGCTTAACCACCTGAGCCACCCAGGTGTCCCGAGACAGAGAATCTTCAGCAGGCTCCACGTGGAACTTGACACGGGTCTTGATCTCACAACGACAAGGTCACGACCTGAGCCGAAATCAAGAGTTAGATGCTTAACTGATGGAGCCAGCCAGGGCCCCTGACCTTGCTGCTTTTTCAGAGCCCTCCCTGCCTGCCTCAGAAGTCGCTGATGAACCTCCCACCCTCACGAAGGAAGAACCAGTTCCACTAGAAACACAGGTAAGGAACACTTTGGGTTTTCCAGTTTTGCTTTTTTTTTTTTTTTTTTTTTTTAAGATTTTATTTATTTGACAGAGATCACAAGTAGGGAGAGAGGCAGGCAGAG
>NC_081567.1:9449472-9455368 GCF_022355385.1 Mustela nigripes | reverse complement strand
TGCGCCACCCAGGCGCCTTGGGTTTTCCATTTTTTTTTTTTTTTTTTTAAAAGGGACTCTATTGAGGGGCGCCTGGGTGGCTCAGTGGGTTAAGACGCTGCCTTCGGCTCAGGTCATGATCTCAGGGTCCTGGGATCGAGCCCCGCATCGGACTCTCTTCTCAGCGGGGAGCCTGCTTCCTCCTCTCTCTCTCTGCCTGCCTCTCTGCCTGCTTGTGATCTCTGTCAAATAAATAAATAAAATCTTTAAAAAAAAAAAAAAAGGGACTCTATTGATATGAATTAGACTTTATAGCATTGAGTATAGGGTGTGGAGGCAGCAAGGGAAACTGGCGTGGTCCGGTTATGAGGTGGAGGATGGAGTTTGTCTGCAGGAAGGTTGCGGGTGGGCTTCTGGGCTGCAGTTAGGGTGGATGGGAGGTTCTAGTAGAGAGGGGAGGCCCTATTATAATTGCATGCTCTGCTTCCAGGTTGCCGAGGAAGAGGAAGACTCCGGTGCCCCGCCCCTGAAACGCTTCTGCGGGGACCAGCCCGCAGCGCCGCAGACAGCATCAGAAAGCTAGCACCGTCCTGGCGCGCTCCGCCTCCTGGCCCCCTGCCTCTATTTATTGCGTTCTGGTTCTGGCCGTGCTTTGTTGCTGGGGTAAGGGCAAGCACTGGGGTCCAGAGCCTGCACATAGGAGCCTTCTGGGCTGGAAGGTGGGACTTGGGGTCGTGGCATCATCTTCCCGTCCCTGGCACCTGTGTCCGCTTGCTCCTGAGAAGAGGAGCACTCCTGTCTTTTTTGCACCCCAAGGAGGCTGGAGCGGCAGCCATCCTGAGGTCCATCTGTCACCTCCAGGTAGCAAGCAGTCTCTGCTCCAGGACCTCTGGACTGAGCTGCTGGCGCCTCTACAGGAGGAAAGAGATGTGGAAGGCGCCCTCTAGAGAAGAGAGTGCCTAGGTTACTTGAACTTGAATGGAGACTGTACTTTCATGAACCTTCCTATTCTGCTAGGGGCCTGTAAGCTGCCTTGGGAGAAGGCCTGGTAGAGACTTTGGAGAGAAGGGAAGGGCTCTACACGAGGGCGGGAAAGTCTGTATAGGTTTCCTGCTGTCCTGGCGCTTCTGCCCATTCCTGAGTTGTCCTGCCTCTCGTGGGCTCTCCGGCTGCCGACGGTCCTTTGTGCCCTGCTGTAACCATCCTCTTCCCCCAACACACACCGAGCTTTCCCCGGTTCTCACCTGTACATTGCATTCCAGCATCCCCTGCTCCTCTGCGGTCCCCTGCCTCCTGCCACAGACTCTGCCCCAGTGAGGATTTGAGGTTCTGACAACAGTACCCATCCCCCCCCCCAGTACTCCTTCAGCTCAGACTTTCTAGAAAGTTCCCTCTTCTTTGAAATTTGCATGTTTAATTGAACTTTGTGATTTTATTTTTTGTTCAAAAAAGTTTAAGAAAATGGAAATGGGCAACAGTGAGTGAAGACATATTTTAGCACTGAATAGAATATTTTTAAAATTAAACTATTTGAAATATGTTTTGTTGGTATTTGAGTGCTTCATTCTTGAAGGTCTCAGGGGCAGGAGCTAGTGGGGGATGGCTGAGGGCCTGCCAGTTGTCTTACTCCCACAAAGCGGTCTTTTTTTTTTTTTTAACAATTTTATTTATTTATTTGAAAGAGATCACAAGCAGGCAGAGAGGCAGGCAGAGCAAGATGGGGGAGGGGTAAGCAGGCTCCCTGCTGAGCAGAGGAGCTCAATCCCATGACCTGAGCTGAAAGCAGAGGCTCTAACCCACTGAGCCACCCAGGTGCCCCACAAAGGGATCTTCTGATAGAAATGCTTTGGAGACCCGCTTTGACGTCATCATGCAGTCTTGATTTATATTTCTGTCCCTGTGTACAGTGAATTCAGCCAATGTTTGTTTGCTGTGTCTCCAGGTCCTCAGGAGGCACTCAGGAATGTTTTTTGTTTTTTACTTTTATATTGTGCTAAAATGCACGTAACATAAAATTTACCATTTTAACCACTTAGAAGTGCACAGCTCAGTGGCACTAAGTACATTCACGATACTGTGAATCCTGTCCCTCAGGAGACCACCCTGGCGAGGGAGTAGACCTGCCTAGAACCTCCTAGAGCGCAGTGGAGTATAGGTGCTGGTGTGAAGCCCATGAAGGTGCATGTGGGATGATGAAAAAGATGTACCGGAAACCACCCTCTTCTCTGGCTGACTTCTGCTTGAGCACCGCCCCTCACTGATACTCTAAGAAACCAGGCTAGCAGTCTCCAGCAGCATCCCGGAATCTTGATGGAGTAAGTAAGGGTTCGAGAAGAAAAAGAGAAGAGGAAGCGTCAAGCAACGACTGCAGATTATTTGCAAATAATTCAGAAAACTCCCTCTGAACATCAGTAGGCCCAATGCATAGGCACATTCGATTAGGAAAAATAGGTGTCTCTCGTCATTGATATTTTTGAAGGGTCTAGGCAGTTATTTATAAAATGTCTCACAAACTGCATTTATCTATTTTTTTTTCCTAAGGATTGCAGGTGAAATTTTTTTGGTTAGAATACTGCAGAGGTGATACGTAATTTTTCATTGCCTGTATCAAGAGAAACTTTGTCCTCTTGTCTCATTTTTGATAATGCCAAGATTGACCATTTGGCTAAGGTGTCTGTCACACCTTCCCAGCTTCAGGGCGCTTTTACATAAATAATCTTTTGGGGGGTGATAATTTTAGACCGTTCACTTAGACCAGTGATTTCAGTATCCACTGATGATCTATTTCTGAATCAGTTACTTCACTGGAGTTTGCAAAGTGGTGAGTTTTCTAAATCTTTCTACATTCATTCATCGGCAGCCTTCAGTAGATAACAGATTTCCCTTCTCTTACACTTCCCTCTCTCCCTCTCTGCCTCCCTTCCTTTCTCTCTGAATATTACTACAGGCTTATGGTTTCCCTTTACATTCAATGTGTTCACAATCTGTTGCTGTCATTTTTTAAAAATGTTCAAATTGTCCCAGATTCAGCAGGAATCCCTTCCTGCTGGCTCCTGTGTCCTTTTGACGTGTCCCCATCACTATTGGAGCACTTCCTTACTTTCAGGGACAATGTTCCTGACTCACCTTGACCTTTGCCAGCCCCAGTCCTTTTCCCAGGAGCCCTGGATCCTTTTACTGGGGAATGTATTTAGAAACCTAGATAAACCTGGGCACCTGGGTGGCTCAGTTGGTTAGAAACCTCAATAAACCTAATTTACTGGAGTAGGGGGTTCAAGGGAAGTGGTAGAAAGATTGAAAACAGATCCTGGGGCAGGGTGGGGGGGGGAGCTTGATGACCAGGCCAAAGAGTTTGATTTTACTCTGTGGGCTTTAGGGAGTCAACCACTGAAAGCCAAGAGCAGGGGAGTGATTGTAGTGTGCAAATGCCACTGTGAGGAAAGAGCAGGTGGGGGACAAATTGGAACATATGATAGGTTTGCATGTATCGAGAGGACACAGTTCTATCAGTTCAGGGACAGAGTGGTGATAGGTACATAGAAAATGAGTTGAAAAATAGAAGGAAGCAAACCAGCAAAGACAAAAGAAAGGAAATGTGATCCGTCCACCATGTGGATCATCTGAATAATACATAATCATAAGTTTTACAGTGAATAGTGATTTAACCAATTGTAACAATTATTTTTGGAATGTGATCGCGTGTGTGAGGGGGGGGATGTAAGAGGGTTATGTCCTCATCTTCCATTCAAGAAAAGTCAGCAGCTAATACTAAAACTGAGCAGCTAAAAAAACAGCAACATATATGTTCAGAAATATTCAGAAAATGGAGGTAAAAAATTAGTGGAAATAGCTTTTAACCTTAAAAACAAAACTGTCCTTTATTTCACCAGCAAAATGGGTTAATTCAGGAATAGAAAGTCGCAATTCAGAACCCACAGCTTACAGCAAAACCATAGGCATGTCTACAGAACAAAGCAGAGGAAACCTTGATGGAGGAAAGGGAGAAGTTGGGAAGGCTGTTAGGAACAAGCCCATTGGTGGAAACTGGGAGTTGGAAGTGTGGTGGCTTCTCATTGGCTGAATGCTGACTCTCTCATTGGCTTGGCTGTTGCTGGGGAAGGAGGAAAGCTTTCTTCCTGTTGATGGGGTGGTGAAGTATGGGCTTCTTCCTATAGAAGAAGCATTGATCAGTCTTAAGTTGTGAGAGCTCCCCCTTCTGGCCTTCTGGTTCCATTTTAAATGAAGTTACCTTTTACCATTTTTTTTTTTTTTAAAGATTTTATTTATTTATTTGACAGACAGAGGTCACAAGTAGGCAGAGAGGCAGGCAGAGAGAGAGGGGGGAAGCAGGCTCCCTGCTGAGCAGAGAGCCCGATGCGGGACTCGATCCCAGGACCCTGGGATCACGTCCTGAGCCAAAGGCAGAGGCTTTAACACAGCCACCCAGGTGCCCACCTTTTACCAATTTTAACACAGCTTAACAATTTGAAAATTGATGCTTGAGGGAGCAGGAAGTGCCTGGGGGAGCATTCCCCATGGCTGCTTCTTGTAGAAGCATTTGTCGTTTCAAGTACACTTATATGTTTCCTTTTGGGAACTATGCTCATTTTACCATTTTAAAGATATAATTTCAATGTAGTTTAACATTTTAACAGAAGAGGGGCACCTGGCTGGCTCAGTTGTGCATAGAGCCTACTTAAAAATAAATTAAGACATTTTAAAAGAAGAACGTCATTATAGTAGTAAGATTGGGCCAGAAATAATAAAGGCCTGAAGTAGGATATTGTGGGGATGGCAAGAAAGGGATAGTTCAAGATTTCGTGCAGGTAGAATAGACATTATCTCGTTCACCCTGTGGCTGTGGAGCTCGAGAGGTCAAGCCTGAGCCTGTGAGGTTGTGAGCGGGGCACTAAACAGAAATGAAAACCATCCAGATAAAGCAGATGATGGAGGGAAAGAAGATGGTGAGATTGTGGGTTTGGGATGTTTTGAGTTTGAGGATCCAACGGGACAGGGAGGAAAAGACCAGCTGGAACTGTCTGAGCAAGGGTTTGTGTCTGAATCAATGGCGGAGGGTTATGTGGCAGGGCACAGGTCCCCATGACACAGACCACAGAAACAGATCTTCCTGACTGAGCTCATGTCCTACAACTACCCAGCGGAGATCCACGTAGAGAAATGAGCTGTGCTTCTCTAGACAGTTTTATTCTTCCAGCTAAGCACCCACAGCTGACTTGGAGCAGTAGAAGCTTTGGTGCAGATAGCCAGAAACGACACATTTTAATCTCTGCCCCTTTTTATTAACTTGTTTATTCAAATGTTGGGGAAGAAAACACGTTGAGCAACAAATTTTGCTACAATTACAATTTTAAGAAGCCTTGAGCATTTAGTGAAAGCGGATGTGGGCTGGAACAATTGGGAAAAGGCATTAGGAAGGAAGTGTGGGATTTAGATGCCCAGAGGAGAAAAAAGTACATTTCCGGCAGTCAGTAGGAATAAAGCTGATGAATTCTGGGAATTAGAAGGAAGTAGTCAACTTGGGCCTTGCTCGGTCAAGAGCTTGAAGACTGAACAGGAAGAGTAAACTCAGTAGAGTTTTCTTCTTCTTCTTTTTTTTTTAAAGATTTTATTTATTTATTTGACAGAGAGAGAGAGCGAGAGATCACAAGTAGGCAGAGAGGCAGGCAGAGAGAGAGGAGGAAGCAGGCTCCCCACCGAGCAGAGAGCCCGATGTGGGGCTCGATCCCAGGACCCTGGGACCATGACCTGAGCTGAAGGCAGAGGCTTTAACCCACTGAGCCACCCAGGTGCCCCCTCAGTAGAGTTTTGTCTGCAACAGGAGTCAACAAAAATATTAGAGCAGGAAACTGATAGTTACATTAACTTAGTCTGTTCTGTTTTTTCTTTCTTTTTAAAT
>NC_081567.1:9122449-9134934 GCF_022355385.1 Mustela nigripes | reverse complement strand
GGGGGGGGGGGGGGGGGGGGGGGGGGGGGGGGGGGGGGCGCGGTGGTAGGGCAGTGCGGAGAGGGCAGGGATGGGCAGGTCTCTCTCTGGACGGCTGAGCACGGTGGGCTCAAGTGTCCTAAAACCTACATTTGCTTCTGAACTGAGCCCCTGCCTGGCGGGGAGGCTTGGAGGAGCCTCCAAGGAAACTAAATTCTGCTCCTCGAGGCCGTTTTAAGGGAGAAAAGAATCCAGGGGAGACTGCTTTTTCTGTCACCGGCACGTATCATTCAGTCAGCTCATTTCAAGGGAGTCTCTGTCTCTGCCTACAACCTGGCCGTCCTCAGCTCCAGATCTAACATTTGAATGTCTACATCCCGGGAAACACAAAATGGGGAGTATCCGATATGTGTGTGGTCGGACTGAACCGCATCCTGCTAGGACACAATCTTAGTGACACAATCAGTGACAGTAAGACTAGCCACAGGGGGTGCCTGGGTGGCTCAGTGGGTTGAGCCTTTGCTTTCAGCTCAGGTCAGGATCTCAGGGTCCCGGGATCGAGCCCTGTGTCGGGCTCTGCCTGCCTTTCTACCTACTTTTGATCTCTCTCTCTGTGTCAAATAAATAAATAAAATCTTAAAAAAAAAAAAAGACTAGCCATAAGATGATAGTCAAAACTCTTTTCCCTGGGGGCACCTGGGTGGCTCAGTGGGTTAAAGCCTTTGCCTTCGGCTTGGGTCATGATCCCAGAGTCCTGGGATCGAGCCCCACCATCCGGCTCCCTGCTCAGTGGGGAGCCTGCTTCTACATCTCTCTCTGCCTACTTGTGATCTCTCTCTGTCAAATAAACAAATAAAATCTTTTAAAAAAAGCCAAAACAAAAAACTCTTTTCCCTAAGTAATTTTGAAGGAGGCAAGTAACAGATTTCCTTCCTCGCTGGCCGTCATCCACAACCCCTGACCTTCTTCTGGGGACTGTCTGAAGAAGGCTGCCGAGCCACCATGCTCCACTGAATCTTAGGAACCACACCGGGGAGCGCACACAGCTAGGATTTGTGGACACATGTCGCTGGAACGGCTCCCCAGTGTTATGGTGATACGGCCATGCTAGATTGCAACCATCCACCCACGGGACTCTGAGCTTCCCCAAGCCTGAACACTGAGCCCGTCTCCAGGGCTGGCGAGGACTCGGAGACCAGACTCTCCCAGGGTCCCGGAGCAGCTCCAGTGGACAGATAGGTGCTCTCCCTCTCCAGGGAGCTGATTCTGCCACAGAATGCCTCTGTTATAGGGAAGCACTGGCCAGCCAACATCTAGCCTCTCTTGAAACAAATCCCACCTTCCAGAGCCCTGTGGAGCACGTGCACTCCCTCTTTGTCTCAACAGCCCTCCATGAGTCAAAGACAACCATCCGCCCTCCTGGGGCTTTCTCTTCTATAAGCTGAACAACTCCACTCATCTTGCAAGGCTGACATCCCCCTCGCTCTGCTCTGGACACTCTCTAAGTCAGAGACTCCAAACTTTTTTTTTTTTTTGCCTCTGACCATAGTAAAAAATACATTGTACAAGGCCAGTCTTTACTGACGTGCACGTGTGTATACTGTATACCTCCAAAGCCAGTTTCATGCACGAATGCTGACCTCCTCATGTAATATACCTGGATGCCTTCTTGTCGAACTCACTCGTGCAAATACTGCCCGCAACCCACCACCCCGAGTTTACAACCCAGAGCTGAAAATGTTGGCCTGGTTTCACCAAGCCGGCCACCCGTGTCCAGCCTTAACTGCTTACCTAGCTCAGACCCTAAGTGGGAAAAAGCATTCCTTGACACATGGCTATTTGCCTATCTGGGCTGCACGGACAGTCGTCGGCATCGCTCTTCCCTGTGCTGCCCCTCAGCCCAGCAAACACACGGGCACCCGTCAGCCGCAATGCACGTCGACCAGAAGCTTGCTCCTGCCCTGCCATCATTATCATTTACTCTGAACACCTGAAACACCTTTTCCCCACCCCTCGTTTGCCTGCTCAGTAAACTGGGGGATCTCAGGAGGGCAGCAGAGAAAACTGGGGAAGAAACCCCAGTTTTGAAAACAGTGGTAGGTAACTGACAAGGCGTGGGTAACTGACAAGGCGTGCAGTCTGCACACAGACTGGCAGAAGCCCCCCACCCCTTGGGGCCCCCGAGGCCAAAGACCACCGCCCCTCCAGTCTGTCCTTTTTGATTGGCTTGTGTCCACCGCAGAATCAGGTCACTGACTCTTTTCCCCTCCCCCCTTATCTCGGTCATCATAGCGTACATTTTGGTGACCAGGAGAACCGGCGACAAAACCTAGTTCCACCACTTGGACGGACATCACCTTCTAAACCCCAGTTTTCTTATCTGTAAAACGTGGCTAATGACTTCTGCTCTGCCCTCCTCACAGGGGGGTGCTAAGCATGAGCAGGCTTTGTAAACTGTAGAGCACTCGGCAGATGTAAATCGTTACACAAACTATACGTTCTTTTGGAAGAATTGATGGCATTGGCTCTGTTCCCCGAAGGACAGCCCTGAATCTTCTGTGTTTGCTAAAGGCACAGACTCCATCACAGTCCCCAAAAGGCGGCCCCACTGCACCCAGGTGCCATGTTAAACAAGCTCTCCCTTGGGCAGAAATCTGAGGTCATCAAAAATTCATCACTCGCAGCAGCTGGTGGACCCGCTGTCCCCATCACTTTGTGCCTTCATTCAGAAAGAGAAGTAGAAGCGGAAGAACGGGTCCCATGAGCCGTCCGCTGAAACAGAGCCTACACTCAACTCTTCAGGCCAGTCAAGAAAATAAGGGGGTGGCGCGGGCATCGGGCCGGCTCAGTTGGAGAAGCAGGTGACTCTTGATCTGGGGATCCTGAGTTTAAGGAGCTCTGCCCTGGGTGTAGAGATTAAACAAATAAATGAACAACCAGTCAAGGAAAGGGTGTGTGGGGGTGGAGGTCAGAGTCATCTTAGATAAGACTCTGGAAACCAACATTCTCTTAAAAGCCACCACACATAAGGACTTCCTAAGCCCGTGCTTTGAAAGAATGACTTCCAACCTTCACTAGGATGCTCTAGGCAGGTATAATTCTCATTTTACCGATGAGGCAAACAGGTTTAAAAAAAACAAAACCAAACAAAACAAACCACAAACAAACAAGCAAAACTTGCTCAAAAGCACGTAGGGAATTGGGTGAACTTTAATCTGCTTTTTCTCACTCGGCAGTAAGCAAGAGGATCCCCCTCTCTCCCCACCCGATGTCAGGCTCTGCCAAAGATGTGGCTGAAATGCTGGGTTTGAGGTTGACCCCGGAGCCAGTGGCCCCCAGAGTGAGGACATCAAACCAGACAGAGGGCTTTAGTGGTGGGGACAGAAAAGGGAACTTCGGCCTTTGGCAGGAATGGGAAGCAGGTGCCTGTTCCCTGGGGTGGGTCAGATTCTTCTGCACAGTCTAGCGTCTGTGCTTTTAACATAGAGCTGGACAGTTGTTTCTGGACTGGTGCTTGGTGATGAAAGAGAACTTCATCTCATTTTTGTGTGGACCACACGCTAAGAGGAAAGAGGCAAGACATGTGCCTTTCCTGAGCCCCAAGTTCTCCAGAGGTTACCTAGTTCCTACAGCCCAAGGTCGGAACACCTTGGGTGGCATTCAAGGCCTTTCTGATCTGGCCCCAACCAACGACCTCAACATTTCCTGATCTAAACCTGCCCTGGCCAAATGTCCCCAGCCTCACCAGATGGCCTTGCCCATTCCTCTTCCCACACCTCTTCCAACAGGCAAAGCCTCTCACTGCTCTCAGTAGAGCAAACCCCACCCAGGCTTGAAGTCCCGGCCTCAGGCTTTGTCCTCCATCTGAACTCTGCCACCCAGTCCCTCAGCAGACCCCTATGGCCCCCGGAGCTGCGGCCTTCCGGTCGGGCCCTGCGTTGGTACTAACTGTTGCGTTGGGCTGCCTCTCTCTGGACCCCTCCACCCAGATGCTAAGGGCCCAGAGGAGTAGGAAGGCCACAGATTAGGTTCCCATGTCCCTCACATAGCACTTGCTATAGAAATGACAGGTATCAAATAAATTCTGTTGAGTTCATGAGCAGAGGGACGGACAGAGGCGGTAGAGTTAGAGGGGACCCAAAGCTCTGAAGACACACGTCTCTGAGCTCTGTAAGCTGGTCCTCATAAGGCTGTGGAAGGAATCTCAGCTCAGAGCCAGAAGGAAGCTGGGTGTGATGGGGCTCGCTGGCCACTGGGTTAGAGCTTCAGGTCCACCGTGCAGGGCAGGTGATCCTGGCCCCATCTCCAGAAAACCTGGCTGCGACTCAGCTTTCCACCTCCCCACCATCACAGCTGCAACCAGGATTTTCTGTGAAAGGTAGTTCTAATGTTGCCCAAAGAAAGTATAGGCTTTCACGGTAGGCACACAGGGGATGGCGGACTAGCCTCTGAGCGCTGTCCAGCCACGGACGGCTACGTGTCTTCATGTGAGGATGGGAGCCGGCGACACTCGCATTCAGCTCCCAGCCCCAGGGCAGCGCGCAGAATGCACCTGTTTTCCTGACACAGAAGGGTCGGTTCTCACCTATCCCCTGCTCCCCATCCCACTGTCCCCTACCCAAGACAGAATGCCAAAGGCCTGGCAGGGCCAGGAGCTCACCTGCCTTCTCCATAGAAATGGTAACTTCAAAATGCACTCTCTGGGGAAACAAGCCTAGTTCTACATAAGATGAACTGAAATTCCAGTACCTTCTCTTCCCCAAGGAACAGGCAGACCCAGACCTCTTTTTTCCCCCCGGACACAAAGACACACCAGCAGAGACCATCCATCACCAGATAACTCTCCAGCCTGACACACAGGCCCTCAAATGTTGTAAGCCTGGGGATTGCAGGGGGTGGGGGGCACTCTGGTCTAAAGCCAGGGTCAGGCTGCCTGACTACCAAGGGACGTCACAGACACCCTTAAATCTCCACTCTGAGGGGGAGCCACTTGGGACCTCTGGGAAAACCTGCTGCCCCCAGTGCTCAGAGACCCCTGAATCACATCCTGTTACCTCTGGAGGGCTGCTCCCCAATCAATCAATGAACAATGTATTCAGCTCCTACTGTGCTCCTGGAGTCTGAAGCTTAAGAGGCAAAGGTGTTTGCGGGTCCTCAGGCCAAAGCCCCTGAGGTTTACAAGTAGTCCATCTAGACTATCCCCCGTCCATGCCAAGGATTCCATTCCTGCCCCCCCCCCATCTTCTAAGATGGTTAAAGTCCCAGCTCCTCCCCACTACCCTTCAGGTCACCCACCTGTGCCCCCACCCTGCCCACCGGCTCAGTCCAAAAATCTTCCCACAAATCTTAAACAGGTACACAAGCAGGGGGCCCTACAGTGGGTAGGACAGGACAAGCCCCCTTCCCGCAGCCCGGCCCTCCAGCTGCCAGGCTGATTTCCCAGTTTGAGAGGAGAACTCAACAGCCCTCTCGCCGGGGTCTAGTGAGCTCTCCCGGGCAGCCCTGGTGGCAGCGCGGCGGGAAACCGGGAACCCCATCCCTGCCGGCCAGCCGCCTCCACAATCCTGGCCGGGCTCCCTCCTCCAGCACGCCTGGAGTTGGGGCCGACGAGCAGGATCAACAATCCAGAAACTTTCAATGGATCAAGCCGACTGGGAGGGAGAGAGGGAAGGGGGTGGAGGAGGACGGGGACCAGGGGAGGCTCCAGGGCAGAGCCCCTGCTCTCCACTTACCATCTTGCTCACATCCATGACCGAGGCTGCAGGGCAACCCCCCACCCCTGGAGATCCCGCTTCCCCCAAATGCTGCTCCCGGCTAATTCCGCCCGGATGGTGCCATGCTGCGGGCAGGGCGGCCGGCAGGGCCCCCGCGGACTGGGGAAGGCGGCGGCGGCGGCGGCGGCGGCGGCGGCGGCGGCAGGACCGAGGCTGGACCGGAGAAAGGAAGGGAAGGGGGAGGGGAGGCGGGGAGGGGGAGGGGGAGGGGGCAGAGCGCGGAGCCGCAGCGCGCACCGGAGGCGGGGGAGGCGCGGCTCCGCGGGCGGGGAGTCCCGCGACCCGCTGGAGGCGACCCGCTGGAGGCGCTGCGGTGGGGGGCGCAGGGGCGCGGGGACGCGGGAGCGGACGGATTCCCGGGGCCGCCGCAGCCTGCGGCCCGGGCGAGCCGCGAGGGTGTGATTTGAATAACAAAAGGTCGCTTCTCCCGGAGCCCCGCGGCCGGGATCGCCGAGCCGGGAGCGAGGCCGCCGGGCCCGCCGGGAAGTGTGTGCCGGAGCATGAGTGTGTTTGGGCGCGCGCGCGCGCGGGTGCGCGTCGGGGCGGTGGGATCGGTGGGGCTCAGGAAGTGCGCGGGGAGGCGGCCGCGAAGGAGCGCGGCGGGGGCGCGGGAGCCGACATTCCAGTGGGGGCAGGGGGTCCGCTCGGCCCCTCCCCGCTTGGCTTCCCTGCACAAAGGCGGGATTCAGAGCCGGTGGTTTGCCTCCTGCGGCTAATCCGGAGGGGACGCCCGGATGAGTCTGGGGTCTGCAAAGGGACGGGCGCGCAGCAGGAAGTGGAACAGGTACCCCCGGAAGGCTCGGTGCCCCGCGCCAGGGAGCCGGAGCCAGCCCTTCCGGCGCCGAGGGAAATTGGCTCCTCGATACCGAGTGTCCTGAACGCAGCGCCTTCTCTCCAGCCAGAATCCCCGACTCTTCCACTCCTTGCTGGTCTGCCCTTAGATAAGTGGGAGGCCCACACTCCTCTCTGCCCCAGACACAGCTGGTGGCCGAAAAGGGCTCCAGGCAAATGCTCTTCCTGGGCACTCTCTGCAGGAAAAGCCTGGACATCCAAGCCTAGGGTTTCAAGGCGAGCTGCCTCAAATGCTCTATTGAGCAGGGAGGTTTGGGGCTCACGCCAAGTCCTCAGGGACCGGAGGCCACTAACACCGACCCTGCTTTACCCAGATGCAGATGAGGAAACTGAGGCCCAGAGCGGGGGAGTGATTTGTCCCAGGTCACACACCTCGCAGGGACTGGGGTCAGGAGAATCCTGAGTAAGGATGGTGCAGCCCAAGCCAAAAAGAGCTTCCCAGGCCATCAGAGAGCAACCCTTTGCGGTCAACAGGTGATGGGACCCATCCACAGCCCGGGCCTTCTGGCCACACACCAAGGGGCCAGGAAGGTAACACTAGCCAAGTCAGTCCCCCATCAGGCCCCAGGACCTGCTGGGCCGACTAGGAAGGCCCCCTCCCCTTCCAGTCTGAGTTCTCAGTCTATGAAATGGGAAATGTTGCTCTGCCTGCCTCCTAGGGGGATGTGAGAACAGCATGATATAAAAGACATAAAAATAGGACAGGAATGTATGGGGCTTTCACTGTGGTGGTTATTTTCATTTCCTGGCTTTGGAGCCCAGTTACAGGGCTCTCGGCATCAGCTAAGGGATCTCTGGGCCCGGGTCTCTCTGTCTGTCCAACCCTGAGTGTGACCTGCCCTGTCCCAGGGCTGCCCCTGGCGAGCCCAGCTCTCGCAGCACTGTGCCCCACGTGGGGAACTCCGGAGGTGGCCCTGGTCTGCTCCAGTGGGATGGGCTCCCACAGCCCCTTCTCCTGACTCATGTCCCCAAGAGGCAGGAAGGAAGCACGCCAGCACATCCTCACCAGCCAGCACCGACCCCCAAGGTAAATGAGAGCCAGGTTATTTGCTGCCTGATTAAATGTACCAAGATCTCCTCTCCCAAAAATAAGTAAATAAGTAAGATTTCATGTGTTTAAAAAATATTACGAACTGTTAGGCCTGGGGTTGATCAACAGATCAAGGTCTCCTGGTACAGATCTTGGCACCCAAGCCAGCAAAGTCCATTTTCTCATTAAAATGGGGATCGGGACCCCTGCCTCACACTGCACACAGGCCGTAGGGTCAAATGAAAGAAATGTCTCAAACGTCACCCATAATAGGCTGAATGATGGCCCCCGAAGGTAAAACGTCCCAATCCCTGGAGCCTCTAAATACTACGGTCTGTAGGAAAGAATATACACATACGATTCGGTTTAGGATTCTGAACTGGGATGATGACCCTGGATTATCTGGGTGGACCCCAGATGCAATCACGTGTGTCCTTTTAACAGGCAGACGTGACACTCAGAAGGGATAAAGCAACATACCAGAGGCCGGAGTGAGACGGCTACAAGCTTACAAATGCTGGCTGCTGCCGGAAGCTCGTGCAGGCAAGGAACAGATATCCCCCTAGAGCTTCTAGAAGGAGGATGGCCCTGTCAACACTTTGATTTTGGCCGAGGAATACTAGTATCAGACTTCGGGGCCTCCAGGACTGGGAAGAAATAAGCTGATGTTGTTTTAGCCACCAAATGTCTGATCATTTATCACAGCAAACACAGGAAACTAATATGTTGCCCAAAGGTCAGTGAGGGCTGGTGTCATGGACGTCTTGGGGCTGCCCTCCCCACGGACTTCCTCCCCGCGGACTGCTCATGTGACAGCAGAGGCCAGCCAGGAAGCAGGCGGGTTCTCCTGAACCTGGGTGCAGGGGCGGGGGGGCGGGCAGCTGGCAAATAAGCAGGTACCCACATGCAAACATGTATATGCACAAATACACACACGCACACAGGATTGGAGGAAACAGCATCTTTAAAGAAGCTGAGCTGCTCTGCCCTGGCCACCCCCTGCCAGGCCCACCCAGCACACAAACACTTTTGGGGGCCTGCCTTTCCTCTCACTGGTCTCGGGCAGACAGGTTCAGACTGGGAGGGGAGGTGAGGAGGAAGGCCCTGCCTGGGGATCCCCCCCTTCCAGAGTGGCTGTGCCATGAGGCACCCCATGAGGCTATGGGCCACTGCCTTAGGCTGGGGGAGCCTCTTTTGAGTAAACTGGACCGAAAGAGAGGGGCGCCTGGGTGGCTCATTCGGTTAAGCGTCTGCCTTCAACTCCGGTCACGAGCTCAGGGTCCTGGGATCGAGCCCCACATCAGGTTCTCTGCTCAGCGGGGAGCCTGCTTCCCTTTTTCGCCCTGTGCTCTCTCTCCCCATCTTCTCTTTCAAATAAATAAACAAAACCTTTAAAGAAAGGAAGGAAGGGAGAGAGGGAGGAAAACAGCGGGTTCAGAAGAATGCTGGGACCCTCAGCGGCTACTCTATTCTGTCTCTACCAGCTCCCAGGCCAACGCATCCAGCTGCTGACTCAGCACCTCTACCCCGGGGGCAAGGATAGGGGGTGGGAGGGGGCCTCAGTCTCCCAAGCATCTCACACTCAAGGAGTCTAAAGATATATTCTTCTTTCCCTCTGTTTTCCCATTTTCTGTCTCCCTGGTGGTTCTGCCTCACACTTTGCTGTGTAAGCTAGAAACTTCGAAGTCAGCCTTGTTCCTCCATTGACAACCCCCACCACCATCTATCTGGATTCGACATCCATGCGATGCTTTCCTGCAAACAGCTTCCAGTCTGGGTCTTCCCTTCCCATACCTGACGGCTCCCGCACTGGGCAACAGCAGCCCCCTAACTAGCCTCCCTGCCTCCAGGCTCTTCCGCTCGGCTACCTCTTCCACACATCTAACCGCAGCTTAGATGTGGGGGGGGGGGGGGCAAACCTCTCCATAGGTCATTTGGCACTCAGGGTCCCTACTAATCGGGCTCCTCCTCCGCCGCCCCGCCCATCAGTTAAGTCCTGACCCATCGAACTGCTGGCACGGGCTCAGGACGCTGCTGGAATGCCCTTCCCATGTTCTCAGCTTAGAAGATTCTTGCTCGCGTCCTTCAGGACCCATCTCAGCTGTCACCATCTCTGTGATGCCATCCCTGACCCATCCAGGCACAGCTGGTCACCCGTCCTACAATGGACAGCCCCTGTGCATAGCCTGAATCATCCTGGGAAGGGATGGTCCCTCCCCTGGGCTCTCCGTGCTCCCCATGTGAGCTTCCTCGGGCAGGGGCTGGGCCTCACTGGCCTTTCGTCCCGCCCTGCCTCTGGCCAGACTTTCAATTCCCATATCACCGCTTCACCTTAAACAATAAAAAGTACCACGCGGGCCCCCAAAGGTGCGGCGGATGAGTCCTGGTCGAGGGTGACACCTACTGGGCAGCCGCGGTTCTGCAGCCCAGCCCTACAAATCCGTACCACACTTCCAGGCCCAGGTCTGCAAATCCTAGGGCGGGATTCCCAGGAATGAGGTTTCAATCAAACAATCTTCCCTCCAAAAGAGCCTTCGAGAACGTCTGTTACTGTGCAGCAGCTGCAGAGGGCGGCGACGTTCAGAGAATGCCTTTTTGTCCCTTCTCCCGTCGGATCCTTTAAACCATCCGGAAAGGCAGATGGAACAGGTGTTATGACAACACCTGTCTTGCAGGTGAGGCTTTGCAGAGACAGTCTGCCACTGATCCCGGAGGAAGGCACTGAGACGGGGAGGGAGGGTCCAAAGGTTCATTAGCTTTGCGGATGGTGTTTCAGTATTTTATAAGGGGGATGTCCTGACATACTATTATTTGCATAGGGGCGCCTGGGTGGCTCAGTGGGTTAAGCCTCTGCCTTCGGCTTGGGTCATGATCTCAGGGTCCTGGGATCAGGGCCCCACATCAGGCTCTCTGCTCAGCAGGGAGCCTGCTTCCCCATCTCTCTCTGCCTGCCTCTCTGCCTACTTGTGATCTCTCTCTCTCTCTCTGTCAAATAAATAAAATCTTAAAAAAAAAAATCATTATTTGCATAACAGTGGATATTACAGAAGGAAATGTAGACTCTGGAGTCAGACAGGCTTCGGGCTGAATTCTGGCTCGATTACTTTCTGGATATGGGTAATTTCCCTAATCTCTCTGCATGTTTGTTTTCTTACCTGAAAAACAGGGCTTACAGATACCTTCCAGGATTGGTGTGAGATTAAGCAATCTGGTGCATAGAAGGCCCGCAGGGCATGGGGGGGCTGGCCCCAGCTCGTCCCCAAACAGTCATTCCCTCCATTTACTTGGCGCCTAGTTCCTAAAAAGTTCTGGATTTTTTTTAATGCTTAAGTCAAAAGAAGAAAAGGATAAAAAGCCAAGGGTGTCAGTAGTCATCCTGATTAAAAGGAGAGTAAATAAAGAGGTTTCCGGGCAAAAAAAAATAAGGCACTGCAGTTCCTGAGCTACCCCTGCTGAGCAGAAAGGACACCAGCCTCAGCCAACAGCTCAGTGGTTCCCACTCCTCCTCCCCCGGGAGCTGCGGCAAGTGAGCCTCGGTCAGAGCAGGTGACCCAGCAGGACTTCCAGCCTGGTGGCTCCACTGCCAGGGCTCCCACCCGGGTCTCCTTTTTTTTTTTTTTTTTTTAAAGATTTTAATTATTTGGGGCACCTGGGTGGCTCAGTGGGTTAAAGCCTCTGCCTTCAGCTCAGGTCATGATCTCCCTGTCCTGGAATCGGGCCCCGCATCAGGCTCTCTGCTCAGCACGGAGCCTGCCTCCCCCTCTCTCTCTGCCTGCCTCTCTGCCGACTTGTGATAGCTGTCAAATAAGTGAGTAAAATCTTTAAAAAATTTTTTTCAATTATTTGACAGAGAGAGACACAGCAAGAGAGGGAACACAAGCAGGGCGAGTGGGAGAGGGAGAAGCCGCCCCGCCCCCAGCAGGGAGCCTGATGTCAGACTCAATCCCAGGACACTGGGATCATGACCTGAGCCCAAGGCAGATGCTTAATGACTGAGCCGCCTAGGCGCCCCCCACCTGGGTCTCCTTGAGCGGAATGTGGCCTTGTCAACGTGTCACCCTGACTCCAGTGGGAAAAGCCCTCCACTGCCTCTCTATGCGGGGATATAACCACACGTACAACTTGAAAAAGAAAAAAAAAATCCTTAAACACAAGCATTCCTAGGTCTAGAGTGGATCTAAGTATCTGAAGGTAGAGTTTCGGGTGACAAGTCGGCAGGTGGGCGCTGTGGGTGGTTGGGGGGGGGGGGTCGTGTGGAGAATAAATGTAACCACAGAGAACACTACTGAGTTCTTAACGTGCCAGGCATGACAACAAGTACTGTTTCTTTAGTCTCTAAACAACCATGGATACGAAGGGTTCTGCATTTGTCCTTACTTTACAGGGAAGAGAGGGAGGCCCAGAGAGGTCAGGCGGCTTCCCCAGGGTGCCACAGCTAACAGCCAGGGGGGTCAGGGCAGAGGGTGGGCAGAGAATTCCACAGGGAGCCCCGCCCTTGGGCGTCCCCAACCCCTGGGCATCCCCGACCCCTGGCCCTGCCCCACCTGTAGGATATCTGCCCTCACCAGGATGGGCAGGCAGTTTAAACTATGCGATTATTAGTATGTGTTTTTATTTACAGGCTTTTCTTCATCCCAAAGCCTGTGAGTACAGCGAATTCCCCTGCCTTCCGCAAAGTGACTTGCCCTAAATTCCCAGAGTAGGGCACTGGGCACCTGTCATTCAAATGTGGGCCCTGCCTGCTGCCTCTTGGCCCCCAGTCCCTGTCCCCGCCTCTCCGCACCTGCGTGCTGCTATGTTCCAGGTGTCTCCGCTGTGGGTATATGCGGGGGGGGGGGGGGGGGGGGGGG
>NC_081567.1:9002858-9122349 GCF_022355385.1 Mustela nigripes | reverse complement strand
GGGGGGGGGGGGGGGGGGGGGGGGGGGCGGGCTCCCAGAAATGACTCCTTAAAGTCATATCAACATTTCCCCTGGACGGATTTCACCATCAACACACAGAACAGGCCTATATGTTAGAGACACCTCGCATGGTCCCAGGTATTCCAATTTCTGAAACTACGGTTCCAATACATACTGACGGCAAGGCACCAGGCGGAAGGGGCATGACTGCAACTTGGGGGGGGGGGGGCGGAGCTGTAAGCAATGACTGAGATTTGAGAGCACGACCGGGAAAAATCCCAGAGCCACAGGGGGATGAGACGAAGTCGAAGACCAGGAGAGAATGCAGGTGGGGACCCATGGGTTAAGAAAATGCTGGAAAGGGGAGTGAACGGCCATGCAGAGACTCAAACCCCCACCTCCTCCAGGGATGCTGAAGGTCAGCTTCCATTTCAACAGGTTCCTGCCCAAACCTTTCACCTGGAACCACTGGTAAGCCTTGAGCACTCGGAGCACACCTCTAATTTTATACAGAATCTTAGCTATTTGCGATCAGTGCGCAAAATGCATTTTCCAGGAACCCCTTGTGTTGGTCTTCACAAGGTGGCCCAAACGGGGAGCCTGGGTGTTAAGCTTCATAAAGCCCCATGAGGAGCGCTGAGCAGGCACGGAGCCACCAGATCCCTGCAAGGGCCTGGCCTTCCCGCAGCCACTCAGTAAAGCCCTCGTTGCTGAAGCGGGGTCTCAGGGAATGCGGGCTCGAGGCTGCATTAAACCTCAGAAGCATCTGTGCGGCGCTCTGCCCATCACAGGGTACACAGGACCATGGAACTCACCCGAAATGTGCCAGGCACCAGACCAGATACTCTGCCTTGTCCTGTCTCTTCCTCCCCAACGTGGATGCTGAGCTACAGAGAGGCTGGTGACTTTCCAAGGTCCCAGGGACATGACCACAGCAGGTCGTCTACTGCTGACTCTGTATCCACGGCCCACCTTCCCAGAGCAAACTCCTTGGGCATGGCAAAGCTCAGATCATTGTCCACTGCCTGTCAGGGCAGTCCATAAGCCTTCTAGGACTAAGGCCAGTGGAGCCCCTTCACTGGCTGGGAGGTGTCTCCCCCAGGGCAGTCTCCAGGCTCCAGCTGGGGATGTCAGGGCTGCCCCAGGGACCTGCGGCATAAATGAGTAATGAGATGAGGCATGAATGGTCACTTAGCACTGGCAGAGCTCTGCACTCACCAAGCCCCCTCCAGGGCCAAGGGACACACTCAGGAGCTTGGGAGTGCCGCCCACCACAGAAAGCGCCTGGAAAATGTATCCTCCTCGGCAGGCAGGGGAAGGGCCAGGGTTTTCCTAAGAAGAAGAGCCAGAGGTCTAGGGTGCCCCTCTCACTATGACACAAAGTGTACATGAACCCCTGTGGCTTAGTCCAGGTTTTATCTCCCACAGATCTCAAACTCTAGAATTTTCTTTCTAGTCCTGCCTACCAGTGGCTCCCTTTAGGGCTCCAGCTGCTGCATGGCCTCAGCCATCCCAGAAAGGGGCTTCTCTCCAGAGGAACAGGTACATGTCACGGGCGCGCCAGTGGGCAGCCAGCAGTTTCAAACAGACGAAACCAGAAGGGTCCTCGGAGTTTTCAGGCATTTCAGGGGGACGAGATGGGCCGGGCAGTGCCAAGCTGCTCCGGGCCCCTGCTGTCTGGCAGACAGGTACTTCCCCACGCCTGAGGTGGGGGTGTTCTAGAAAGGCAGTGTGTGGACAGAGCCCGGAAGGGAGCCTGGAGGCTGGGGATGATCAGGCACGGCCCCTGCAGGAGGACAGGACAGCAGGCTGACCGCATGTGGGAGAGGGACCAAGAGGGGAGAGAGGAAGAAGCCAGCTGTGTTCTGGACCCATCAGAGTCAGGGCTATCTCCCTGAGCAGATACACAGGGAAGGAAGAGGGAGCCCCAGCTAGAACACAGGCTCACATGCACGCAGCAGAAAGGCAGACAGCCGCCGTACTCAGAGCCAAGCATGGACCCTGGAGCTCCAGCAGGACTGAGCGAGCTCAGGGTGAGGACCCGGTGTGGGTCAGAGGCTGGGCGGGGGAACGGCTCCTGCAGTCCCTGCAGAGTCTCTTGTGCCCATCAGGACAGGAGACAGGCTGAGCAATGCAGAGAAGCCTAGCACACTGCCCGGAACGGACTTCCATCCTGCAAGGTAATGGCCTGGCCTCAGGATGCCACTTTTAGCAGGTGGATTCCCGGGCAGCAAAGATCTGCTAGATTTTTTACAGCATCTCCAGGCAGGCTACGGTGGCTGGCAGGGTTGAGGGGGCCCGCTGAAGACACCGAGACAGATGCGAGCCACTCAGCCAAGTCCCTGAGTCAGCAGACTGGCCTGGAAACCTCTACTCAGAAGGCCGGGGCTGCCAGGGCACTCTGCCCCTGCCTGCCCTGCTCCTGCCTGGAGGCAGCAATTTCGGGCACCCTCAAACGGGCCAGCCCAGAAGTTGTCAGCCTCTCTCGCTTGCCCCTCCCCAGGAGGACCAGTCCAGGAATCCGTCTCTGCCCAGGTATCTAATGAGCAAAGACGTGTCCCAGAGCCATAGATCAGGGCCAGAGGGAGCAACCCAGAGATGTCTATAGTGACCGCGGGCTGGCCCTTCCGTGCTGGAGGCGGCGGCCGCCGGGCGAATTCCATGTTATTACAGCCTTACAGGAAGCCAGCCTGGCTCAGCTGTTAACCAGCAGCAATTTCTGGGCCTTGGGGGAAGAGGGAGGGAGAAGAGAGGAGAGAAAAGAAAACACAGTCCTCCGCCGCCCCCCTCCAAAAGAATCGATGCCGAGTTATTTTTAGATGCTTATTCATTCCACGCATTTCTTTGTAAGAGCCAGGACATGGGCTCTGCACAAAAACCACTGGGCAGGAGGCAGCGGCTCGCATAGGAGGACGGGGCTGGGGGCACCTGGGAGCAGGTGGGTGGGAGCCTGGGAGGTCTGCAAGAACACCCCCTCCTGGCAAATCTCTCCCAGGATTCTGGAGGCAGAGTCCGGAGCCTGGCCGAGGAGAGGCTTTTCAATCCGAATCCCCAAGTTCAACCTCCAGCTTTTTCTTGCTAGATGGCCTAGGGCAGATCACTGTGGAGGTCAGATGAGACTCTGTCTGGGCTTGGAACCCCGGTTAGGTGTGGCGTGGGGCAAGTCACTCAACCTCTCGGGGCCTCAGTTTCCCCCATCTACAGAGGGAAGCTGGTCAATGCACACGGAACACTTAGAAGACTGCCTGGCATACCCAGTGTTACGTGAGAGTCCGCGATCACTTCTGTGAAAGCCGGGACACGATCATTCTCACTGTCGGTAACAATGATCGCTTAGAATTACACTCGGGGCAGGGGCACCTGGGTGGCTCAGTCAGTTAAGCATCTGACTCCTGATTTCAGCTCAGGTTATGATCTCCGCGTCCTGAGATCCAGCCCCACATCTGGCTCCATGCTGGATGTGGAACCTGCTTAAGATTCTCTCCCTCTGGGGCACCTGGGTGGCTCAGTGGGTTAAGCCACTGCCTTCGGCTCAGGTCATGATCTCCGGGTCCTGGGATCGAGTCCCGCATGAGGCTCTCTGCTCAGCAGGGAGCCTGCTTCCCTTCCTCTCTCTCTGCCTGCCTCTCTGCCTGCTTGTGATCTCTCTCTGTCAAATAAATAAAAATCTTAAAAAAAAAAAAAAGATTCTCTCCCTCTCCCTCTGCCCCTTCCCCCTTGCTCTCATTCTCTCTCTCTAAAAATATGCATAAATACACACACACACACACACACACACACACACACACACCCCTCGGGGTAGGGTAGAGCACGAAGCTAAAAGCCTCAGAAGGCCTGAGGTGGGAAAGAGGCAAACAGAGAAATCTGTATTCACAGCCTAATGCCTGCCAAGGACGGGCATCCAAGAGGTTTTGCCTCTGTTTAGATGTGGATGCTGTGACTCAGTTTCTCCTCCTGCAAACAGGGCAATAAGCACTCCTGGGGGGGGGGGTTGGGGGCTGACGGAACAGGAAGCCCACAGCGTGGCTTCCAGCAGGTGCCTGGTACTATTAGTTGACTCTGGAATGACCTGTCCTTGTATGACGGCTAATCTAGGTCTCACCTTGACTGGGTCCCAGGGTATCCGGAGATCTGACGAACCGTGATTTCTGGAGATGTCTGTGGATGTGACTGGCCTTTAACTTGGTGGACAGAGTAAAGAAAGCGGCCCTCTGTGATGTGGGCGGACACTGTCCAATGTTGAGGGCCTGAACAGAACACCAAGGGGAAGGACAGGAGAATTCTGTTCTTTTTTTCAGCCTGACCGTTGAGCCGGGACACTGGTCTTCTCCTCCCCACTGGACTGGGATTTGCACCACTGGCTCCCCTGGTTCTCAGGCTTCCCCACTCAGACTGAGTTGCACTACTGCCTTTCCTAGGGTCTCCAGCTTACAGATGCCAGCATGAGCCAATTTCTTATAATAAATCGGGATTTCCTTCTCTCTCCGTCCCCCTCCCTCCCACCGTCTCTCTCTCCATATATATGTGGGTGTCACACACACACACACACACACACTGACAGCAATATATCTGTATCTATCATGTTCCGTTTCTCTGGTTACTCCCCAAAGCAGATCCAGACCCTTCTAGGATCTGCCTCTGTCAACGGTCACCCTTCTTTGCATGGGCCACCCTTGGCCTGCCCTTCCCCAACACCCCCTGCTTCCCGGGCTGCTCGTTCTGTCCTCGATTACCCCTTTACGTTAACCCAGACTTTATCGACTGCTCCCTTCTCGTTCCAACCAGTAAGGCTTTACTGAGTGTCTGCGGTGGACAGGACACCAGGCTGTGCTGTGACTACTGAGACACATAAATCAAGGTCTTACCCCTCACATCATTCCAAGATGATGTAGTGATTACCTGCTTGAGAAGAGGCTGCAGGTGTCCAGGGAACACCAAGGAGGGGTTGGGGTGGGAGGCAGAAGGTGTAGGAGGCTGGGGACACACTCTTTCAGCAAGTGACAGACATAGGTGTTCCAAGCAGACTCAGCAGGACCCTTGCGGGGCAGGGGGGCACCAGGATCAGAGTCAGAATTCCCATGGTCCTCACTGCCTGCCAGCCCTGTGTACCTGGACCAAGTCAGGTAGGGGGTTTCAAGAGTGAAACCCTACTGTTTCCCACCTGTTTGCCCCCTTCAAGGGCTGCTCCTTCTCTGAAGTCCTCCAAGGCTGAGCACCCAGCAGGCCCCAGCAGGGACCTCGGAACTACGGTCCACTTCTGTCATGGTATCTCAGTCTTGGGTGGCAACCTGCTGGGGGGAGCTGTCTCCTCTCCCCCACACTCCCTGCCAGCCACCTCAGGGATCATTCAGAAACACAGGCAGGCCACCCCCCCCTTAAAACTCCCCACCCACAGCTTTCAGGGTGGCAGGGGTGACTCTCAAGGGCCTGCCACCCACCCCAGTCTCACCCCACATCGCTCCTGCCACAGGGCCTTTGCATGAGCTGCCTCCATCCTTTGTGTTTCTCTCTCCCTAGCAGACACACACATGCATGCATGCGTGCGCACACACACACACACACACACACACACACACACCACCTCATCTGTGAAGGGTTAGGCTCCCCACAGCATTTCGTGCACATCTCTAGCTCCGGTGGGACTCCTTGGGCAGGCTGACCCTTTGAGGGCAGGAACCTGGTCTCGTTCCAAGCCCAGCTCAGGACCAGCTCTTCCAAACTTCAGGTGAGGCTCTTAAAGCATATACATAGGGAAAATTCTGCCATTGCTAAATACTAGAAGTGACCACTTTAAATAAACGGCGACCGTAAGGAGGCAAAGCTTATTTCATGCTAAATAACATCTACGTCATGTGCACTTGCTAGAATCAGTGATTTGAGTAATAAAGGTTTAGGAAAAACCAGCCATGACCTCGTGAAGCTGGGGAATTCTGCTCCTCCCCTGGGCAGGGGTCACCTCTGTTTTCAGAACCCCAGTGGCAATGAAGCACTTGATTGATAAGGCTATTCCCACAACCATCAGACTCCCGCACCCACACTCAAAGTGCAACCGAAGGCATCACACTCTGTGAGCCTCTGTTTCTCTTTTCATAAAATGGGTATAAAGTCATTCCTCTCACAAGAGTTTGTTATTAAGGATCAAATGGAAAATAACACAAGACAGTAGTTAGTAAGCTACGAATGCCCATGACATTTTCTGGGCTGCAGAAAGTTCCTTTTATTGCCAAGTTTACCAATAAAAAATAAACCTGTCCATATGGATCTAACAGGATCTGTTTCATAGGGTCTCTTGCCAGTTCCTACCCCATCAACCTTGCTGTTCCTCTCCTTGCCCGGCCCCTAGGATCTGGTTCCACTAGCCTCCTGGTAAGAACAAGGATTCTACCTTAGACCATGCATAGCTGTGTGTCCTAGATGAGGGCCTTTCCCTCTCTGAGTCTGTCTTCTGGAGAGGACCAAGGCTTGTGGACAGATTAACTGGGATGATTGATTTCAGTGCCCTGGATGTGTGCTCTGTGACCATGAGCTCTTGGGCCACCTTGGAGATCCTGGGGAGCAGGGCCCACTCCCTACACCAGATAAGCAGACTTCTCTCTCCCAGTGGGGACCAAGTGGGGACAAGGCATCACCTGGCATTGTTCCCAGTTAGATCTGGTGTTGCACAGAGCCTGGGGACAGTCTCCCCTGCTGTGAGCTCCTACAAGAAGAGGCATGGAGGCCACGGAAGCACAATGGGGGGGGGGACATCAGTATTGGGGATGCAAATATCTAGAATCTTCTTTCTCCTCCCTTCACACAGAAACCCCCCGAAACAGCTCCCCTCATGAAGTTTCAAGCTGTTTGACTTGCCAAATACCCGGCCCATTCCTCATTCTTCACTTTAAAATCACTTTTCTCCTCAAAGCTGGAGATACAGCCTTAAAATACAAGGTCTCCAGCAGAATTTCTTGCTGTATTTTTAAAAAGTCCAGAGTCAATGCCAAAAAGAATGGGGAGTTAGGGCTCTTGGGACTTGTTCTTGGACCATGACGACGGATGAGGCCACGGCTTTTTCGTCTCTTGTTCGCAGCTGAATCCTGGCCTCTGGAACAGCACCTGGCACAGGGCAGACACTCAAGTACGAGCGGCTGACCTTGGGAACGACCGGTGTAAGAAATCCTTTCACCCGTGTGCCTGGCACTAATCGGAGTCCTGGGGCTCTCAGGGGACTGTGGTGCCTAATGCAGGTGGGTACCTTTGGCTCGACCAAAGGGCTTTCCCGTCCGTATTTCAGATGTCAGCACTCTGCACTAGGAGTGTAATCGCCTTTTGCAGATGAGCTGAATGGGATAGACAGAAGCGAAGGGCTCGTCTAAGAAACAGAACTCACGGGACGCCTGGGTGGCTCAGTTGGTTAAGCAGCTGCCTTCGGCTCAGGTCATGATCCCAGCGTCCTGGGATCGAGTCCCACATCGGGCTCCTTGCCGAGCAAGGAGCCTGCTTCTCCCTCTGCCTCTGCCTGCCATTCTGTCTGCCTGTGCTCGCCCCCCCCCCCCCCCCTGTGATAAATAAATAAAATCTTAAAAAAAAAAAAAAAAGAACTCACGTCTCTCATCAGGGCTGGTCACTAAATATGGCCGCAGGCTCTTCCCACAACAACACACCACTTCTCGCTATCCTGTTACACAGTCAGGGAAAAGCTCGATCTTCCAGTGGTCATTGGCCCATCTGTCCAGCCACCCAGCCAACCATGCCAACCTTCACCATGTGGCAGGTTCTGCTGGGCTCCAGGACAGCGAGAACATGGTGGCGGCAGTGGGGGGTGGTGAATTCAAAAGCAAGGTAAGAGGAGATCTTGGGCCTCTTTCTTTCTTTTTCTAAAGATTGTATTTATTTATTTATTTATTTATTTGAGAGAGAGAGGCAAAACCATGAAGAGCTATTGCCTCACACCTGTCAGAATGGCTAAAATCAACAGCGCAAGAAACAACAGGTGTTGGCGAGGATGTGGAGAGAGAGGAAGGAATCCTCTTGGGCTGTTGGAGGGAATGCAAACTGGTGTAGACACCGTAGACAGTTTGGAGGTTCCTCAAAAACTTAAAAATAGAACTACATGACCATCCAGCAATCACACTAGTGGGTATCCCCCCCCCAAAATACAAAAACACTAATTCAAAATGCAAAAACTAATTCAAAATTCACGCATCCCTATGTTTATAGCAGCGTTACTACAATCGCCAAATTAGGTGGTGCCAAATCAGCCCAAGTGTCCACTGAGAGAGGAACGGATAAAGGTTGATAAATGGACTAGTATTCAACCACGAAATGGGATGAAATCTTGCCGTCTGCAACGACATGGATAGAGCTAGATATAATGCTGAGTGAAATGAGTCAGTCAGAGAAAGACACGTGCAAATATGATTTCACTCGTGTGTCATTTAAGAAACAAAACAAATGAGCAAAGGAAAAGGAGAGAGAGACAGAGACAGAGACCAAGAAACAGACTCGTAACTACAGAGAACACACTCATGGTTACCAGCGGGGAGTGGGGGAGGGGAGGGGTGAAGTAAATGAATGGTTAAGGAAGACACTTAATCGGGATGAGCGCTGGATAAAGTATACAATTGTCAAATCGCTATATTGTATATGTGAAACTAACATAACACTATGTTGGTGCTTGGGTGGCTTGGACCCTTCCGAGACTGACTGTTGATTTCAGCTCGGGTCATGATCTCAGGGTTGTCAGAACGAGCCCTGTTTTGGGCTCCACTCTGGGTATGGAACCTGCTTAAGAGTCTCTCTCTCCCTCTGCCCCCTCCACTTGCGTGCACATGCGTGTGCTCGCTCTCTCTTAAAAAAAAAACAAACCGAAAGCAAACAAATGAAAAAAACACTGTATGTTAACTACACTGGAATTAAAATTGAAAACTTAATAAGAAAAAATAAAAAATTAAAAAATAAAATCAATGCAGAACATTAAGGGGGTGGGGGGAAGGTAAGCCGTGCGCCCAGGGTCATGCAGCTAGCAAGGATCAAGGGCAAGGCCAACACGAGAATGATCTAAGAGTCATGCTCCCCCCATTAGCTGACATTCCTGGGGAAGCTCTTACCGGTACCCACTATAAGCAAGAATCTCTATTAGGTGCTCCCAAGGATGTAAAGGGAGCCAAGTCCTGACCTCAAGACAGCCTGAGTGGACTGGGGAAGTGCATAAACTACAGTACGTGGTAAAATGCTATATCTGATGGGGGTGCTATATCTGGGTGGCTCAGTGGGTTAAAGCCTCTGCCTTTGGCTCAGGTCATGATCTCAGGGTCCTGGGATCCAGCCTCACATCCGGCTCTCTGCTCGGCGGGGAGCCTGCTTCCCTTCCTCTCTCTCTGCCTGCCTCTCTGCCTGCTTGTGATCTCTGTCTGTCAAATACATAAATAAAATCTAAAATGCTGTAGTTGATGGATAACAGAAACACGACAGAGGTCAAAAGCATGGAGAGAGCACAACAGGTCGAGATGATAAGCAGAAGACCATGAAAACAGAGAAGGTTTGCATCAAGTCCAGGAAAAGCAAAACCAACGTGTGGTCTGCTGACCTCCTCCCAACCCTTTCTGTTGTGCCCTAAGGAATCTCTTATGCCATTTACCAAAACAACAACAGCAAAAGCCGGCACAGAGAGCTTCCCCAACATCCAAGTCTCCTTGGCATCCGTGTCCCACCTCCTTGGTTATGATCAGTATCGGGGAAGAGAGAAGACCAAAGGCAGAGCCCGGGGAAAGCCTCCATGTGGAATGGGAGGTGCGGTCCATGCAGGGACCCAAGAAATTCAATGGGGCGGGGAGAAATGGGGACTCTGGATGCCCCTACAAGGAGGAGGCGTTGGCTGAATGCCACAGGGAGGTGCTGGAGGACAGGAGGGGGGCAGGGAACGCAGGAAGGCTCCAGTGAGGTCTCGGGTACCAAGGGGGGGGGGCAGATGCAGCAGGGTAACTCAGGTCTAGATCAGACTGTGTGACACGGAGCAACAGGGGACAGGAGGCAATGGGAAGGCAGGGAGGTGGCTCTGTCTTCGGAAGAGGCTGGTGGCCAAGTCACCGGGAGTTCCTAAGGGGCTGGAAAAAAACCTCCAGGAGGCGGTGCCGTGTTTAAGGTTGGGGAAGACTTACACATGCTCGTTGCAGGAGAGACAGGCATGTTTGCTTGACATCTCTGAGGAGGGGTAGGGTCATGAGGCTCAAGGGAACAGGGGTGAGGTGAGGCACAGTCAGGGGAGCGGGGGAGAGAAAGGGGTGTATCCAAGGAAGTCGGGGGAAAAACCAGCAACGCAGAAGGGGCTTGTGCGGGAGGGTCTCCACCTTTTCCGAGAGGCTCAGGTAACCCGGGAGAGGACGGAAGATCGGCCACAGAGTGGTGTTCCAGAAGGGAAGGTGGGGAAGGGGTTTTTGCATGGTGAGGGGTGACTGGTGAGGAGGGGAGGTGGTGAGTATCAACTCTTCTTTCAAGAGTGTCAAAGGAGGGGCACCTGGGTGGCTCAGTCGGTTAAGTGTCTGCCTTTGGCTCAGCTCTAGATCCCGGGGTCCTGGGATCGAGCCCCGCATCAGGCTCCCCGCTCGGCGGAGAGCCAGCTTCTCCCTCTGCCTCTGCCCCCCACCCTCCGCGCTCTCTCTCTCTCTCTCAAATAAATAGGGGAATTACTGAAGACACCGGAGAGAATGTGGACGACAGGGCCAGGGTGCAGGACACAACCCCAGCAGCCCCTGCACGCCGGCCACTCCATGCGGGGGGCTTCTGCAGCGAGCACCCCGCTTTGCACACAAGGGGCCACCCTGCCGCGGCTGTCCACCCAGCACGTGCATGCCTGGTATCCTGGACGCCACTCCAGGAATTTACACGTATCCTCATGACATCTCATAAGCTGTCCTGGGGCCCATCTGTTCCAGTACAGTGACCAAGAAAACATTCACCTCCGGCCGTGCTCTGCCAAGCTCCTCTTCAGCTCGCGCCAGGGATGCGCCAGGTCACGTGAAGACCAAGACACCATCCTTGCTCTCAAAGCACTCATAGCGAGGTGGGGAGGTAAACCATACATGGATCCTTTTTTTTTTTTTTTTTAAGATTTTATTGATTTATGTGAGAGAGAGAGAGAGAGAGAAAGAGCATGAGCTGGGGGAGGGGGAGAGGGAGAGGGAGAAGCTTAACCAGCTGAGCCACCCAGGTGCCCTGAGTGTCCAATTCTTGATCTCAGCTCAGGTCTTGATCTCAGGGTCCTGAGTTCAAGTCCCGTGTTGGGCTTCATGCTGGGCATGGCGCCTACTCAGGGGATAAAAAAGGAAGGAAGGGGGACCTTTCCCACTGCCACAGAATTCGCTGCTGTGACCCAGAGCTGGGGCTCCACATCTTACAGAGGCGGATAACCACGGACTAGCTTCCTGGGGGCCGGGGTGGGAGGAGCAGCCAGACCACCAGACTGCTCAGCAAACCACTTGGGTCGTGTAGGATGCTAGCATTGCTGGGGGGTGGGGGCGGGATATCACCTACAGGGAGGCAGAGGAGCAATGAAGCCCGAGCTGAGCGTTGAAATGACTCGGAAAGTAGCCAGGGTGGTGAAGCAGGACACTAAGCGTGTTCTTGGAAGAAGTGGGGTAGGTAGGACATAAGGCCAAATGCAGGAAAGCTGGCAGGTGAATCTGGACAGCTGGGCAACGGGGTTCACGGAGGAGAGGGCCCTGCATGATCAGCCTGCCCCTCACCGGCCAGGAGACTCCTCCCACACTGCTCTTACCACCCCCCCACTACAGCAGCTGAGACTGCCGAAGGGAGGGCAGGGGGTCAGCGCAGGGTGCGGGGCAGGGGGCGAGAGCGGGTCTGAGTTTTAGACACACCACTGACCACTGTGTGCAGGGCAGTGCCCAGGATGGCCGGGGGGAAAGCTGACATCAAGCAGGAGGGAGCTGTGGTGGAACCATGAACCGAGACCCTGAGCAGGGAAGGCAGGAAAGAGAGAACAGAGTGGGTACCCTGACGGGGTGTCCAACCCAGCAGGAGATGGACTGGAGGGGGCAGGAGCAGAGCTGATGCAGGGCAGGTTGCTTCTTGTTTTCTTTTTTCTTTAGAGAGAGAGAGAGAGAGAGAGAGCACGCAAGGGGAGGGGCAGAGAAGAGAGACAGAATCTTAAGCAGGCTCCATGCCCCATGTGGAGCCTGAGGCAGGGCTTGATCTCACGACCCTGAGATCACAACCTGAGCCAAAATCCAGAGTCGGGCGCTTAACCCACTGAGCCAGCCAGGCGCCCCTGTTTCTGGTTTACTGACTCGGGAATTAACAGAGCAGCCATCCGCTAAGGCAAGATGGGTTGGGGTTGAAGCGCGGAGCTGGTGTTAGCTTCAGATTGGAGGAGAGATGCCTTCCATTTTAACCGCAGAGGTGGAGCCGGTGGGCTTGAGTTCAAATACATTCGGGGGCCCAGGTGGGGGGCGGGGCAGCACTTGCACCTGATGACTTTGGTCTTCTGGGTGGAGCAGAAGACAAGCAAGTAAGGAGGGGTAGAGGCGGGCTCTGAGAACAGGAAGGGCTGAAACCCAGCAGTTTCCCCTCACCCACGGGGTGTACGATCCGAGACCCCAGTGGCTACTGGCACCTCAGATAAGACCACATCCCATCTCGACTGTCCTTCCCTAGTATACACACATACCTACGATGAAGTTTAATTCATAGATTACAGCAGTATACTGTATGTAATAAAAGTTATGGGACGGTGCTCGCTCCCTCTCTCAAAATAACTGACTGTACCGCAGTCGCCCTTCTGGTGATGGCGTGACATGATGAGATGCCTCCGTAACGGGATGACATGAGACAAATGACGTAAGCACCGTGCCCTTCTGATGCTACGTCAGAGGGAGGCTCATCTGCTCCCTCAGTGCAGTTGACTGACGGCCGTGGGACCTCGGGAAGTGACTCTGCAGTCAGAGGGGGACCACCGCGGTCACGGCTGAGAAAGGTAGGAGGCCACGGAAGGACCACCGCGCAGTGATGGGAGCCTCGCTCAACGTGGGCGCCACTTTCGTCCTTTGACTTTGTTGATGGCGTCCTCTCTTGGATTAACCCTCTGAACCTGCATGGAGCCAAACAGACCGACTTTCCCTTTACAGCTTTTAGGTTTCATGGCACCCTTTGAAAAGCCTCCTTCCCCTCCCCACCCCACATGGCAGTTTGAAACCAAACCAAACTGGACCAAGAAGGTGGGGCCATATGTGGCTGCCATGAACAGGATCCGGGGAAAACACAGTAAGTGGAACAGCATGGCAAGTTCACGCTGATGATATGTTTGCAGAGTCACAGACTGTCCCGGGAAGACCAGGCAGTGAGGAGGCTGCCTCTGGGGCGATGACTGGTTGGAGTGGATTTTGCAGAAAGTCACAGGGCGGGGCGCCTGGGTGGCTCAGTGGGTTAAAGCCTCTGCCTTCGGCTCAGGTCATGATCCCAGGGACCAGGGATCGAGCCCCGCATCAGGTTCTCTGCTCAGCGGGGAGCCTGCTTCCTCCTCTCTCTCTGCCTGCCCCTGTGCCTACTTGTGATCTCTCTCTGTCAAATAAATAAATAAAATCTTAAAAAAAAAAAAAAAGTCACAGGGCAAGGGATCAGAAGACACAGAGATGATGGACAATGGGCTGAAGGCAGGGACCCCCACTGGCCTAATGGGAGAGAGAGCGGGTATGTTTCAGACACACAACAGTTCCTGACCCCAACACTGGAGACCGCCTGCGATCAGAGAGTGCGCAGGAGAGACCATATTTTGTGCTAAGGTACAAAAAGGTTAAGTAGCATTCGCAAGGGCACATAGCTAACAGGGCACTGCGTTCCGGCTCCAGAACCTCGCTAACCTTCACCCCTTAATCTATGCTTAAGCTATGCTACTTTCCACAACATCAGAGTAAAGGAAAAAGCAGGACACAAAACTGTTTATAGTGGGAGCACAATTCTGTAAAACAACAATCAGAAATCCAGCTGACCCCTGAACAATGAGGGCATTAAGGGGGCCGACTTCTCCCACACCATTGAAATCTGCCTATAACTGTTTTTTTTTAAGAATTTATTTATTTATTTATTTGACAGAGATAGATCACAAGTAGGCAGAGAGGCAGGCAGAGAGAGAGAGGAGGAAGCAGGCTCTCCACTGAGCCAAGAGCCTGATGAGGACTTGATCCCAGGACCCTGAGACCATGACCTGAGCTGAAGGCAGAAGTTTAACCCACTGAGCCACCCAGATGCCCGTACTCTGCCTATAACTTTTGACTCCCCTAAAAGTTAACTGCTGATGGCCCACTGTTGACCAGAAGCCTTACCAATAACGAATGAGTCAATTATCACGTTTTATATGCCATGTGAATTATATACTATATTATTACAACAATGTAAGCTAGAGAAAAGCAAGCGTTACTAAGAGACTTGCAGGGGGTGTGCCTGTGTGGCTCAGTTGGTTGAGTGTGCGCCTCTTGGTTTCGGCTCAGGTCATGATCTCAGGGTCCTGGGTCCGAGCCCTGCGTCAAGCTCTTTGCTCAGCGTGGAGTGTGCTCGGGATTCTTTCTCCCCCTCAGCACCTATCCCCCAAGATGTGAGCTCTCCCTCTCTCTCATAAATAAAATCTTAAAAAAAAAAAAAGAAAGAAATTCATAAGGAAGAAAAAATACATTTATAGTACTAGACTGTAAAAAAGCCATGTACAAGGAAACCTGCACCTTTGAAACCTGTGTTGTTCAAGGGTTAACTCTGTGTGTGTGTGTGTGTGTGTGTGTGTGTGTGTATTTATAGGCAGACACTGAAAAGAAATACATTAAATTGTTCTGAGGAGTTATCTGAGTAGTGATTTTAAAACATGTTTTTTTGGATTTTCTATAATTAACATTAGTATTATTAACAGGGGAAAAAAAGTCATTCAAAATAACCACTGGAATGGGCAAGTACCAGAGACGTTCTATAAAAATAGACTTTCTGGAAAAAGGCACCTTGGCAACATACCCTGAGCATTTGAATAAACAAAAAAGTACCCTGCTTGATTCATGGGATAATAGTGGAAAGAACGGGAAATTACCAAGGCCTGGGTTCTGGCTGTTTGGAGAAGGCAACTCCCTAAGCCTCCACCTCTTTATATAAAATGAGTGTGAAAATGATAAAACTTGCTTCATGGGGCAGGCACCAAGTGAGACCCGGCAATTCTGTCAATCAAATGAAGCGTGTTCTTTTCATAAAACTATTAATTCTACCTTTTATCAATGCATTGGCACACATCCTGTTCAAAATAAACCATGATTATAAAATACAATGCCAGTTTTCTTGATTAATCTGTCACTTTGATGTCATAAGACAGTCATTCCATTAAAGTCAGTCTGTAGCTGGTATTACTGAGTCATAATAATGGGACGCATATCTCAAATTTCCCCATATTCCAACTCGAAACTTAGTGTTGGGGACAATGCAAGAGGACCACTTCCCAGGTTCCCTGCATACTCTATTACAGAGTTCCCTGATCTTCCCAGAAGCCAAGGCCATGCTCCCTACTTACCCACAGCCACTTGAGGCTTCCAGGCATTCTCTGCCCATAATCGCTCATAATTCTTTCTCGACCAAACCAACAGACAGACCCAATCTTCTAAAATGGCCACCCCTGTGTCCACAGCCCTTCTTCTATCTTGCCTCAAAGTTGAGAAGTGGCCCTCTTCCAACAAAGGCCAGTCTCTCCAAATGAGTTCAGTCCCAAGATCTTCCCTGCTTTTCAAAGATTTTATTTATTTATTTATTTGAGAATGAGAGAGAGAAAGCATGAGAGGAGAGAGGTCAGTGGGAGAAGCAGACTCCCCGCTGAGCAGGGAGCCTGATGTGGGACTCGATCCCGGGACTCCAGGACCATGACCTGAGCCAAAGGCAGTAGCTTAGCCAACTGAGCCACCCAGGCACCCTCTTCCCTGCTTTTAAAGACATCATCTCCTTGTGCCTTACAGCACCATAAACTCATCCCTGCACTAGACAGCAGCAATCTCCCAGTCTTGGGCAACTATGCTCTTTCCCTGTATGCAGCCAGAATAATATGTTTTTTTTTTTTTAAATAGAGATATAATTCAATACCATAGAATTCAGCATTTTACATTCCTATCAGTAAAGTACAAGGGTTCCAATATTCCCTGATGGGAATGTCAGGCTCAAGGGAATGATGGCTTTAAAACATCTATGCGTCCTTCTAAGAGTTTTATAGGGTTAGCTTTGACATTTAGGTCTTTGATCCTTCCGCAGTTCATTTTTATATATGGTGTGAGGTAGGGGTTCAACTTCATCTTTTGCATATGGATTTCCTGTTGTCCAGCACATTTTGTTGAACAGACTCTCCTTTCCCCATTAAGTGGTCTTGGCACCCTAGTCAAAAATGAACTGACCATAGATATATGGATTTCCTTCTGAAAGCTCATTTCTATTCTACTGACTATATGTCTATCCTTATGCCAAGATTACTCTATCTTGATTACTATAGCTTTGCAGTAAGTTTTGAGAACTTACTGGGAAAGGACGGCTCCATCCACTTTATTGTTCAAAAATCATTTTGGTTGTTTGGGGTCCTTTGAATTTCCATCTAAATTTTAGTTTCAGCTTGCCTACTTCTGCAAAAAGGCAGTTTAAATTTTAATAGGGATTGCAATGAATCTGTAGATCAAATAGGGGAGTATTGCCTTATTAACAATACTAGTTATCTTCTGACCCTTGAACATATGATGTCTCTCCTTTATTCGGGTCTTCCTGAGTTTCTTTTCACAGTGTTTTATAGTTTTCAGTGTCCAAGTCTTGCACATCTTTGGTTAACCCTGTGCCTACGCATTTTATTACTTTTTCATATTGTAAGTGGAATTGTATTCTTGATTTCATTGCTGGATTTTTCATAGCTAGCATATAGAACTACAACTGATTTTTCAAGTATTGATCTTGTACTCTGCAACCTTGCTTGGCTCACTTATTAGTTTAATAGTTATTGGTGGTGGATTTTTAGAGAGAGATATATATATATATATATATATAAATATATAATCATGCCATCAACCAATGGAGATAGTGTCACTTCTTTGCCCATCTGGATGCCTTTTATTTCTTTTTCTTGCCTAATTGCTCTCAGGAGAGCCTCCAGCACAATCCTGAATATAAGTGGTAAGAGCAGACATCCTTCTTTTGTTCCTGCTCTTAGGGAAGAAAATGTTCAGTCTTTTCACAATTAAGTAGGATGTCAGCAGTGGGTTTTTTGTAGATGCCTTTTATCGGGCTGATGAATATCTTAATTTCTCTTTCATTTTTGAAGGACACTTTACCAAACATAGAATTAATTCTTTGTTGGCAGGTTTTTTCCCTTCCTTTCATCACTTCAAATATGTGCTCCCACTGTCTTCTGGCCTCGCTGTCTTTTCGAGTTTTGTTTTTTAATGGGAAATCAACTGTTAATCTTACGGAAGATCCCCTGTGCATGAGTCACTTTTCTCTTGCTACTTTCTCTCTTTGTTTTTGGCTTTTGATACTGTGGTTATGATGTACCTAGGTGAGAATCTCTTTGAATTTATCCTGCTTGGAGTTTGTTGACTTTCTTGGATGTGGAGATGTATGGTTTTGTTTTGTTTTGTTTTGTTTTCCATCAAATCTGGCACGTTGCCAGTCATTATTTCTTCAGATAGTTCAACTGATCTGTCTTCAAGTTCGCTGATTCCTTTTCAGCCTGCACAAATCGGTTGTTGAGCCCAGCTAGTGAATTTTTTTGGTTTGAGTTATACTTTTCAATTCTATCATTTTCTTCTTGTTTCTTTTTTATAATTTCTATCAATTGCCTCTATGTGAGACTCTAGTTTCATACTTTCATTTAGTTATGGTTTCCTTTAGTTCTTTGCACATATTTAAAATAGTGGACTGGGCACCTTGGTGGCTCAGTCAGCTGAGCATCTACCTTCGACCCAGTCATGATCCCAGAATCCTGGGATCAAGCCCCACGTCGGGCTCCTTGCTTGGCGGAGAGTCTGTTTCTCCCTCTTACCAACCCCATGAGTGATCTTGCTCCCGCTTTCTCACTCGCTCTTGCTCTCTCCTCTCTCAAATAAATTTAAAAATAATAAAATTTTAAAAATAATAAATAAAATAAAATAATGGACTGGAGCCTGGGTAACTCAGTGGCTTAAGCATGCCTTTGCTCAGGTTGTGATTCCAGGTTCCTGGGATTGAGCCCTCCCTCAGGCTCCCTGCTCAGCAGGGAGTCTGCTTACCTCTCCCCCTCCGCCCCTCCCCCATGCACATGGTCTCTCTCTCTCAAATAAATAAATAAAATATTTTTTAAAAATTTAAAAATACAGGGGCATTTGGGTGGCTCAGTGGGTTAAACCTCTGCCTTCAGCTTAAGTCATGATCTCAGGGTCCTGGGATCAAGCCCCACATCGGGCTCTCTGCTCAGCAGGGAGCCTGCTTCCCTCTCTCTCTCTCTGCCTGCTGCTCTGCCTACTTGTGATCTCTCTCTCTCTGTGTTAAATTAATAAATAAAATCTTTTTTAAAAATTTAAAAATACAAAAACAAACTAGTGGACCTAAAGTATTTGTCTAGTAATTCTGGTGTCTGGGCTTCTTTGGGAACAGTTTCTATCAATTGCTTTCTCCCCCATGTTTACGAGATTGTATTTTCTTATGGTTTCTTTGCATATTTCATAATTTTTGTTGAAAACTGCACATTTCAAATAATATAACGCAGCAACTCCAGAAATCAGATTCTGCTCCTTCACAAGGTCTGTCATTGCTGCTTAGTGTGCTTGTTTGGTGACCTTCCTGAACTAATTCTGCAAAGTCTGTATTCTAGGTCATAACTGATCACTGAAGCCTTTGCTCGGTTAACTTGGTGGTCAGCTAATGATTAGACAGAGATTTCCTTAACCTCCTGGAACCAGTAAATCTCCCTCTTTCTGCTGAGGGGTTTGGTTTGCGTGTTGGGACATGCCTTCAACTCTCAGCCAGGCAGTTTCTACCTCTGCCCTGACTTTCATGTCTTGCTTGCGTGTGGCTTCAAGGTCAGTCAGAGGTGAGAGATTATTGCCTTCTCAAGTCTTTTCCGAACATGCACACAGCCAACCCAAGTACATGGATTACAGAATGGCAGAGCTTTTAAAAGCTCCCAGTGGAAAAAATAAAATAAAATAAATAAAATAAAACACCCTGATGGACATCTTACTCCCTAGCCTTTCCTTTTACACTCTGTTATAAGTCTATTGTCTATCCCAACTGTTATCCATTGCCTCGTGCAGCTGTGATGTTAAAATAAACAACAAATGTCATTGTGGAGAGGCTTTCAGCACTGGGGATGGTTTAAGTAAGGTCAAAAAAGGACAACTCTCCCAACTGAGGTCTCGAGGGGAACCACTAGTTACTAGATGATGGCTATTCTACGTGATCTGGCTGCTGCTTAGGTCTCTGACTTACCTCCCACCTCCTATCCCAGGGTAGCTGGCATTCTTGCCATTTCTTGAACAAGGCTATTGCTGCCTCAGGGCCTTTGCACATACTGTTTGCCTTTGCCTGAAAAGTTCTTTCCCGTGATCTCTGCGTGGCTGGCTGCATCACTTCATTACCATCTGTGATTAAACAGTACTTAATCAAACAGATTTTCCAAACACCCTCTCTAATAAAACCTTCTTCAGACCCAACCCCCACTCTAACACTAGCTATTAATCTCTCGCTCTTTCAGATAAATAAATAACATAATCCGGCAAGATTTCATACACATACTTGCTATTGCCTGATTTCCCTGTTGGATTCAAAGTTCTATGAAGATGAACTCTGACTACATTGTATCCCTAACTCCTAAAACAGTGCCCTGAATCTGCTCATAAATACTTGTTTAAAAATGAAGTAGTCTTCGGGGCACCTGGGTGGCTCAGTGGGTTAAAGCCTCTGCCTTCGGCTCAGGTCATGATCCCAGGATCCTGGGATCGAGCCCCGCATCGGGCTCTCTGCTCAGCGGATAGCCTGCTTCCTCCTCTCTCTCTGCCTGCCTCTCTGCTACTTGTGATCTCTGTCTGTCAAATAAATAAATAAAATCTTGGGGGAAAACAAATGAAGTAGTCTTCAAAGATGGATCTGTATTCTGTCAGCTTAACTGAAGTGGACTACACTTCCCAGAATTCCCTTCCTTGTATAGCTCCAAATTATCATGGGGTACTTGGCCCAAGATCTGGAAGGCAGCCATGAAGGAGCAGCCATGCTCCTCTAGGCTCAGGAAGTTGGTGCGAGCACCAGGCATCGTTGTAGAGATACACAACACTGTTTCTTGTCTGTTGTGTCAACTGGTTGGCATGGGGCGGCAGCCAGGCCCACAGTTCCCCCAGCTCTAGCTTCTCCAACTCTTGGGCCAGGGGAATACTGAGCTCTGTGACAAAGAACACCCATACTTTGCATGACATCTTTATTATCCAAGTTGGAGGAATAGAGTCAGTGAGAGAACAACATAGTTCCGGTTCCTCCTTTTGGGTTCCAGCTCAGCTGCTAAGGTTCCAGCTTTTTCTTGCTCCCTCCAGGTCAGGAGTCTCTTCCCTTCCCAACTGCCTCTCCATGGCCTTCAAGGTCTAAGGTCTAACGCAAGATACAGAGACAACAACATCACAGAGGGCAATGGGTTCTCACACTGTGCAAGGTCAAATCTTTATAATAGATCCCTTATAAGTAGTTCTGCGTGTCTGATCAAACCCAGCTGATAAAACCCTGAGTCCTACATCCCAACCATTCTCTGTCAGTTTACATCCACCTGCTTGTACTTTTTCTTTTTTACAAGATGTTATTTATTTATCTGAGAGAGAGAGAAAGTACTCATGAGCAGGGTCAGGGAGCAGGGGGGAGGAGCAGAGGGAGAGGGAGAAGGAGAAGTAGGCTCCATCCCAGGACCCTGAGATCATGACCTGAGCTGAAGGCTGTCGTTCAATCCACTGAGCCACTCCGATGCCCCATCTGCTTTTAAACAAAGTTTACCAACTTAAAAAAAAAATCCCTCGTCAACCTGACACCCCCCTCCAACTACAGCCCACTCTTCCCTTTCCAACTCAACCTTCTTGAAAGACCTGCCTTCATTGACTGTCTTCATTTTATGAAATTCCTCTAGATCTTGCTAGATCAACAATAAGCTTCATTTGCAAAATCCAAAGAACACATCATTTTTCCAGTTCCCAACTAACTAAAGCTGGTATTTTTCAGTTGTGTTTTCCAAGGCTTGGCTCTCGGACCGCCACAAAACTCTCTGCCCTTGGCCTCCGTGGCACCAAACTTTCCTAATTTCCCTCCCTTCTGTCTCCATTTTCCTCTCCCTGGCTGGCTTCTTCTCGACCTGTGTGTTAGACGTTGGGGTCCTCAGGACAGACAAATCCCCTTGGCCCTCTGCCTTCGGTGGTCTCCTCCACCCCCATGTCTCCAATTCCCACCCAGACGCCAACGTAATTTCCATCTCTCTGGCCTCCAGATCTGCTTAGCCATGTCCACAGTGACCTCAGAGTCAGCAAGTCCCAAATCCATTCCTGACCATCCCTGCAATCAGGGGACACCACCGTGCTTCCGGTCATGGCCAAAGCCAGAATCCTGAGATCAATCCTTGACCAGGCTTCTTCTCATATCTCCCCAGTCACCAGGGTGCTGGCAACTCGGTCTTTCAGATGTCCCCATCCACTTCTCTCCATCCCTGTGGTCACCACACTCGTCCTACCTGACACCTTGCCCCTCCCCCATCTCATTCTTCACAATGAGGCCCCCCCCTTTCACCCGTCCTGCAGCCTCTTTCAAATACGTATGCGGCTGCCGCTGTATTCCAGAAGGATCTCTACAAAGTGCAGGTGCAATCATATTTCTCTGCCTCGAACCCTTTTAAGGTTATCCACAGGGTAAAATTTAATCTTGGGGCCTAGTGCACCAGCCCTGTCTCCTCGGCCCTACCTTAAGCCCTCTAGCTCTCCCTTGTCCATTCTGCAAACACTGCCCCCTATTCCTGAAATGAAAGCATTTCTCCTCCATCTGGCTGTTGCACCCTCTCCCCGGAATGCTCTTCCTTTTCTAGCAAATTCCCGCTCTTCCTTCGGATGTTCGCTTGAACCTCCCTGCTTGCCACCCCCGGATCAGAGCGGTTGTCACTCACCCCATAGCACCTGCTCTTTACGCCACATCACGCCTGTCCCTTATATGCCGAACATCTGTCCCCTACCGGGCACACGAAAGTGGCGTGCGGTCCTGTCTTGTCCACCCACCATATGGACCATGAGGGCCACCGAACTCCCTGCTGATGGCGAGTGAATATCAAATGCTCATCAAACTAGTAAATTTAGAAGGTTTGAAAGCTATCTAGGGCAATATCCTCATTTTACAGAGAGAGGAAAGGAGTCAACTTAGCCCACGGGGAATTGATATTCCTGTTTGCCAGGAGTTAAGCTTTAATCGTGCAGAGCACTTGACCTTGGAATGCTTAGGAGGGACAGACAGACAGACAGATAGGGCTATCTAGACGCGTGCACACACACACACACACACACACACAGACAAGCACGCGCACTCCAAAGCATTCCTGCTATGAAACTTACACACAGGAGCAAACTATTCTGGCCATGTCCCCACCTCCTTGCTAAATGTGTCCCCAGCCTGCTGCCCGAGAGGGATTTTACGGCTAATCCGTTCCTGGTCTGCTGGTCAGGCAAGGGCAGCGGTGGAGGGGACGGAGCATTCTAATTCAAGGACTTTGGGAATGAGGCTGAAGGATTTGAATTAACTCCAAGAGACAAACACCCATCTGCATTACTCACTTGAGATGTACGAAGCGGGGCAGTGCAGAGGGGGTCCAAGCTTGCGTCCAATGGGGCCACAGTCTGGGCCCAGTTGTCCTTCCCAGCTTCCTTCCTCCTGTCCTTATCCCCATCCCATAGCCTCAAACTCCTGCTGGTCCCCAAACTCAACCTTCTCTCGTGCCTCTGGGGCTTTCTGTAGGAGGTTTTCTTCCCTATTTTTCTCTCCTGCCCTCTACTCTACAGCTCCTTCAAGGCAGAGCTGAAGCGCTATCTCCTCTGCAAGCTCACCCTTCCCACCTAGAAAGAGTCCTTGCTTCCTTCCAAGCATCCCAGAGCATCCTTCACACCTGGCCTGGTGCACCCGGGCTAGCTGTTGGTGGGTCTCTCTCCTGCAAGAAACTGAGGGCAAAGCTCGGGTCTTTCCTGCACCCTGGACCCACCATGGTGCGTGCCCCACTGTGTCACAATCCTGGAAGGTGCGATCTGCACCAGGGTTTCCTTCCTTCGGGAAGAGCAGAACCTTGCAGAACTTTCTATGATCCGAAAGTGAGACCCCCCCGCCCCGACCCGCCCCAGCCATAGAAACCAAAGGCCCCCAGCCTCGCTATGAGTCAGTCGCCAAGGCTGAGGGACTGCAGGGAGTCCGGGCTCCAAAGGGGAGCCCACTGTGCTGTAGTTGCCAGTGTGGGGGAGGGGGGGCTCTCCGCAGAGATCCTAGAGGACTGAGTCACTGGAAGGCAGCCAAGTGCGGCCGGATGAGTTAAGGAGAGATCTGCTTGGCCACCCTCCGGATGAGCACAGCCGGGACACAAAGCTCCACCTGTCAGGCCCTCCACGCGATTCCTCCGCCTGGTGCTCCCAGGCCTGGCCCCATGCCCACTGCCAGCAGCTGCTTCCCTCCCTCCCTCCATGGGCGGCCTTTGGTTCCCCTCCTGGGGACAGCTGTACTACACCAGCAGGTGGGAGGGGGCTCCACATGGGCCCCCCAGCTCTGGCTTCTAATGGCAACCTTCAGATCACTAAAGAGCCAGCAGCAGAGAGTAGTCCCATGGCACCTGGGTGTCCCCAACTTGAGTGACAAGTAAAAGTGCTTCCAGGTGACCAGAGGCGCTCTTCAAGACCCCCTTCATTTTCTCCAAGGTCCCCTGGCTCAGCTCCATGCTACGGCCATGCCCAAGACCCCTGTCTTCCCTCTGCAGAGCCTCGCGGACAGCCCACACGCAACCCAGACAGCAAGACAATAAAGCAAACCAGCAGAGCGAATGTCTAAAGAGAAACGCAGAGCAGAATTTTATTTTTTATTTTTTAAATGAATTCTTTATAAAGGTAATATCAAGTCATAGGAGATGACTGACACAGGTATCTACACATACATGTATGAATATATGTACACATACGCATATATGAGTGTATAATAAACATAAAAGTTTTGTCTGTGCCCTGGCACGTGGCAGCAATCAGTACCCTTGGAGTACATTCAATGACTGTGTCTGTGTTTCCATGAGGAGCCCTTGCCACAAACCACGAGAACAGAACGAGGACTGGTACATCCTAGGTCTGGTAGAGACGCCAACCGAGTGGGTTGAGACAGGTGCACCAACACCGCCATCCGGAAACTTGAAAACAGCATCACCCTTTGTACGATGTACGGAAGACAGTTTGGAGCCCTAATGGGTATTGGGGTTTGTTTTTTTATCTTAAATGTGAAGTCCCTGGGTTGAAGGGCTCCTTGAACTTTGTATCCTTGGTCCCTTGTGCAAAGGGTGCCTGTAAGTGCTTGAGAGTCAATTTCATCCATTCTGTATCTGCCAGCAAACCTAGCAAAGAGTCAGATGCTGCAGCCCAAGTGAAGGCAGAAGGCTTTACTGAAATAATCCAAAGGGGACAGGGAGGGCCCTAGCAGAAGCCCTGCAGAAGAAAGGGCCTCTGCTTACTTTCTTTTCTTTTTTTTTAGATTTTATTTATTTATTTATTTGAGAGAGAGAGAGAGAGAGCGAGCATGAGAGGAGAGAGGTCAGCGGGAGAAACAGACTCCCTGGTGAGCAGAAAGCCTGATGTGGGACTTGATCCTGGGACTCCAGGATCATGACCTGAGCTGAAGGCAGTCGCTTAACCCACTGAGCCACCCAGGCGTCCAGGCCTCCACTTTCTGATCATCCCTGCCACCCAGGTGATGAGGTCCTGGGAAAACTGGGCTGAGACAGGCTGGGTAACTGTGCGGAGTTAAGGAAATGGTGTGTGTGTGTGTGTGTGTGTGTATATTTTTTTTTTCCTTAAACATTTTATTTGAGAGAAAGTGTATGCACAAGATGGGGAAGGGGGCAGAGGAAGAAGCAGACTCCCTGGTGAGCAGAAAGCCTGATGTGGGACTCGATCCTGGGACTCCAGGATCATGACCTGAGCTGAAGGCAGATGCTTAACTGACTGAGCCACCCAGGCGCCCCAAGGAGATGGTATATTTTTTATTATTTAATATTCCACTCCCAGAGGGTAACATTTTTATTTCCTTTTCCCAACGCTTTCATTTGATCTTTATTTTTACCAACAGACATAAAAATCTTAAAAAAAAAAAAAAAACCCACAGGTGGCTAAACCATAATCCTGATGAGCATTTAAATGTCACATTCTCCCTGGAATTTAAGAATTTCACTTGTTAAAAATAATATAAATGTAATTATATGACTGCATAATATTCCATCTTATGGATATATTCATCCATTCAACGGCTATTTATTTCATGCCTACTGTGTGTAAGGTATTTTTTAAGCACCAGGTGTATCAGAAATGACTCATCCAGGGACACCTGGGTGGCTCAGTGGGTTGAGCCTCTGCGTTCAGCTCAGATCATGATCTCAGGGTCCTGGGATCCAGCCTCACACCCGGCTCTCTGCTCAGCCGGGAGCCTGCTTTCCCCTCCCCCTCTTTCTGCCCAACTCTCTGCATCAGTCAAATAAATAAATAAATAATCTTAAAAAGAAAACTCACTTAAAAAAAAAAAAAAGACATTACTCGTCCACCTCCTGTTGAATGCAGAAGTTGTTTATAATTTTTCAACACTGTGATAAGCATCTTTGTTTGTAAGAGGATTTTGTATATTTCAAGTTCTTTTCCTAGGACAGATTCTTAGAAGTTGACTTAGTAGGTCAAAGAGTAATAAATAATGTTCTCAACACATCGTGCCCAATGCTTTCCAAAAAGGCAGGCCAATTTGTACTTTCTTTATCAGAAGAGTGCCGATTTCGTACATCCTGACATGATTCAATTTTCTCACTAGAAAGAAACATATGAGTATCTTCTTTGATCATTTTGTATTTCTTACTTACTAGTTTTTCTTGTGTTTATAAATTGTTTCCTTCCTTTGCAAGTCATCTATTCATATCCAGTCATCTATGGGAGCATCTTAGAAGTTTAAGTTCTTTATATAGTGGGGCACCTGGGTGGCTCAGTCAGTTAAGCGTCTGCCTTCGGCTCAGGTGATAGTCTAAGGGTCCTGGAATCAAACCCCATGTTGGACTCCCTGAACAGCAAGGACTCTGCTTCTCCCTCTGCCCTTCCTCCTGCTCATAGTTGCTTTCTCTCTCTCTCAAATAAATAAATAAAATCTTTTTTTAAAAAAAATCCTTTACATAGTAAAATATTTACCCTCTCACTTTTAAAAGCATATTTCCTTTCTGAGAATAGCTATGATTTTTATCCTTTCACTAATTTTAAATTTTTAATAAAGATCATCAAAACTATACATGAATGTAGTCTCAAAAACCAAGCCATCAAGAAAGTGAAAAGACAATCCACAGAGTGTGAGGAAATATTCGCAAATCACATGTCTGATCAGAGTCTAGGATCCAGAGTATATAAAGAACTCTTGCAACTCCGCAACAAAAACAAAAACAATCCAATCGAAAAATATGTAAAGGACATAAATAAACATCCCTCTAATGAAAACACGCAAATTGCTAATACACATAGGAAGAGATACTCAACATTATTAGTCATCAGGGAAACGACAACGAAAAACCACAATGAGATACTACTTCACATCCACTGGGCTGGGTATACAAAAGAAAGAAAAGAAAAATGAAAAGAAAAGGAAAGAGAGATAGAATGAAAAAAGAGAGAGAGGAAGAGAGAAAGAGAAAGAAGGCAAGAGAGAAAGGGAGAGAAATAATAGAAAGAAAGTAAGAGGTGTTAGCAAGGAGTAGGAGAAATTAGAACTCTTGCCCATTGCTGGTGGGAGTGGAAGATGGTGCAGCTGCTGTGGCAAACAGTTTGGAAATTCCTCAATGAGTTAAACAGCATTACCGTAGGACCCAACAATTGTGCTCCTAGGTATATACCAGATAACTGAAAACAGGTATTTAGACAAATTAATGAACGCCGATGTTCATAGCATCACCATGCACGATGGCCAAAATGTGGAAATAACCCAAATGTCCCTTGGTGAATGAACAGGTAAACACAGGTGGTATGGGCCGCCTGCTGGAACAGGATTCAGCCAAGAAAAGGAATGAAGAAACAGTGACACATGTTACACCACGGACCTACTTCAAAAACACGGCCCTAGGTAAAGAAGCCAACACAAAAGGTTGCACGGAATTCCAATTGTAGAGACCTCCCGAAATAGATAAATTCATAGAGACAGACACTGAAACTGGTGGTTGCCAGGAGCTGGAGGTGGGGGCAAGGAGATGGGAATGTGACTGCTTCATGGGTTTCCTTTGTGGGGGAGGAAGAAGATGTCTTGGAACTAGAGGCAGACAGATAGACAGTTCCAAGATGTCTTGGAACTAGAGACAGTTGCACAATACTGTGAACGTACTTAATGCCACTGAAATGTACACTGAAAATGATTAACAGAAAGGACGCCTAGGTGGCTCAGCTGGTTAAGCGGCCGACTCTTGATTTCGGCTCAGGTCATGGTCTCGGGGTCCTGGGATTGAGCCCCATGTCGGGCTCCATGCTCAAGGGTCTGCTTCAGGATTCTCTCTCTCCTCTCTGCCCCTAAAACGGCTCCCACATGTTCAGTCTCAAATAAATATCTTTAAACACATTTTTTAAAATAAAATGGTTAACAGCTAGTTGTTTTTGAAATGAAAATTAAAAAAAAAAAAAAATCAAGTGCTAAAGACACTTTTTTTTTAAGTAGGCTCCATGCCCTCCACAACCCTGCAATCAAGATCAAGTGTCAGATGCTCAACAGCGCCCCCTATGGATAGCTTCCAATAAACAACCCACGTTACTTGTTTTCCCTACCTTTCCAATTCTACTTCCCAAAGGCAGTCTTGCTTTTTACTTCTTTTCCCCTCTAGTAGTTAGTAATAAACTTGATGTTTCCAATTATTATACGTACACTGTTTCTTCATTTACTAATCTGAAATGTTACCTAATGACTTCCTAATATGATAGCTAAGACATGGTTCCCTTAGATAGCCAACCATCTCTACTTCTTCATCTGCTCAACACAGATACACAAATATTTCAGTGAAATAATCAGTGTTTAAAGGATGACTGTATAAATGTCATTCTGCACACAGACAGGTGGAGAATGATTACATTTCCATTCTCATTTTTTTCCTTGAAGTTAATAATTGCTTTGCTGTTTTATTTGCATAACCTTCTACATACATGTTCTGAACTTCTCCAAAATACTCTACTGTAGGAGATATTGTGTGGGGTGCCTTGTTTCCAGGAGATGCCCCCTTGGGGCCGCTCATCTGCACTGTGTCCGCTTCTCCTATACCTCATGTTGTCTTCTACCTTGCTTCTGTTGAAGGGCACCTCCAACAAAAAGGAATCACAGAGGGGCACCTGGGTGACTCAGTCGGTTAAGCATCTGGCTCTTGGGTTTTGGCTCAGGATGTGATCTTAGGGTCCTGAGAGCAAGCCCCACGTTGGTCATCCACTTGGCAGGGAGTCTGCTTCCCCCCACCCCAGCCTCTCCCCTCTCTCTAAAATAAATCATTAAAAAAAGAGAAAAAAAAGGAACCAGAGGAATTTCTTTTTCTTCCATCCTTGGTTATCTGGAAGTATCTTTGTTCTGCTTTCATACGTTATTAGTCACTTGGGTATGGAAAAATACACGGAAAATCATTTTCCTCCAGAATTCTGAAGGCATACAACACCTAGTGTCCAGAGTCACTCTTGAGAAGTTCATTGCCATCCAATTCCCATTCCTGTGTCTGGTGCCTGTTGTTCCTCTCCAGGAAACTGTAGAGTCCCCTCATGAACCCTGCTGACATAAAATTTCACAATGTTGCCCCTTGGTGTGGCTTTTGTCTTTTATTGTGCTGGGTACCTGTGGTCCACAGATGTTTCTGGTGCAACTTCGTTGGCTTCCTCACCTCTGTTGTCTCTGTTTCTCTTTCTGGAACTCTATTTTTATACTGAACTTTCTGGATGGATACTCCATGTCTCTTGTCTGCTCTGTATACTTTTCAACTCCTTGTCCTTCTTTGCTACTTTGTGAGAGATTTCCTTGACCTTATCTTCTCTACCTCAGAATGAAATTCTGAGTCCAGGGACTTCTTGAACTCTACGCAGATACTATCTGGAAGTTTCTGAAGTTTTCTTCTGAACTTGCATTGTCTTTGTTTCTTACAGATAGCTTCTTCATGATCATTTTAGTTCACACAGCCTTTCCTTTCCTTGTGTGTCAGCTGACCCCCGGTTAGCTGATTATATTAGCTTCCATGTAGAAGTTCCAATGGAGGAACTCATCAACTGGCAAATTTCATTTTCAGGAGGCGGGGCAGGGTGAGAGCCTCACACCAGTGCCTCCCGGAGATCTGGTTGTGAAGGGCTTTGTTCTGAGGCCTTGGGTTTCTCCAGAAAACATCTGATCACTGGCCTGGGAGGTGGATATCCTTGGCTCATCTGGACGGAGTGCAAGTTCCGAATGAATCCCCTTGTTTTCAGCACCAGGGTACCCCACCCTCTGCCACATAGAATCTCTGAGTTAAAAATTCATCTGGATCCGCTTCTCCAATCTGGTCCAGAGCTGTCATATAAATGCCTGTGCTGGAAAGCAGCAGGGGGGTGGGAGGACCAGTTCTTACAGACAGATACCCTTTCCACCTGATTTCAGCCCTCCCCTACACCTCCCCCACCACAATGTTCCAAGCTCAGGCTCATCTGGGCCCAGCGCAGTGTATCTGCTCTCCTGTGAGTACCCTCTTTAATTCTTTCCAAAATGTATTGAAACATCTCACTTGATAACAATCCCACTCCATTTTTCATTCTTGTAGGTTTTTCTCATTCTTCTTTACTGTTATTGTAGCCAATCTTGGGAGATGTGCACGTGTAGCCTATCTACTACTTTAGATGAAGTCCTTTATTGTACTGGAACATGTGAAACCCATTAAGGGTCAAAATATGTCCCCTCCCAAGGATATGCTAAAGTTCTAACCCCCAGTTACTTTGAAAAAGGGCTGCTGCAGATACTGGTTGAGATGTGGTCCCACTGGCATAGGGTGGGACCTTAATTCCATATGACCAGTGTCTTATAAGACACATGGGGCCCCTGATGGCTTAGTCGGTTATGTGGCCAACTCTTGATTTCGGCTCAGATTGTGATTGTGGGGTCCTGGGATTGAGCCCTCCATCTGGCTCCATGCTCAGCAGGGAGTCTGCTTAAGATTCTTTCACTCCGTCCCTCCCTCCACTCGACTGCATGTGCTCTCTCTCAAATAAATAAATCTTTTTTTTTTTTTTTTTTTAAAGATTTTATTTATTTATTCGACAGAGATCACAAGTAGGCAGAGAGGCAGGCAGAGAGAGAGGAGGAAGCAGGCTCCCTGCCGAGCAGAGAGCCCGATGCGGGGCTCGATCCCAGGACCCTGAGATCATGACCCGAGCCGAAAGCAGAGGCTTTAACCCACTGAGCCACCCAGGCGCCCCTCAAATAAATAAATCTTAAAAAAAAGAGAGAGAGAGAGAGAGAGAGAGAGAGAAGAGAGAGACAGAACAACACACAGGGAGAACCCCAGGTGAAAATGGGGACAGAGATGGGAATAATGCACATACAAGCCAAGGAACACCGAGGTCTACCAGCAAATACCAGATACTAGAAGGAGCAAGGAAGGATTCTTCCCTATAGGTTTCAGGGGGAGCCTGGCTCTGCCAACAGCTCCAGCTTGCCATTCTGGCCTTCAGAAAAGTGAGATGATATATTTCTGTTATTTCAAACCACCCAGTTTAGGGTACTTTATTACAACAGCCCTAGGGAACTAACACAGAGCCCTTAACTTTTTGTGATCAGGAAAGTCAATGTTTCTTTCACTGTGCTATTTTTGACTGCTTTAAAACTCAGAGGCCCTCTTCTTCCCCAAAAGCTTCCTTCTATAGTCTTCAAGGGCTTTTTAAAACATTTTTATTTATTTATTAATCAGAAAGAGCACAAGCAGCGGGGGAACAGCGGGCAGAGGGAGAAGCAGGATCCCCTCTGAGCAGGGAACCCAACACGGGACGCAGTTCCAGAACCCTGGGATTGCGATCTGAGCTTAAGGTAGTTGCTTAACCAACTGAGCCATCCAGATGTGCCTCAAATTTATGTATTAATCCATCTAGAATATATCTAGGCATACAGCCTGAGGTGAGACTCTCCCCACGAACAGCTAACCAGGTGCCTAACCCTGCCTAATTTATCAAAAGATCTTTTCATCCCTGTTGACTTCCAAGGTCCCCTCTGTCCTACAGTTAATTTACACGTCCATAAAAATATGTTTCTGGGCTATTAATTGTATTCTACTGATCTGTTTATGCTTAAGCCATTAATTACGTCAGTTTTAATCATTAAAACATGTTTGCATCTTTAGTAGGGCAAGCGTCTCCTCGATGCAATCATTTGCAAAGTTTTAAAGTGACTCTCATTTCTTCTTCCAGATAAACCTTAGGAAAACCTGAGTCCCCAAATAAATCCTCTACCGGGGTTTCTGTTGTACATGGGAGAAGTATAAATTACACTGGGAAGAGCTGACCTTTCTAGAAATTCTATAGCTGCCGTCCAGAAACAAAGCATATCTCTCCATTCATTCCTCTGCTTTACAGCTCTCAGTAATCTTTGTGATTTTCTAAAATACCCGCCAAGCCACTCCTTACCCCTCATTGTTATAATGAGAATCGGCAACTGCTCTAAACACTTTTATAAGCATCATCTCACCAAATTCTTGCAATGCTATCTATTATTTCCACTTCTGCGTTAAAAACTGAGGCACACCGAGATCATTAGTACAAAATCATAGCAGGTTCCAACCCAGGCAACTTTACTCGGGAGACCACAGTTTTATCTGAAAAATATTTTTTTACTATCTGGCCGTAAAAAAGAAACCAGGACGCCTTTTATATGCTGGTGTACAAAGACTGCCCGGATAGTTGGTTAAGTGAAAAGCAGGATTCTGAACTATCATTTGTAGAAAAAGTGGGGAGAAGGCTCATATTTCAGGATATTCATGTTTGTTTGTACATGAAAATATTTGGAGACTCAACAAGAAATTAGTAAATGAGTAGTTCTCTCTTGGAGCTGAACAGGAATGAGGCAGCCAGGGGACAAAGGTGGGAGGGATCTTTTCACTTTTTTTTTTCCTTTAAAAAAATTCTTTTTGGGGCGCCTGGGTGGCTCAGTGGGTTAAAGCCTCTGCCTTCGGCTCAGGTCATGGTCCCAGGGTCCTGGGATCGAGCCCCGTATCGGGCTCTCTGCTCAGCAGGGGGCCTGCTTCCCCCTCTCTCTCTGCCTGCCCTTCTGCCTACTTGTGATCTCTGTCAAATAAATAAATAAAATCTTTTAAAAAAATAAAAATTCTTTTTTAATTAAAAAAATCTTGTTTTCATTTTGCCTATTCAAAAATTACATACATTTTTAAAAACTTTAAAATAAAATGCATGACACTCAATAAATATGATTTGCAAGGTGAATGAATGAAGGCCTGGAGAGCTCAGATTTGTATAAAGCTGTGTTTATGATCTTGTTGTTTCTGTGAATAGGATCTGTTTTCTAAGGTCCTTTCAAGCTGGCTGCTGTTACGTAGGAAAACACACAATTGATTTTTACATGTTTTGCTTCCAGCGCTTGTATTCCTGATGCTGACCTTGCCTGTAAATTCTCTTTGCCATGGATTCTCCTGGGTTTTCTGTGGGCAGGGGTCTGGGCTGGTTCCATAAATGTATTTCGGCAGGTTGGGGCTGGAAATTCAGATTGGTGAGGACCATGGGGGCAGGAGAGTGTGTTCTCCATATAAAGACATCAAGTTCCAATTTAAAAAAAAAAAACACTGTGTGAGCCAAACAAAACAAGCCCAGGAAAGAATCCCGTCTCCAGGACGCCAGTCTGTGGTCTGTGTGTGTGCTGTACCCTCTGTTCACTCACACTTTTCCCTTCCCTTCCCTTCCCCTCGGCTCCACCCCTCATTCCTCTGAGGCCTTCCTGGCTGCTCTGGTCCGCACGGACTTTCTCCCCTTTTGCCCATGGCCAGCAGGTTTAGAATCACTGCAAGCTGCAGCATGGCCGTAAGCAACTCGAGGCCGTTCGTCCTGCCTTCCTGGGCTATTCCCACCCACGTCGCCGTCTTCAGCTTCTGTGGTTAGCGCACTGCACTGACCGTTCAGCCCACTGGGGTCTTGGAGGAACTTGAACTTAGCAGTCAAGTCTGATTCGTCACTGATTCCTGGCACCCGGCCCTGCAGGCACCAAGGAAACTTGACGCGCTGAACGATGACCCCTTTTGGGGCACGTCTGTTGCCAGGCAGGCACGTCAACTAGCTCACGAATTCAGAACCCCGACAGAACTGTGGAGAACATACCAGAGAGGACAACAGGACCCACGCCCTCCAGGAACAGTGCACAGCCTCCATGAGGACTGGATCTGGCGTTTATAGCAAGCCCCCCCAAATATATTTGTTTATGGGGCGACACAGAGCTTACCACCCCTACAGTCACCCAAAATACAGCCACAGCAGAGGCGAAAGGACATATGGAGAAAATCAGTGAGGAGGAGCTTAGGACACTGGAACAAAGTCTCGTAGGGCTCCACGATGCTGGCAGGGAGCACCTGTCTAGCCCCTCACGGAGACATGAATACTTCTACTCCTAACTGAAAGGGCCTGCTGCCCCGCCTCTCCCAAGACCATGAGATCACGCATATCACATTCTCACCGAAACTTTACCACGCATGGCTGCCCTCATGCCAGGGGTGAGGAAATGGGAGACTGGGACAAGTGGCAGGACTTGCCCAAGATCACACAGGGAATTCGTCCTGTGGCCAGAACTGAACATGGATCTTTGACTCTGCCTCCAGAGGGTTCTTTCCTGACCTTGTGGGTAGGAATTCTGGAGAGGTGACAGGGGTTTGAGTGATCTAATCTACAAAGGAGAAGCTCTTGGTTAATTTCTGTCCCATTGCACCGTGAGGGAGGCTGAGGGTCAACAGTAAATAAGACAGATTCTTCTGTTGCTCAAGGAGCCTCGCTTCAGCCTTGGCAGGGGAGGGAGATACATGATATAACCACCCCCTTCCAAAGAATGACAAGACGATCCTACCCAGTGATTTGTGGTATGAAGAAGACACAAAGATAGGATAGCGAGTTGGGGTGTACCTTAGCTTTTGGGGGTCAGGTGTCAGAAGAAGCCCCTTTAAAAAAGTGGCAGCAACTGGGCAGAGAACATATGGCAGATACGAAGTTTCTAAGACAGGATCAAGACAGGCAGAGAGACCAAAGGGCTGTAGGCCAGTGAGCATAATGAGGCTGGTCGGGTATCAGGGAGAGCATGTAGACGATGTTCCAGTTCACTTACTGAAGGCAGGTTTTATTCTAAGCCATCAGGAAGCCATTTGAAGGTTTTAAGCAGGGTGGTAAAATAATCAGATTTATGTCTTTTTAATTTATTTCATTTTTAAAGATTTGAGAGAGAGAAGCAGGCACGCAAGTGTGGGGTGGCTGTTGGGAGGAGCCGAAGGAGGGGGAGAATCTGAAGCAGACTCCAAACTGACCACAGAGCCCCACGTGGGGCTTGATCTCATGACCCCAAGATCACGACCTGAGCTGAAACCAAGAGTCAGACACCTAACCAACTGTGTTACCCAGGCATCCCTATTTTATTTATTTATTAAGATTTTATTCTTTTTAAAGTAATCTCTACAACCAACTTTGGGACTTGAACTCACAACCCTAAGACCAAAAGTCACCATCTCCAATGACTGAGTCAACCAGGCACCCCTGATTTATGTGTGTGTTTTGCTTTTTTTTTTTTTTTTTTAAAGATCTCTCTGGCTGCTTTATAGAAGATGAATAGTAGAGAACTAACACTTGGGTAAAGAGAGCAGCCTGGAATTGTCATACATAAGATCTCTCCCTCATAACATGCAGACATGCTAGGGAAAAAAAATGGATTTTTCATTGAGCCCAATGTGGGGCTTGAACTCATAACCCTGAGATCAAAACCTGAACTCGATCAAAAGTCAGGTGATCTACCGAATGAGCCATCCAGGCACCCCTGGGGGGAAAAGAATTAAAACTATTATTAACATGTAGATGAACACAAAAGCATCTCCAGGTACCAAAAAGCTACTGTAGCGTATGCGATCTGAACACACATACTACAGGATCAAGAAACCAGATACACTCGATCTTAGCCAAAAGGCCGAGAAGTGATTCAACAAACCAGATATATGCTATAAGGGGCCAAAGCTGAGACCACTGAGTGTGTGTGCACCAGGGATCTGGAAATGAATTCCTAGACAAAGCTGGAAGCCCCAAACCCTTGGTGGGGAGACCAGCAAGAAACCAGAGTCTCTGGCCAGTGCTACATGTATGTAGCAATGTGGAAGCGTTGCCCTGGAAAATCACATAAAACTTGACTTGGAACCAATGAGCTCTGTAGGACCTAGCAGAGACAACCATGTAATTGTCCCAAGGGATACCGCCATAATACAGGGCACCCGCAGGACCCCACAGAATATAATCTCCACCAAAGATGGTCTCACAGACAAAAATGACAACAGATACAAGGAAAATCAAATGCTAACAGAGAATGAAGTACCCCAGAACTATATTGTTCAAGGGTAGCCTGGCCGGCTCAGTTGGTGTAATGTGTGACTCTTTTTTTTTTTTTTTTTTTTTAAATTTTTAATTTTTGATAAACATATATTTTTATCCCCAGGGGTACAGGTCTGTGAATCACCAGGTTTACACACTTCACAGCAGGAGAGCGAGTGAGTTTTAAAAAGAACCAAATAATGGGACTGGAAGAGATTATGCTGAGTGAAATAAGTCAAGAAGAGAGAGTCAATTATCATATGGTTTCACTTATTTGTGGAGCATAACAAATAGCGTGGAGGACAAGGGGAGATGGAGACGAGAAGGGAGTTGAGGGAAAGTGGAAGGGGAGGTGAACCATGAGAGACTATGGACTCTGAAAACAATCTGAGGGTTTTGAAGGGGCGGGGGCGGGGGGAGGTTGGGGGAACCAGGTGGTGGGTATTAGAGAGTGCATGGATTGCATGGAGCACTGGGTGTGGTGCCAAAACAATGAATACTGTTACACTGAAAAGAAATTAAAAAAAAAAAAAAAGCTAAACTTTGTGCATAACAACAACAACAAAAAGAACCAAATAGATATTCTAGATAGCAAAGAGTAGATTAGACACAACCAAAGAGAGAATGTGTGAATAGAAGATGAATTTGAGGAAATCACTCAAGAGTGAAAACAGAAAGAAAAATAGACAAGAAATATGAAAGAGTCATTAAATGAAATGGAAGGCAAAATGAGATATTCCACAATACACTTAATAGGAGTTAAAAAAGAGAGAATATAGAAATCAAAGGTGAGGGCGCCTGGGTGGCTCAGTGGGTTAAGCCGCTGCCTTCGGCTCAGGTCATGATCTCAGGGTCCTGGATCGAGTCCCGCATCGGGCTCTCTGCTCAGCAGGGAGCCTGCTTCCTCCTCTCTCTCTCTGCCTGCCTCTCTGCCTACTTGTAATCTCTCTCTGTCAAATAAATAAATAAATCTTTAAAAAAAAAAAAAAAAGAAATCAAAGGTGATAATCAGAGGTAATGGCTGAGAATTTTCCAAAATTACAGTGAAAGCTAAAACAAGTTCCATAAACAATAAAATAAATTCCCTAGTGCACATAGTGCAACACATGAAAAGAAAAGAAAAAAACTATCAGAGAGAAAGGTAGATTATCCATGAGAGATTGACAATTAGATGAAGTAAGTGCCTGAAGACAACAGAACTGCTTAAAAGTGCTGAAGAAAAAGAGCCCGGGGTACCAGGTGGTTCTGTCGATTAAGCACTGAAGCATCATCTGACTTTGGTCAAGATCTCAGGGTTGTGGGATCGAGCCCCACATCGGGCTCTGTGATCAGCATGGAGTCTGCTTGTCCCTCTCCCTCTCTTCCTCCTCTTGCACACTCTCTCTCTCAAATAAATAAATAAATATTTTTTTTAAAAAAGAAAAGAGCCAACAGTGCGCTGAGAAGGAAGCAGGATCCTAATCCTGTTCCATCTGCTAGTCTCCCTCCAGCTGGTATCCCAGCCACTCAGGTAGCAGGAGGGTGAGGTTGCTGGATACTAGAAGGTTCTCACCATGGTACCACAGGCACCTGGCACTGCCCTGTCTCACTGTGTCCATGGTCACTGCTTGCAGTCAAGATTGACTAGAAGGAAAATCAATTCTGCTGAACGGGCACTAAAGAAAAACTCCAAGATCGAAGAATAGTCCGCTAATCTGGCCTTGAAAAACATGAAATATAGGGGCACCCAGGTGGTTCAGTTGGTTAAGTATCTGACTCTTGATCTCAGCTCAGGTCTTGATTTTGGGGTTCTGAGTTTGAGCCCTGTGTTGGGTTCCGCACTGGGCATGGAGCCTACTTAAAAAAAGAAAAAAAAAAGGTAATCAGAAAGGATAAATCTTCTGACCAAAAAACTCTCAACAAAATGGGTAGAGGAGGCAGAGACTAAAGATTCAACAGCAGAACCAGAATCTAAAATTGAGGGTATTTCAGGCCCAAATGCAGTGGGAGAAAAACCAGTCTTAGACCAGTGTCAGTGGTGGTTCTTACATACTCTTTCTCCTACAACTCTAAGGAACAGCTTCATCAATCATTTTGGAAATGCAACTTTTCTGTAATTCTGGAAACATATTTTTAAAGAAGCGGGGTGCCTGGGTGGTTCAGTTGGTTAATAGGCTGCCTTCAGCTCAGGTCATGATTCCAGGGTCCTGGAATAGAGCCCCACATCAGGTTCTCTGCTTAGCAGAGAGCCTGCTTCTCCCTGCTGCTCTGCTTACTTGTGCTCTCTCTATCTGTCAAATAAATAAATAAAATCTTTTAAAAAAATAACTAAATCAAGAAGCATGGCATCCCACCATATCCCACATGTTAATACAACTTTAAGTAAGTACAAATGACTTAAGAGATAAAATCATGTGCTAGTTAAACCAGAAATTAATGGAATGTTGGATTAAGAAAGGCTTTGTTTGATGTAAACTTAACATTCCACAGACTGTGAAGAGCATTATAAAAAGTTCTCTAAAATACACATAGCCCAAAGAACAGAGTCATTTTCAATGACCCTTCTTTCATATTTGTAGGGTTTTTTCCCCCCTACTAGCATTGTCTCTGTGTCTTCTATATGTTCTTTTATTTCCTTATCAGAGTTGCACACTTTCTGTGGCAAGATCCTGGTAGGGAAGGAAGGTCCAGAATTTCCCCAAACCTGTTAATGGCCCGTGGATATAATGTGTAAGGTGTCACATCCTCTATAATCAGGACATTGGTCATAAAAGGCTTGCGAGCTAGAAATATTTGAGGATTCCGAGTTCTGGTGTCCTCTGCTTGTAGATAAAATGTCTCCAAATTTTAAGCTGGAACACTGCCCAAGTAACTTTTTCTTTTAAGATTTTATTTATTTAATTTGTAGGGGGGGAGGGACAGAGGGAGATGGAGAGAGAATCTTGAGCCGACTCCCCACTGAGTGCAGTGCCCGACACGGGCTCGATCCTACAACCTCGAGATCGAGACCTGAGCCGAAACCAAGAGTCAGACCCTTAACTGACTGAGCCACAGAGGCACCCTTGGCTAAGTAATTCTTAAACAAAGCCTTGCAGTTACATTGCCTAGACTTCTTAATACCAGTATTCATTTGTGATTTTGTGTACCAATCAGCAAACAAGTACTAATAAAATCATGGTTGTGACGGTGGTGGGGGGGGACAGTGGAGATACGGAGACATCTTCAGACAAAGACTAAGATGGTTCACTGCAGTTTCTTACAGAAAGAGCTAGGACGTTTCTCTCCCAAAGAAATAATAAATGCAGCCCTGAAGAAAGTTCTGGAGAAGTCCTAAAATAGCCCTATTTATATTCTAGCAGGAATATGTGAGTAACCAAACAGCATCCCCCAAAGTCGTGTCCTCTCTTGACATTACCCTGACCATGCAATGCAATGAGCTCAAGGTGGCAGCTGGAAGAGGGAGCTGGAGGAAAGCCATCTGCCACCATGAAGTCACCCCCGCCGTGTCATGGCGGCAAAGACCCCTGGGCCCCATCCCACTCCTTCTTCTGCCTTTGTCACCTGCTGCACATCAGCCAGCGACTGGGAGAGGACAATGCCCTCTACCCTCTTCTGGTTGGGGAGGGCAGCTCTCCTGGGCTTGGCAGGGAAGGTACATTTGTCCAAGGTCATTGTCCAGGGCAGGAGGTATTTTTAAATAGAGATAAAATGGAATTATCAAACAAACAAACAAACAAACAAACAAACAAAAAAATGAGTGCCTGGCCCCAGGACCCTAAATTCTGAGGCCCAAGCTGGTGACAGACACTGGTGATCCCACAAGGAAGACACTAAGGCCATACTGTCACTCTGCTCCCCCCAGACCCGCAGCAGCATGCATGTAACTTCATTCCTCCTTCCAGAAAAAAAAATAAAAAAAATTATTTTCTTCCCCGTCTTCTCTGTTCAGACATAACATCATCAACACAACTCTTTAAATATCTGTGCCGGGAGGCTATATTTAGTGACTGTTTGGCCCTTAAAATGAGCCTGATTTCCTGTGGCAAAAAGTTCTCAGCAGTAAGGAGAGAAGAAGTCAGAGAATTCTGGAGAATTCTGAAGTACTAAGGAACAGCTTTAAGGCTTGAGATGTTCACACAGTGGAAGAAAAGGAGTCAACTGCTTCTTCTGGAGAGGTGACTGGGACCCAAGAGAGGGGGAGACACAATCATAATCAAAGGGTATGTCTGGCCGAGACACTTCTGAAGTCATCCCAGAGAAGAGCCTGACATGGGGCAGCGGAGCGAGCCAGTAACCATGTGTGGTTCACAGCCCTCCTTCAGAGAGGGGGGAGGGGCGTGCATTCACTCACTCATCCACTCATTCATTCATACACTCTCACTCATCCACTCATTCATTCATTCACTCATTCATTCATTCATCCACTGGTTCACTCACTCATTCATTCATTCATTCATGCACTATCACTCTCATTCACCCATTCATTCATTCATTTACTCACTTACTCACCACAGTTGTACATTTTCCCACATACAAAGCCCAGTGGCCTACAGGAGCTCGAGGTCATGGGGCAAACAAGACACACCAACAGTGGACCTTTAGAAGGCCATCCCCAGAAAGGGCCCTTGGCGGGGCACAAAGTGAGTGCGGCAGGGAACCCCGAGGGTGGGGGACACTTCCGCCGGTGCCATCCAGGAAGGCTTCGCTGAGAGAGGGAACGAGTGCCAGCACTTGGCTTCCTGCTCTGGACCCTCCCCTTGAACCCATTCACTGAGCTCAGATGCCAGGACATTATCTCATATCACAGATGAGTAACTTTCCCAAGGTCCGCCCAGGATAATAAGTAACAAACTTGGGGCGGAAACTATCCTCTGACTGCAAAATGCTCGACTGCTCTCTTTGGACCCAGAGGGCCAGGTGAAGGGGGCAGAGCGTGTCTGCGAGACGGCGTACAGAAGTTCCCCTCCAATCCTGCCAAAACCCCAGAGCAGTCGGCTCTGTTAGGCGCGGCCCCAGAACATCGGCCTCCTCTGTTGAGCCTGGAGTCATCACACCTTCCCTCCTCGGAAACCACTGTCCTGTCCCTGTGTGTGTGTGTTGGGCAGGGGACTCCGGTGTCCCCAGGATGACCCAGGGGAGCAAGGGAATGCACATCTACTTGGCCCTAAGGTCTGCCAAGCAACATGCCATTCTTTTTTTTTTTTTTTTTTTTTAACATTCTGGTTTGAGATAATTTTAGACTTTCAGAAGAACGGCAAAAATAGGACAGAGTTCCCGGACATCTTTGCTCAGCTTCCCCTTGTATTAACTAACATCTTGCATAAGCACAGGAAAATCATCAAAGTGAAGAAATTCGCCTTGGTGCGATGCACTATTAACTATCCTGGGGAATTACTTTGGGCTTCTCCCGTTCGCCCACTACTGCTGTCTTTCTGTTCCAGGATCCACCTGGGATCCCACCCGGGACACTTCCTTAGTCCCCTCCGACAGCTCCTTAGTCTCTCCTGGTCTTTTGAGACCTTGACATTTTTTGAAGAACACCAGTCAGTTGTTTTACAGAACATCCCTCATGGACTTTGTCCTATGTTTCTCGTAGTTAGGTCACGCACTTTTGGCAAATAAACCACACAGGTGATGTCCCCAGTTCAGCATCTGTGCCAGGAGCTGTTCATTCCCATATACTGGCTTCTTGGGTTTCTCTAGATACTCAGGGCAACCCCATGAGGTAGGTATTAGCATCTGAAGATTTATTTATTTATTTTAGAGAAAAAGAAAGTGAGAGAGAGTGCAGCGGTGAGGAGCAAAGGGAGAGGGAGGGGGAATCTCAAGCAGACTCCCCACTGAACAAGAAGCCTGACTTGGGGCTCAATCCCATGCCCCTGAGATCATGACCTGAGCCAAAATCAAGAGTTGGACATTTAACTTACTAAGCCACCCAGGTGCCCCCAGAAAATTATTTTTGTTATGTGCTACAACCTAGGCCTAAGGGCCTAACCCTGGGAAGGCCAGGATCAGAAGATACTGGCAAGAGTTTTGTAGTGCTCAGCCTGTGCAGATGTACCTGGCAGTCCTAAGTAGAAGACAGAAGACAGTGCCTGGGCAGGAGTGGCCAACTGCAAAAAACTTGTCACTAAGTAATTTTCCTGAGTGAGTGACTTTGGAAGGCTAATTCTTTGGGGACAGGGGGATGGGGGGGCACAAGACCCTCTGACCAACACAGAAAAAGTAACCCATAGAAATTAAGTGCAGCCAGGGTTATCCAGGAGGAAGCGTCTCAGAGAGAGGGAAAGCCAGACAGCATTCAGTGTCTGGAGCTGAGAAATGGGACAGTTAAATTGGAGTAACAAGGGCCAACTGCTGTCAAAAGGCAGTCAAACTCTCCCAGGGCTGCTGCTTTAGGAAATGCATTTTTATAGACCCACCGACTCTCTCTTGCCCCAACCTTTGGGACAATCTCACCCAAGCCCCTCATGTCACAGACTGACTGAAGGCCTACAGAGGGTAGAGACCACGGCAGAACAGGGAGAACCACAACCAGGAGAAGTGAGGTTTCCTGATTCCTTTTTTTTTTTTTTAATTTTATTTTCAAGTAATCTCTACACCCAACACCGGGCTTGAACTCACAACCCTGAGATCAAGAGTCACACGCTCTACCGACTAAGCCCGCCAGGTACCCTCAGGCTTCCTATTTCTTCTTTTTCTTTTTTTAAGATTTTATTTATTTGAGAGCGCATGTGAGAGAGAGAGAGAGAGAGAGTGGGGTTGAGGGGCAGACATATAGGGACAAGCAAACTCCCTGCTGAGCAGGGAGACTAAGACATGGGGCTCGAACCCAGGACTCTGGGATCATGACCTCAACTGAAGGCAGACACTCAACCAACTGAACCACCCAGGGACCCCAATTCCTTTTTTTTTTTTTAGATTTTATCTATCTATCTATCTATTTATTTATTTGACAGAGATCACAAGTAGGCAGAGAGGCAGGCAGAGACCAGGGCGGGCGGGGGGGGGGGGGGTTTGCGGGAAGCAAGTTCCCTGCTGAGCACAGAACCCAACACAGGGCTCGATCCCAAGACCCTGAGATCATGACCTGAGCCGAAGGCAGAGGCTTAACCCTCTGAGCCACCCAGGTGCCCCTCAGGCATCCCAATTCTTAATTCAGTGCTGTGGGTGCAGCGAAGCCCAGGAATGGGGCACACTCCAGAGCACCTGGGGGAGCCTGAGAAAGGACCAGCACACAACAGGCCCAACCCCGAGGGCAGCTGTTGATTTATTCCCACCTCAGTTTCCTGACTGCAAGTCGGCTCTCTCAAGCAGAGATACCATCATGATGATCCCAGAGGGGACAAAAGGGACTTCCTATCTGTCGTTTTTTTAACAGCACAGGAGGACTTGATTGAGAAAAACAACAACAACAACAACAACAACAAAAGTAAGGTTAAGTCAATTCTATCTGTGATCCTCAAGCTTGGAATTGCACCAAAGAATCCCATGGCCCAGCAGGAAAGAATGTTTTGAACAGGCTGTTGAATTGTTTTTCCAGGATAAGATTTCTGTGAATAAGGCCAAGTGTGGAAATGCAGTGTTTTATCTATGGCCACAATAAGAACGGATGACATAGCAAAGTGCTGCTCCAGGTCTAAAAGGGTGGCCTGCCTGTGCCTCGAGGCCAGGGCTCCACTAGGCTTCCTGCCCCGGGCTGTGAGTTACCTGTCTTTATCCCCTCTTTGCTTTTATTGCTGCCGTAACAAATTACCACCAACTTAGCAGCTTAAAAGGATGCCCACTGGGGTGCCTGGGTGGCTCGGTTGGTTGGGCATCTGCCTTCAGCTCAGTCACAATCTCAGGGTCCTGGGACTGAACCCTGCATTGCGCCCCGCGTCCAGCTCTCTGCTCAGCAGGGAGTCTGCTTCTCCCTCACCATCTCCCTTTGTGCTTGCTCCCTCAAATAAATAAATAAAATCTTAAAAAAAAAGGGGGGGGTGCCCATTTATCAGCTCATGGTTCTGTGGTCTGAAGGCTAACTCAGTTTCCCTGGGCTAAAATCAAGGTGTTGGCAGGGCTGCATTCCTAACTGGAAGCCCAGGGAGAAATTCAGGCTACCCTTCCTGTCTTAAGGTCCTTAATTACATCTGCGAAGACCCTCTTACCACGTAACAAAACAGACTCGCAGGTGGACACGTTCCGGGGGGAGGCATGCATTAGTTTATCTACCCCATATCATCATCCCCCACCCCCGTGGGGCATAAATCGGGAATCCTGGCTCTCAGTCCCCTGGCTCTGGGGGTACCATGACTGCATGAGGAAGCCTCTTTCTGTAAAATGTCCCTCCTGCTGAATTCTCCACTCCTAACGCCCACCTACCTCCTTCTACCAGTGCAGCCAAAACTTCTGCTTCGGTCCGATGTGACCGAGGCCAAGTACCTTGCCCTTAGCCTTGGGCACCTGCTTCGGAGTGGGAACTGGGCCCTATTCCATTTTATGTTACAGCAACAATCAAATACAATCAGGTCATTCATCATTATTGAGGGCCTACGGGGTCCTGAGCATCACGCTTGGGGAGGCCTACGAAGGAGGCCAAGCCACAGGAAAGCTCACAGTCGAGCGTGGAACAGACATCCGGGTCAACACGGAAACACCATCAGATCTGTCTGTGGAAGTGGGCGGTGGGGGGGGGGGGCCCAGGGGCCATCGGAGGCGAGGCTTCAAGGATGAGGAACTGGAAAAAGCGGGAGGTCGAAAAGAATGGTGTGCCACCTGGAGACACACAGAGGCCTGAAGCAGTGCGCCGCCCGAGACAGAGAGAGGCTGCGCGGGCAGGGGCTGCAGGGGAGGCCGAGGGGCATGACAGCCGGGAAAGGTCAGCGCTCTGCCAAGGTTGGCTCTGTGCTGGGCCCCTGAGTTTGAATTTCAGTTTGGAGGAATGCACAGCAAACAGGCTTTTAACACATGGAGTGATACAAGCAGCTGTAACTTTTAAAACAGAACTCTCGGGTGCCCGGGTGGCTCAGTTGGTTAAGCATCTACCTTTGGCTCGGGGGATGATTTCCTGGCCCCGGGATCGAGTCCCCACGCCAGACTTACTGCTCAGCACGGAGTCTGCTTCTCTTCTCCCCCGAGCCCTCTACTTGTTCTCTCTCTCTCTCTCTAAATGAATAAATAAAATCTTTAAAGGAAATAAAAATACAACAGAACTCTGACAGCCTGGGGGACACTGGAGAGCAGAGAGCAGGAAGGCCAGCTGTGCCATTGGGTAAGCAGTTCAGGCTCAAGACAAAGGCATGACGGCCTGAAGGAAGGTGGAAACTACTTCTTCGGTGGAGCGCCATCAAGGAACTGAGGAGACAGAACAACTACAGGAGAGGGATGCCAGACACGACCAGGAGAATTGCAGCTTCAAGGGCCAGGGAGGGTTTCTAAACTGGGATTGTCAAACACCGAGAGCAAAAGACAATGAGCGAGTTCGTGGCAAGGGACAGGGTTCAGGATTAGGTGTGTTAGGTTATTTGGGGGGGTTGGGGCTTTTTGTTTTGTGTTGTGTTCTATCAGCAGTAATGGCCTTAGACAGTACAGGGAGGTCCCTTTCTGGAATAAGCATCTCAAGGGAAGCAGCCGATCTCGAGTCACTTCCAAGCATGAGTCAGGGAGCTGATGTTGGGTAGGAAGTCCCCGGGAGCCACCCACAGTTACAGAGACCTGGTCTCCTCGGGGGCCCAGCCTCCCGCTGGCTACAGTCATGCCCACGTGAGCCCAGACTCGGGGGGTACTTATGAGGGTTCACAGTTCAGCACGGGGACCAACTCTGGCTGATACTTCCTGCACATGTTTTATCCTTCATTCTGCAAACCCTTCTCAAGCAGAGTCCCTTGGCGCCAGAGGCCGCGTCGGGAGCCCGAGGCTACGATGATGAATTAGGTACCTGACATACGGTCTTGGAATGCCTGCCTTGTGCCAAGGCTGGAGAGGCAGAGCCCTGGGCTGACCTGTCACTGGAAGGGAAGCTTCCCTGGATCCTGCCCAGAGAAGAAACCACACAGCTCATGCCTGTCGATCTCTGGCTGAAGGATTATGGAAAACAGGGGGGAAGACTATAGCATGGGTCAAGACAGATCCAAGAAAAACCAGAGGAGGCATTTGCTTCCAGCCCAATATGGGAGCAGGGGTCACGTGACAGACGGTATGTCATAATCTCACTCACAAACACACACACACACACAGCAACTGTCTAAGCTAACAACTGTCATTGTGGGCTAGCCCCAAGTGTCTCACAGAACCAGTGTCAGGTCCGTGTTTCTGCCATGTTCCCAGGTGACATTCCCCAAGCTCCTATGTTCCCACAGTAACTTATCAAGTGAGATTTGATCTAGATTTTTGGAACACGAGCCAAGCTCAGGACCGTGTGTTCTGGAAGTCCACCACACAGACCAAGCCACCAAGGAGCCCCTTTCCCCCTTACTTCTTTATAGATTTACCATCCAAGCAGCACACTACATACCCGTTTCACTTTGCCTGTTTTGTGAACCTGCTTTCAGTGGAAGCATAGAGGGTGTCTGGATGGCTCAGTCCGTTAAGCGTCTGCCTTCAGCTCGGATCATGATCCCAGGGTCCAGGGATCGAGTCCCGTACTGGGCTCCCTGCTCTGCCCTTACCCGCCCTCCCCCTGGCTCATGCTCTCTCTCTCTCTCTCAAATAAATAAATAAAATCTTAAATAAACAAATAAATAAATGGAAGCATACAGAAAGTGTCCTTTTGGGTCGGCCTTTTTGTCGCCCACTGTTACATGTGAAGGTTCGCCCATGCTGTCGAATGTGATTATGGTTTATTACCTAATTATTATTATTATTATTATTATTTATTTATTCTCCTTGTGCAACATCCCAATGAGAGCCCGCATCTCAATGCCTACGGTGGACGGACTTCTGGACTGCCTCCAGTTCGGAGTTCTTACAGAACATGATGATGAGTATCCTTCCAACTGTCTTCCGTGCGCTGCTGCTGGGTCTAGAGCGCACAGTGGAAGTGCTGGCCTGCTGAGTCTGCAGACCTTTAATTTTAGGATAACGCTGGACTGTGGTCCAATGTGGTCGCACCAGCGTAAAGTCCCATCAGCAATGCATGGACATTTCCAACTAATTCACATTCTGATGCTTGGCACAGTTGGCTTTTCTTTTTTTTTTTTCTTTAAGATTTTATTTACTTATTTTAGAGACACAGAGAGAGAATGAGCACACGCCCACACAAGTGGAAGGAGGAGCAGAGGGAGAGAGACAAGCAGACTCCGCAGTGAGCACAGAACCCAACATGCGGCTCGATCCCAGGACCCTGACTGAGATCATGACCTGAGCTGAAGGCAAGAGCTGGATGTTTAACTAACTGAGCCACTTAAGAGCCCCTTTTTAAATTTTTATTTCAGTCACACTGATGGGCATTGAGTGGTATCTCATTATAATTTTAATTCGCATTTTCTTGATGAACCTGCGCATTTTCATATGTTTACTTTTTTTTACGTATTCTGGATATAGGCCCTTTGGTAGCTACATGTCTTGCAAAAAACTTCTGGGAGGAATTGCGAAAGTCCAAATTAATCAATTAGAAAAGACAGAAAGAAAACCTCTGTGATTTTTCTAAGTTACCAGGCCCAGACCAGGCTTCCCTTTAATAAAAGATATGAAAAGAAAAGTATACAGTTTGAGATTCAAGAGCCAGCAGGTCCGAGCCTCTGCCCGGCCACTTCCCGAGTGCCCTTGGGCAAGTCGCCTACGCCCTCCAAGCCTCAGTGTCCACCCTTGAGAACAGACCGCTATTATCGCACAGTTGTTCTGCGGCTGAAAAGAGGTTATGTGCAAATGTGCTTTTATAAACTGCAAATCTGTTAAAATCAGAAGCAATCGGCCACACTGGCTTCCTGAATGGCCCAGCCCAGCTTCCTGAGCTGTCTCACAGCGCGAACAGAGGCAGTGGTCATAAGCTTTCAGATCGGAGAAACCCCCCACCCTCCCTTCTACTGTCTGAGCCACAGGACACCTTCCATCCCTGCCCCTCTCCCTCCACAGTGTCGGACTGTCCTGCCCACGGGCCAGGAACAGGGCTCCTCCCAGCCTGCCCAGGCAGGAAAACAGGAAGCAGCCCCCACCCTGCCAGGAGGTGGGGCTGACAAGCTCCCTTTCCTAGGTGGGCATCTCTCCAGGCCATCAACCCTCTGGACGCAGGAGCACTGGGCGTCTGGCCCGCCACGCCACGCCCCGGTCTGCGCCACACTTTGTCCCGAGGTGGTGGACTAAGCGGGCAGTGGACAGGGAGTGTAGAACGGTCCTCCTCAGTGCCTTGCCGACACGCCAGGCAAGGAACCCTTTCAGTGCCCCAGTGGCGCTGGGACTCTGCTTTCCTGGGCCACATGGATGCTCCTCACCCCACCCGAAGGTACGGCACCAGCCATTCCCATGCGCCCCGTTCTGCATATGGGGGACACGTGGGAGTTTCTCCGGAGAGTAGTTGAGAGCTCAGATGAAACGCGTGTCCTTATCCCACAGTGTGGAAACCCCGCTTACAGGAATTTTATGAGCTCAAGTGTTTGAGAGCTGGGAATCTTGTCCAGCCTCCCCATTTTGAAATGAGAAATCAGTGGCTGAGCCAGATCTGCTCACTCCCCAGGGAGCGCTGTCCTATGACTGTGCGCTCACCCCGCTACCCCTGCAAACTCCAGCAGCTGCCCAGGCCACAGCCAGGTGCCTGGGAGCCAGGCCACTTTCTCTCCGTTCCTGGTTAAGACCTCCGAGCTCAGAAAGGCCCATCTGAAGCAGAAAGAAGCAGAGAGCAGCCCCGGGAAGTCCACAAGCACGCGTTGGGAACGTTCAGCCAGTGCTCTGAACTGCACGGAAATACAAAATCCTCGAAATCATTCAAAACCACGAGCCCCCATTCTGTCTCTAGAGACTCTGCAGGCTTCCTCCTAAATGGGGACCCGGGGCACATAAGCCCAGCACCCAGGGCGGGCACTCAGTAAGAATTAATCACAGGAGAAATCATAGGAGACAGAGGGGGAGCCTCCGAACTGGGCAAAGGAAAGAGAAGTGCGCTGCAAGCCGAGGCCTGCCTCCAGCACCCAGACTCCCTGGAGATCAGCCGACAGACTGTTTCACATTCACGCACTTGGCCAACAGGCCCAGTGCCTGCCTCCTGCGAGGGCTCACTTGGCACAGCACGAAGAGCCAGACCCTGCCCCCAAGAGCTTCCAGTCTGGGAGAGAAGCCACGGCCCAGACCTGGATGAATGGGACAGACATACAGTAGCTACGGGCGCCCTGCTTGCTGGACTACCTGATCCGGCTGGAAGCAGCCGGCAGGGACCGCCTAGTGGAGGGAGGCGAGGCAAGTGAAGGCCTGGAAAAGAGAGGGACCAGGGACCCTGAGGTGCCACGTCATGCATGGTCTCTGGGGAGCCAGCAAAGGTTCTTGAGGGAGGGAGTTCCAGGAGCAGGGCTGGGCTTTGAGACAAGCCATCTGGTCCCCGCTCTTTGGGAGGCAGGGAAGATGGGAGTACGACCAACACAGGCAAGAGGCAGTAAGGGCGGGGACGGTACAGAGCAAAGGAGCGACATCGCACCGCCTGATGCGGCTGCGCGGAGGAAAGGGAGGACTCGGAACGGACGCCGAGGAGATGATGGGGACTGACGGGGACCAGACACCGGCATTCGAAGGTGGGGAAGGCCCGAAGGAGTCTGGGGCATGTGTGGTTTATCCGGGGGCAAATGACCCACGGGAAGTGGTCACACAGGCCAGGAAGTCGGGAGACAGACGTGGGGAGGTGGCGTCACGGACACAGGAACAGACACGGTCAGATGAGGGGAGCGCAGAGGAAGTGGACAGAAGGTGAAAGAGAAGTGGGGTGAGGTTAGCACCTTGGGGACCCAGCTGCTGGCTGGAGGAAAGAAGAGAGCTGAGGAGGCCGGGCGGTGACGCAGGGGTGGCGATCGAGCACCGCCAGGCTCTGGGGCCGGGGTTCCCGAGTTTGGGTCCCAGCTCGGACCCCTCCTTCAGAACTTTGAGCTGGCTGTGAACTCGTCTAAGGTTTGATTTCCTCATCTGTAAAACATGGATCACACGTCATAAATTCGTTCCAAGAACTGAGGGGTGTGGTTCATTCAAGGCCTTTACCACGTGCACATAGTAAACGTGGTGAATGTCAGCTGTTCCCGCCATTACCAATGAGAGGAAGCCGGAGGTGTATGAGCTCAAAGAAAGCTCTTAGCATCCTTTCCACCTTGTCAATACCAACTAAGGGAGCCAGCAGGGATCGGATGGGAAGACAGTGGCGTTCGTGTTAGCAGCCATTCCCAAGCTGCCGGGGTTGAGAAGCATTGATCGCTCTGGTCCAATCCCACGATTGGACTGTACTGAAGATCCTGAGCGAAAATGGTAGAAACACCCCATGACTTAAACACAGAAAAGAGGATGTGGGCTTGGTCATCAGGTTTTCGGATGGCTTCTCTGTTTACTTGCTGTGTGACCGTGGGCAAGTCACGTGGCCTCTCTGAACTTCAGCTAGTAAACAGGATAATGGCAATCAATCACTCAGGATGTGTCTAGTGCCCACCAGGCCCTTCATAATTATTTGTTTCTGCCTTTTCTTCTCAGGAGTCCAAGTTTCCTGGCTCTTCCCAACTCAGGGTTGGTTAGGATCCTGCTCTCTGTAGTAGGATCGACCCAAACAGATTGGGACCAAAGGCTCCGTGTTTCCAGAGCACCATCGTCTCCTCTGATCTCAGCAATCACTGCCAGAGAGCAAATTTCAACGTGCACAGGGCTACCCAGGGCTCTGGCTGAAATGAAAGCTCTCATTCGGTAGAGCTAACAGCTCCCGAAATGACGGTGCTGTACGTCCTCTGACCTCTGTGTACGAGAGCCAGGTCGTGGCTGGTCTCCCTCCCCGCTGACTCACCAGCTCCTCCTGGCTGGTCTCTTTATCTTACTCATCTCTGCGTCCCCTCCACGCTATGTGCTCACTAAATGGATGGTAGCAAAAAAATAAACAAACCATAGAGAAAACCATTTTCCAGCTAAGTAAATATAGACAGGGCATTTGGTGTGTCTACGAACGTCAGCCCTCCTGGTTCATTCCAGAATTGCCCTGCTGGCCAACATGAGGACAGGGTGGGGGAAAGGGCCTGAAACCTGGACTCCTGGATCTGAATCCTGCTTTTCAATCATCTATGAGTGGCCCTGGGCAAGTCACTAAGCTCTCATCCATAACATGGGCATGGTAATAGCCAACCACAGTATAGCCCCAACATAGTTAAATCATGCTGTATAAAGTGCTAGGGCAAGGCAGCTTTCTCATAGCAGCTTCTTTGAGGGCAAGAACCACTTTTCATTCCCCTAGAGCCTAAAGGTTGCTTGTGATGGGCTGGATGAGGGACACCTAGAGATGGGGGCTGCAGCAGGTGAGTCTGGGGTGCTTGCTCCAGCAGGGACACTGGCCTGACCGGAAGGAAGGCAGAGAAATTACAGTCCTCTGATAGGCATGGGGCAGGGCTCCTGAGAGAGCAGGAGACAAAGCTGGACTAGGAGGGAACTTGGTGCCATTAGGAAAAAGCATCGGGTAATTACAGAAATCCCCGGCCGCCCTGAGCTGAGCTACCCACCCAGGCGAGGGCTTCCTGCGGAAAGTAACAAATCATTGTCTACTCCCATCCATAGCTGGATCCCCACGAACACAAGCCACAGGAACCTGAAGACACAGGTGAGACAGTAAGAGTAATCTTGCCCCCATGAAGCTCCTAGACCGTATAAGATAGCAGGTGCTGGGGGCTGAGAGCAGGGAGCAGCCAGCTTCTGCAACTGCCTCCACCTGGGCCACTGAGCCTCACCGGCATTCACCTCCAGATGTCTCCTTTGTGGATCCCCATTTCTGGAACACCCCCTTCCCGTCTCTCCACTTTCATGCCAGCTGGTGGTTAGATCCTGGTGAGGGCTCCCAAGCTCTCCCCACACCCACAGCCGGGTCTTTCTGCATAGAAAGACCGGGGTCTTGGTCATTATCACCTTACCTAGGAATATTTCTGTCCCCTACTGAAGAGTTCATCAGAGCCTGCACCATTACTCACACGCATGCTTCCTTAGGTCTCCCCGGATTACAGCAAGAATCACTAAAAGCGTGCTCCCAAGTTCACAAAAACGCCTTCAGGCTGGCAACACAAGCCAGTGGTTAAAGGCTGGGACCACTTCCCGCTGTGTGACCTTGGGCAGGTGACTTAACCTCTCTGTGCTCCAATGTCCTTACGGAAAATGGGGCTGATACCCACCTCACCGGTCCTTGCAGAGATTAAAGAAGGTAATACAATAAAGTACTTAGAGCAGTGCCAAACGTGATAATTAGCTACGTGATAATTATCACGACACCTTGGCTGATCTCACGGTCTCTCAACTCATTAAAATTTTTTTCTAACTCATTTTTATATCTCATAACACCCTGGATTCATTCAAAGTCCTCAAACAAAACGAGCTTTTGCAGACTGCCTAATGCCAAGTTTTGGCATTGTTCGTTTTTCTTCACTCTCCCACCCCCTCCCCTTACGGTTTGAATAATAGAAAAACTCTCTTTTCCTGCTCAAGCCTGCCTCGTCCTCTCTCTCACCCCACCCACCCCACCCACCCCACCCCACCGGTCAACGAGCCACTCAGAGGCAGTCAATTACAAGTGTTCCACGTGTAAAATACACCAGAGTCTCCTTGCTGGGCTGTCCCTGGATAGCCAGGGGACACGCCAGCCCTGGGGGGAAGCTTTCACAAACCTAATTACCATTGGTATAATGGGTCAAAGTTTTATGCGTATGCCTCTAGCGCTCCGGTTTTTAGTTCTTTGAGACTCCAGATGGGCTGGGTTATCACAAAATAACATCTAATTTCATTTCCTTTCCCATAAAAAAAAAAAAAAGTAGGAAGAAGAAAGCTATTCACACCGCCTGCTGGAGCAAGAAGTCTCAGGGCCAGGCAGTGAGTTGAGGCAGTTAATACACAAAGTGGACAAGCCATCCGAAAGCTGCTTTCTTTGCAGGGGTCCAGTCCACAAAGCCAGAGAAAAGAAGTCTCAACCCCAGCCAGTCCACGGGAGGCCGAGAAGGGAACTGCTGTCATTCCTAATGCTCCTATCCCTCCCTGGGTTAGGATGACCCAAGGAGGGGACACTCCCTCCTTTCCATCACCCAGACACACCTGCAACCGGTCAAAAGCTTTCTGGAAAGAGAAGAGGCTGAACCTGCAGGGGAAAGCTTGATCCTTTACAAGATTCCATACACAGACTCTGTCAGGTCCTCGCAAGCTTTTCAACCTAAAACCCCAAAGCCCTTCCTTAACATTGTACTGTGTTTAGGGATGGGGGGCGGAGCAGAACACAGCAGGGGGGACCAGCCTCAGGCAGTAGAGGCCCAGCTGGATCTTCAAAGGTTCCACCCCGAGCGCAAGGGCGAGGAACAAATCTGCCCGCACAACTTTGGCACTGGGATTAGAAGAAGTGCTGTGCCCTTTGAAATGGGATTTTGCATACAAACGAGCTGATGCACACCAGAAACATGTCAGCTTTATTCAGTCCAATCAATACACCAGGCATTCGAACTCCGAGGTAAAAATGGATTGTGGCTTTTTGTTGATGCCACTGGGGAATTTTGGCCCCCAGCCCTGGTCAGGCTGGACAAATAGGGCAGTCTGCCTGCTCGCTGTCAGGCACATCTTGGGGATGAAATCAACACCCCATTATCAGGGCTCTGGGCACCACTGGGCAGCTCATCCTGACCAGCAGCGGGCTGTCCGGCCAATGAACTGACCCTGGCCCCTGGCCGGCCCCCTCCTCCAGCCCCCATTTTCCAAGCTCGGCCACACGTCGCATTTCCTACATTCCTTCTCACCGCCCAGACCCCTCCAGCCCGGCCCTCTGAGGCCGACAGCTGGGGGTGGTGTGAGCCAAACAGGAGGCACTAGGAAGCGGGTGCTAGGGTGGGGGGAATGTCAGTGCAACCCAGAAGCGATCGAGAGGGCAGGAAAGGGGTCCCCGCTTCGCATCCCAGTGCAGCGCTCCGCTCTCCGCCGCCACACTTGCCTCTCCGAGGGGCCCCCCAATGAGCTTCCCTTGCGGAGGGGCTCTCCTTCCATTCGGCCCCTCGTGCGTCCCTTCCGCTCTCACCGCCCCTGTGACCCCTGCCCTGTCCCTCCGCACAGATCGCGCCAGCTCCTCCAAGCCGCCCTGCCCGTTTCCCCAGGCCAGCTGGGATAACCCCGGGTCCCCGACCTCCCCAGAAGCGCCTCGACCTGCGCCCCGGAGGCTCCCTCTCGCGGCCCCCTTGCCCCGTCCTCCCCTGGGCCTGAAGACCTCTACCCCCTTCAAAGCCCCTCCCAGACACTGCGTCTCTCGGGATGCCCCAGCCACGCATGCCCCGGGGTCCCCCGGTCCTCACCTGAGTCCGCTCAAAGCTCTCCCGCTCGGCCGCCTCTATCCCCGCGCCCACTCCGCGCCGGCTCAGCACCTTGGGCAGGGGGTTGGGCACCTGCTTCATGGAGCTGGCCATCCGGTCCATGTCGCCGCGCGGAGCCGACTCAGGCGTCCTCAGCCGCCCCGGGATCCCCTCGGCGCCGCCCGCCCCGCCCTACCCGCTGGGATCCGGCGCTAACGGGACGGCTTCCGCCTCCTATTGGCTGAGGGCGCTGCTTCTCTCCCGAGGCCCCGCCCCACCCAGAGGCTTCCCCGCCCGCCCCCGCCCCCCTCCAGAGCCCCTCAGCGCGCCCCGCCCACCTGGGCGAGCCGGCCCTCGAGGCGCGCCGTGACTAGCCCGGACGCCTGTCAGTCACCGGATCCACCCGCCTCCTGCGGGGGCGGGGCGAAGGGCGGGCCGGGGCTGCCCTGACCTGCCCTCGCCCGCCCCGCCCCCGACGCCCGGCGCGCAGCCCTCTCCGCCCCTTCCCCGCGAGCGGCGCGCTTCTCCGCGGCGGGCGCTGCCAGGTCCCCGCGCGGTGGGCGGGGGTCACGTGGGCGGGAGCCCCGGGCCTCCCGCGGAGAATCCAGGCCCCCGGGGAAGAGCCTGTTTACGCGGCTCCGGCCGGGACTGGGAAGCGCAGGGTGGACCCGCTCGGCGGCCGCAGCCCCGGGAAGCGCAGCCCCAGGCCCGGCTCCCGCCGGAAGGGTCAGCGTCCCGCACCCAGCTCCCTCTGCTTCTGCCCGTGTCCTGACCCTGCCCTGCTGCCCTGCCCATCCCCTTTGCAATGATCGCCTACCCGGGGGTACCGGGCTGGGTCAGTGGGAGCCTTCCAGCACCTTCTATCCAAACCTCTCCCGGTCTGGAACCGGCCAGGATGTATTCATGGGTAGAAACCCGTTTCTGTTTCTGTTTATCCGCGAGGCTGAGCCGCCCGTCCCGTCCTGCTCCGATGTCCGCCGGGGTACCGACAGGCAGGGGGAAGTGCGATCCTTAGCGGAAACGCTGGAGAAAGAAATTTCCCGTTAAATGCCAGTGTTGGGGTTTTGAAGATAAATGCTTTGAAATTCTGAAGTCAAGGAAGGCATGCATATTTTTTAAAACTAAGAGCTTTTGATAAAAATTCACAATTTCAATGGAGAAGCGAACGAGGGGGTGGGCCTTTGCAGGCACTAGCAAACCCCTGAAGGCTTTTGCTCAGACCTGTGCTTTTGGGGTAGGGGGGCTGGCATTGTGTGGACCAGGTTATGGGGGCGAGAAGGAAGGGAGGGAACCCACCCGGGAGACCCCTGTGGTAGGTGAGAGACGCTGAGGGCCCGCGAAAGAATGAGGAGGAAGTTCTTGTTCTCCGGGAAGTTATGGGAATAGGCGTGGATGTAAGGGAGGGAGGAGGAACTGGTGGGCTCAGAAATGCTATAGAGGAAGGTTTTAAGGGCAGCGGTGTGAGGCAGGGAGATTGCCTTGAGGCCACATGGGTGGAGCTAGCTCGCTGGTTTCACCTTTTCTTAAAGTGTGTTTCTATGAGAGACTTTGTGAGTGACTCCCCTTGGGTTTCTCTGGTTTTCCAGTGGTGAGCTGTCACCTAAATTTCAAGGCTTTGTGTCTGGGAGGATGGTGATGACAATAAAGGAGGAAGGAAGCCCAGTAGAGAAGATGACTTCTAGAAAAGGAGATGACTTCCATTTCGGACAGACCAACGCCCGCATAGGATGGCTGAGCCCAGGGAGGAAGAATCAGAAAAACCGAAGGAACGTCATGGCCAAGGTGGGTGTATCAGCCAACTGGGGGCTTTGGGGAGATAGGGATAGTCGATGAGAGCGTGTTTGGGGACCATGGTGTGTTTGGGGACCATGATGTGTGTGGGTCAGAGTGGCAGGGGGGGCGCTTGCCCACTGGAAGGGCTGACTGAATTGAAGAAGGAAAGCAGGCATACCCCAGTGTGCCCTAGAAGCAGGGGACCACCCAGGAATGGCGAAGAACCCAACAATTAGAAGGGGCTTCTAAGGGGGGAGCTGTTTATCAGCCCTAGACCTGAAGGGACAAGGGGAGGGAGCTGTGCCCCCAACAAACTGGGGGCTGTAGTCTTGGGAAAGGAGGCATCTGGCCAGAGCTATGGCCATAAGTGGAAAACCAGTCACTGGAGGGACGCAAGTCTCTAGCTCTCCTGTCCTCAGATTTCCTACTGGTGCCTTCCATTGGCCAAGCCTCGCGGGAAGAGTGGGGTTAGGGGACAAGGATGATGCAACGGCACTGCCTCCACCTCTCCTTCCAGGGACAAAGCAGAGCTGAGAAGAGTAGAGGTTGGGTTCAGCCCAACATGGGTATTCACAGGAGTATGTCTACAGCGAACACAGACAATATGGACATTGTCCACATTGTCCTTACCTCTGTGTGCCCATTCTTAGCCTGCACCCATCTCTCACTCTGGATGGAGCTAGAGTGACTTAGAACCCTTTGCCCAGAGTTTATGGCTTCAATAAACAAGGGCCCTTTAAACAGGGATTAAGAGATCAGCCTACTTCTTATTAGGATAAACCAGAGTAGGAATCAGGAATTTGTGGTTTGGAGGCACCCCGTGGAGAAACAAGCAGGCGGGTTAACCTTCTTCCCTGAAACTTAAGAGTGAGTTAAAAATAAGGATTTTCCACCTGCTGCCGCAACCGGAAAACCCTTTGCCAGGGGTTGAGGGAAGCACTGCCCCAGGCTGTAATCTACAGGACTCTGCTAGTTTCCTTCAGCTCTTAAGGTCTCTCCCAGCAATATAGGAACCACATGTACGGTCATCTCCCCCTTATCCGCAGTTTCACTTTCTGTGATTTCAGTTCCCACAATCTGAAATGTTACATGGAAAATTCCAGAAATAAACAACCCGTGCGATTTAAACTGCGCACCGTTCTGAGTAGCTTGATGGAACCTCGCGGGTCCTGCTGCTCGGTCTTGCCCAGGATGTGATTCATCCCTTTGTCCAGCGGATCCACACGGTAGATACGCTACCCGCCTGTTAAGTCACTGTGTCACAGTGCCCGTGTTCAAGGAACCCTCATTTTACTTAGTAATGGCCCCAGAGCACAAGAACGGTGATGCTGGCCATTTGGATATGCTGAAAACTAGCTGTAAAGATGAAAGCTCTCAGGGCGCCTGGGTGCTCCATGGGTTAAGCCTTCGGCTCAGGTTATGATCCCAGGGTCCTGGGATCGAGTCCTGCATCAGGCTCCTTGCTCAGCAGGGAGCTTGCTTCTCTCTCCACCTCTGCCTGCCTCTCTGCCTGCTGGGGGGCTCTCTCTCTCTCTCTCCTTCTCTCTGACAAATAAATAAATAAATAAATAAAATCTTAAAAAAAAAAAAAAAAGCTCTCTACTTAATGAGAAAAAAAACTGTATGCTGAAGGTCAGTGGTAAGTTCTCACATCTTGTATCCATGAAACTGAAGAAGGAAAAAAAAAATTCTAATGGTAGTTTCTACTTTTGTTAATCTCTTACGGTGCCTAATTTATCAACCAAACTTTGTCATAAGTATGGAGAGGGAGAATAGTATTTATAGGTTTCAAAGCTATTGGTGGTTTCTGGCTCCACTGGGGATCTTGGAGACTATCCTCTGTGGATCAGAGCAGACCATTGTATCATATCTTCCTGGTGTCTGGACGTGGAAGTCTAATCTCTGGGAAACCCATAGTGGGGTAAGTGATTCTCTATAACAGGTAAAATTGGTCCCTCCCCACACCTAGTTTGGATCTGGTTTAGTATCTGGCCTGAGGTTATATTAGCTGGTCACATTATTCCTACCGGCTCCTGGAGCTCAAGGACACATGTTTTAATAGCTTTAATAAGATATAATTAATATACATTAAACTGCATATATTTGAAGTATACAATTTGATGAGCTTTGACAGATGAAACTACTACTATCAAGATAGTGAACATAGGTGACGCCTGGGTGGCTCAGTTGGTTAAGAGGCTGCCTTCGGCTCAGGTCATGATCCCAGCGTCCTGGGATTGAGTCCTGCATGGGGCTCCTTGCTCCACAGGGAGCCTGCTTCTCCCTCTACCACTCTGTCTGCCTGTGCTCACTGTCTCTCTCTCTCTCTGATAAATAAATAAATAAAATATTTAAAAAAAAAAAAAAAGGAAATACTGCAGGATAACCTTGACCAAAGATGTGAAGGACAGGTACCCTGAAACCTAGAAAACAGTGCCGAGAAAAAGTTAAGACTTAACCAACAGAGTGATACGCCATGTCCGCAGATCTGAACCTCAATGTTGTTAAGATGTTGGTTTTTCTGTGGACCAATTTGTAGATTCAATGCAGTTCCGGTCAAGTTTCCAGAAAGACTTTTGTAAAAACTGGGGTGCCTGGGTGGCTCAGTGGGTTAAGCCTCTGCCTTCAGCTCAGGTCATGATCCCAGGGTCCTGGGATCAAGCCCCGCACGGGCTCTCTGCTCAGCGGGGACCCTGCTTCTCTCTCTCTGCCTGCCTCTCTGCCTACTCGTGATCTCTGTCTGTCAAATAAATAAATAAAATCTTTAAAAAAAAAAAGACTTTTGTAAAAACCACTATGATCATTCTAACATTTGTATAGAAAGATAAAGGAATTAGAACATCCAAAACAACTCTAAAAAAAAAAAAAAACACACATGTCAAGAACTTACGTTACATGATCAAGACCTAGTAGGAGCCTACAGTAATCAAAACAGGGTAGTATTGGTGATGAAGCAGCTGTGTCAACCAAGAGAACAGATTAAAGAGTGCAGAAATGGACCCCCGTGTATACGGTCAGTTGATTTCCCCCAAAGGCAGGCAAGGCAGTTCAGTGGAAGAAAGATAGTCTTTTTAACAAATGGTGCTTAAACAATTGGATAGCTGTATGCAAAAATAATAATAATAATAATAGTAATAATAATAATAATAAAAGGGGGGGCACCTGGGTGGCTCAGTCGGTTAAAGCCTCTGCCTTCAGCTCAGGTCATGATCTCAGGGTCCTGGGATAGAGCCCCGCATCGGGCTCTCTGCTCAGCAGGGAGCCTGCTCCCCCCACCCCTGCTGCTCCTCTTGCTTGTGTTCTCTTGTTTGTTCTCTCACTTTCTTTCTCGAACAAATGCTAAAAAAAAAAAAAAAAAAAAAAAAAAAAAAAAAAAAAAAAAAAAAAAACATTTAAAAAAAAAGGAAAAGAGAAAAATCTTAGGGACCTTAAGTTTGGTAAAGGTTGCTTAAAAGGATGAAGTATAAAAGGAAAAGGAAAAAAAAATAGTAAATTGGACTTCAACCCCATTTAAAACCTGTGTTCTTCGAAAGACCGCTATAGAAATGAAAAAGAAGACCAGAGCGCCTGGGTGGCTCAGTTGGTTAGGAGACCGCCTTCAGCTCAGGTCATGATCCGGGATCCTGGAATAGAGTCCTGCGCAGGGCTTCGGGCTCAGCAGGGAGCCTGCTTCTCCCTCTCCCTCTGCTGCTCCCCCTGCTTGTGTGTGCTCGCTCGAGCTCTCTCTCTCTCTCTCTCTCTGACAAGTTAAAAAAAAAAAAAAAATCAAAGACCAAAATGTGCTACCTACAGGAATTTTGACCTACACGAGTTCATCGTGTAGGTCACTTGCACATTTAAAATCATAATACATAAATCTCAGTTTTTACTTCGTGTTTATTCTGCGGTTGGTTCCAGGTAAGATTTTCATTTTGAAAGTGGATTTCAAAGAAAACAAACAGCAAAAAGATTTGAGAGGCGGGGCTGGGGCCGGGGCGGAGTCACCGCAAGCCTGGAAAGGGACAGTCCCTGCGCACGAATCAGTGGGTGTCCCAGGCCAGCGGCTGTGGCCCAGGGGTCGCGATGGGCCTCCCGCCCCGCCCCCCACCCTCGCCACTCCTGCTGCGGGCGGAGGATGGGCAAGCGCGGGCAGCCTGCACCAGCCCTGCCGGGTGAAAACAAGAAGGAGGAAGAGTCACCTAAAAGCGGCGGAAAGTGGGAAAAGTTCACAAGAAGGACGAAACAATAGAATCGCGCAGTGCGCTTGTCTGCGCCACGGACCGTGCGAGCTCGGAAGCGCCACCGGAAAACACTGACAAGCTCCTTCACTGCTTCTCTTAAGGACACCAGAGGCAACCCGGCGGGAGAAGCAGGACACAGATCAGGGTGTGAATGACTTTGCAGAAACACAACTGAAGCACTTCCGTTCATCTAAACTTTAGGCTGAGCCTGACTTTTTTTCCTTCCTTTTTTTTTTTTTTAATTGTTGTTTTCCCTCCTCGGTCTCCTTCTCGCTTCTTCACCTCTGGTCCCACCCAGTTACCAAATGGGATTGACTCGCTCAGGTGCATTACAACACCTCCTTCTTTTCCTCTTTCCTCCATGCGACTTTGAACTTGAATCTTGGAACCCCAACCATGCACATGGCACTGCTATTCCTGGGCTGGTTTTCAGACCTGTTGGGTATCCCATCACCTTCCCAGAGGGGCAAGGGCTCAGGTCAGCCTGGAGCTCACCTGTCTGAGGACAGATAACCACATTCAGGGCTTCCCAGCTGGAAGGACACACAGAACAGGTGTCCAGGCGGGTTGGGGAGATAATCCCAGCAGAGAAAATGTTAAAGAACTTGGTGTAGGGTTGATTGACTTAATACACCCCTTCAAAACTGGAAAAGGTCCTTATGCTAAAATCCTGACTGGCCGTAACCTAGCCTCAAGGCAACTTTTTGGTTAAAACAAGGGAACATTTGGGGCGCCTGGGTGGCTCAATGAGTTAAGCCTCTGCCTTTGGATCCGGTCATGATCCCAGGATCCTGGGATCGAGCCCCACATTGGGGCTCAGCGGGTAGCCTGCTTCCCCCCCACCCCCCTGCCTGTCTCTCTGCCTACTTCTGATGTCTCTCTGTCAAATAAATTAATAAAATCTTAAAAAAACAAAAAACAAAAACAGAACAAAACAAGAGAACATTTGATGTTGTGGGGTTTTCCTGCAGTAAAGTATAGTGAAGGATAGAGTCGGTTAAGGGAAGGTATTTCAGCCCCAGAATTAGATAGTAAAAGTGCTGATTCCTGATTGCCATAAATGAGGTCCCCGAACTTCTCTGGACCGGTTTCCTTACCTCTAGAACGACTTGGTGAGTTTCAGATCTGGTCATTTTGAACTATACGGGATAGATGAGCCACGGCCCCTTGTGAAGGATGTTTTCCCTGCAAAGATATGTGGCAAGATACATCTTCCAATGTAAGAAAATACCATTAAAGGTCATAACTGCAGCTGTGCAAATTTTGCTTTTTCTAGAAATTTCGACTCTGAAGGATACGTATTGGTAGCCCTTCCTCTTTCTTTCTTTTCTTTGTTTTTCCTTTCTTTTCTTTTTTTTCTCCTTAAAATAGAATGTTTAAATTTGACTTAATACACACATGCCTGGAAATAAAGGCTTCTGCCCGGTACTTAATGCTGGTTTATTTCATGGCACACTTTTACGGAGCGAGGCCACATACAAATGGGCTCAGGCTGCACACAAATGGGCTCTTGAGTAACTGAAAATTGGAAAACTCAGGAGACTGACGTGGGGTTGGCGGGGGGACCTCAACTTTAAGCAACTGTTCTCAGTGAAAATTTCAAAGCTGTGGAAACGTAACTAGGCATCTTTGATGAATATTTGGTATCTTAATAAATTGCTCAGACATTCCTAAAGTCCGTTTTTGGAAGATCAGACCATGTCTTAGTGGTTTTTATAGTAGCTGTTTTAATTTGTATACTGTGTCCAAAGTTGCATTCTAAAAATAGGGTTAATGCTCTTTGTAATGTGATTCCGTTAAAGCACATTAAAGGTCGCTCAATTGTTTTAAAAAAAAAAAGATTTGAAAACCACTGAGACAATGGTTTTGAAAACGCTTTTAGATGCTAAGGGGAACCTCCCTGACCTTGGTGGGTGGGGGACACCCCTCAGTGGCTGGTGCTCTCTCCTGAAAAGCCAGGCCCAAATGCCCCACTTGGGGGGCCTCTGATCTGAGTTGCAGTTTGAATCAAACTTCAATCAATCCAAGAACACAAGACCTCCATCTCCACCAGGCTTCTTACTCTCCATCAGCAGGGGTCAAGAGGGAGCCCATGGTCCCCTCTGGATTCCATCCTGGCTTCCCGGGTCTCCCCGGTGCCCTCAGGAGCCAGGAGGGAACCCTGCCCTCGAGGAGTAAGCTGGGCTCCCCTGATCTGCCTTCATCAAGTGGGATCCAAAGAGAGCCCTTGGGGAGTAAATCCGCGCTCCCTAGGCAGAGGGCAAGGGTAAGACTCAGAGGAACCAAGGCACACCCTTCCAGGGCCCTTACCCTCCAACCAGGGATCAGTAGAGGCTCAGAGTAAGCCTGCTACCCCTGCCCCTGTACCCCAACGCTGGCCTTGCTCTCCTATCTGCTTCGACTACACCAGGACTGATGTCACTGCGGGTTCTTACCTGTGTTTTGTCAGTAGCTCTGAGAAGGAGCCCACACTCCCGGCTCACACCTGTCCCCGCCAAAGCTCTAATCACCGCCCAGCTCCACCCATGCCCATCTGGTCCCCAAGCCCTATCTCTCCCCAGTTCTAGAAACTCTTCTGTAGCGGGTGTCTTCCCAGCTGCTGGGGGCTGCTTCCACACTAACTCCCCGCTCGCTTCCTGCAAAGCTTCAGGTCTACCGCCCAGCACTCCTCTCTCTCACACTTGGGACCCCGCTACCCTAATCACCCCAAGGCCAGGGACAGCCGCCATGATCCAGAGCCCACTGAAACGACCCAAACTAAGCCTGCTTCCCCTGCCTCACCTGGTTCTTTCCACAGAAACCAGAAGAAAGGTTCCTGCCTACCTTTTCCTCTCCCACCATCTGCCACCGACCAGCCCCCGGTGCTTCCCCTAGTGGCTCAGATTCTTGGGATCCGTGAATACAGCGAACCAACTTTTCAGTGGTGGGCCTTCCCTGACCTGTTGGTTGTTCCCTACCTAAATAACAAAAAAACGTACACTTCCCAACACCGATGGCGTCAGCTTCCTGGCTCACTGCCAGCGTGGCCAACGTTACTCCTGTCTTTGTTTCTGATGATTTCTCTAGGCACATCCATGGTCCCCCGACACCCCAGCCTCTCTGTTCCCTGTTCTCCACCTAATCGCAGCCACCTATTCCCAAAGTCATACCCTGGACCTCTTAGGTACCAATCACCCAATTTGTGCTTGCCTCTCGCTGGCTACCACTCCCTGTCTTTCCATTTTCCTCCTCTGGAACCCTGATTCCAGCTCATTGTGCCTGCGATCCTTTGAGTCTACCCCCACCCCCACAGGCCCCCTCCCACTCCTCTCTCAGAGCCGAAGTCCTGACAGTAAGCCTCAAGGCCCTCCACACTTTGTAGTTCATTAACTCTCAAACCACCTGTCACCCCTCTTCATCTCATTCATCCTTCCTCCATTACCCCATCTCCTCTAACAAAATCACACTTCTACCCCAGGCCCTTTGCACTGGCTATTGCTGTTGCCTTCAGATACCTGCAGGGTTCATCCACTTACCTCCTTCACACCTATGCTTGGATGTCACTTGCTCAATGAGGCTTCTCTCGACCCCCTCCTGGCCCCCTTACCTTGTTCTATTTCCTTCCGAGTTCTTACCTTCTAGCACACTACCTAGTTACTTATTATGTTTGTCGCTTATCCTCTGTCTGTCCTGCTAAAACTCTATCTTTGAGGACAGGGATTTTTCTTGGTCACCGCTGTATTTTCAACATTTTGGAAGAGTGCTTTGCATAGAATAAGAGCTCCTCAATTTTTTTTTAATGAACAAACAACATATGGGCACCTTGTCCAACTTTCTCATTGTAATAACGATAAAGACAAGAGGGCACCTGGGGGGCCCGGTCAGCTGAGCATCCCACTCGCCATCAGCTCAGGTTGTGAGACTGAGCCCTGCATTGGGCTCTGCACCTGGGATTCTCTCTCTCCATCTCCCTCTGCCCCTCCCTGCCCCCCCAAATAGTAAGAACAAGAGAATCGGCAGCAACCACTCACTTTTTTACTCCCTTCCTGTATGTCAGGCACCGTGCCCTCAGCTTCCTATGCATCATCCCCTTTAACCCTTGGGGCACCGCCTTGAGCTCCAGGTCGCTGCAGTCTCCGTTTTACTAGAAAGGAAATGGGTTCATGGAGGGTTTGTGTGCAGGAACATATCTCAGATCTCCAAATGGAGGAGATGGTGGTGCTAGGACCACCAAGCCTGGCCCGCCAGAGTCTCTGCTCTCAGCCACGGCCTGCAGGCGTGCAGATCACGTGACCAGAGGGTCTCTGCAAGACTACATGGGAGGAATGCCTGCGTGGGACACTGAGGCCCAGGAGGCTGCTTGGTGCAGAGGTGCCCTCAATCAGGCACCTTGAACCTGCTGGGGCTCCCGGTTGGGAGGAGAGAGGGGGAGTGGACATGCAGCAAGCTAGCTCCTCCCAGGCGAGCCCAGCCAGCTGCTGATGCCTCTCTGCTGTGCCCTAATGCACTGGGTAGAAGCCTGGCTCCCCCGGGAGAGCCTTAATAGACCCACAGAGTCCAGGCTTCAGCTGAAACGGTGGGTTAATAATGGAGGAGACAAGGTCATTAACAAGTGGAGCCGGGAGCGAGAGGGCAGAAAAAGCGGGATTGGTTTCTTTCCTTTTTTTTTTTTTTTTTTTTAAGATCTTATTTATTTATTTGACAGACAGAGATCACAAGTAGGCAGAGAGACAGGCGGCGGTGGGGGGAGCAGGCTCCTGCTGACCAGAGAGCCCGATGCGGGGCTCGATCCCAGAACACTGGGACCATAACCTTAGCTGAAAGCAGAGGCTTTAACCCACTGAGCCACCCAGGTGGCATGGGATTGGTTTTTAAGGCTCCATCTCCATTCCGGCCAGTCCTGGGCTCCTGTCTCCTCAACCACAGCTTCTTTCGGCTCTGTTCCAGGGTCCTGTGTCGGCTGAGTCCCCAGTCCATCTGGATGCCTGGGTTCCTTGCCTGCCTCTGCTTACCCGCAGCTTCCATCCCACATTGGGACAGAGCACATTGGAATTTGGGCGTGGGGGTTGGCAAGGATTTTCAAAGGGCAGGAGCAGGTTTATTTAAGAAAAGCTGACGAGGCACAGGGCATTTGCGTCTTTATGATTCCTGCCCACCTTCTGGACCATTGGACCTTGTCCCTGCCGTGTCCTGTGTTCTCCAGGCCCACCCTGCCCTTACTGGCCCCTTGCATTTCTGCACAAGCTCTTCTCTGCACACAGAAGCTCTGCTCTTTTTCCAAGACCTACTTAAACACCCAGCCTGCTTGGACCCCGAAAGTGAATGAGCCCGAGCCCTCGGCCGCATCCCAGCCTTTGCAAACGTGCGGTGCAAGAAGCGTGGGCTCTGAGGTCGCATAGAAGGAATCAGAATCCCTACCTCTGCCACTCGTTAGCTGGGTGAGTTTGGGCAAGCTTCTTAACCTCTCTGAATCTCTTTCCTCGTCTCCAAAGTGTGTCACTGAAAGATGCTTTTCAGGAAAAAGGCAAAATCATAGCTTTCATAGAGGTGTAAAAATGAACACTTTCATGATTTTATTTTACCCCGAATGAGGAAAATGGTCAGATGTTATAACTGGTTCAAAAGAGAATTTGAGGGGCAACTGGGTGGCTCAGCGATTTAAGCCTCGGCCTTCGGCTCAGGTCATGACTTCAGGATCCTGGGATCGATCCCGAGTCCGGCTTTCTGCTCAGTGGGGAGCTTCTTCCCCCCACTCCCCCACCTGCCTCTCCGCCTGCTTGTGATCTCTGTCTGTCAAATAAATAAAATCTTAAAAAAAAAAAAAAAAAGAAAAGAGAATTTGAAAAGCAGACACTGTTACAGATAAGAAATATTTAAATGAATATGCAAATAGAGGCAAATTGAGCATTCCACAAGGAAAGGGAGTGTGCTCAGTCGAACCTTTATCGAACGGAACAGAACTCTTACGTCGACCGGTTGCTGACATCTTACAGAGTTGCCACAGAATCAGAATTTGATAAAACAGAATGTTATTCTATTAGATAATGAATCTTTTTCCCTGCTTGACTTTAGTCCCCACCAATACATATATTTTTAAAGATTTTATTTATTTATTTGACAGAGAGAGAGATCACAAGTAGGCAGAGAGGCAGGCAGAGAGAGAGGGGGAAGCAGGCTCCCCGCTGAGCAGAGAGCCCGATGCGGGGATCGATCCCAGGACCCTGAGACCATGACCTGAGCTGAAGGCAGAGGCTTAACACACTGAGCCTCCCAGGAACCCCTCTCCTACCAATATAATATTTTTTCTTTTCTTTCTGCACATAAGAAAGACTGAACTTCCAGTACCCTCTGTGGTACAATGAGTTGTGTGTCAGATCGACAGGTGTCACTATGGGGCCAAAGCATTTTTGCTGCTGGTTCAGGGTTCTGTTTTCCCTCAAGCTACAATCCTGAAGGCAGGGTTGAGGTGGGATCCCTGAGGGACACCAGGAGCAAAGCTTCCTCCCCACCCATGTTGGATGTGTAGTAAGAGTGGGATATAAACTGAGATTTGGGCTTATTTGTCCTGCAGCATAACTTAATTTATCCTGACTTATCTCAAAGGAACCTGTGACCAAAGCTCGTTATGCAGGGTCTGGAATATAGATGTCACCCCTTCACTGTTCAAAATTTCTCAGAATTCTACTATAATACTTACTACCTTGTATCATAATAACCTATTCCTGGGGCGGGGGGGAGGGGTCAGGCTGGCTCAGACTCTTGGTTTTGGCTCAGGTCTTGAGCTTATCCTCTTGCCACGCTCCCCACTGAGTAGGGAGGCTGTTTGGGATTTTCCCTGTCTCTCTGCCCCTCTCCCTGCTCACACACATGCTCTCTCTCTGTCTCTTTCTCTCTAAAATAAACGAATAAATCTTTTAAAAAATAATGTATTCCTGGGTCTATATTTCTTGCTAGGGCATGAGTGCCATGGGTGCCTGCGTGGCTCAGACAGTGAAGCGTCATGCTCAGGTCATGGTCCCAGGGTCCTAGGATCGAGTCCTGCATTGGACTCCCTGCTTGGCGGGGAGTCTACTTCTCTTTCTCTCTCTGCTTCTCTTGCAGCTTGTTCTCTGGCTTACTCTTTCCCCAAAAATAAAATAAAATAAAAATCTTTGAAAAAATCTTTAAAAAAAAAAAAAGAACACGAGTGCCACAAGGCTAGTGACCATGATTATTGATCTTTTATATTCTGAAATTGCGTCTGGCCACCCAATGGTTCATAACAAATGTTTACTGAAAAAAATAAGTCAAGTCTTCATTGAGGTTGAGCTCTGTGACTTGAGCAAGTTTTACATTTTGGGAGGCTGAGATTTTTTTTTAATCTCTAAACTGGAGACAAAAAATTCCTAATGGATTTGTAAGGAATGAAAAAAAGCAATGAGGTGTGGGAGCACTTTATTATGGAGGTTATGTAAAAATGAGGGGGATTATTAAGAATTAATGAAACCAAGGCCCCCAGGGGTGCCTGGGTGGCTCAGTGGGTTAACGCCTCTGCCTTCGGCTCAGGTCATGATCCCAGGGTCCTGGGATCGAGCCCCACATAGGCTCTCAGCTCGGCAGGGAGCCTGCTTCCTCCTCTCTCTCTGCCTGCCTCTCTGCCTACTTGTGATCTCTGCCTGTCAAATAAATAAAAAGTCTTTTTTTTAAAAAAAATAAATAAATAAAAAGGAAACCAAGACCCCCAAAGTTGGAGCACCTCAACTCAAACCAGGACTAAAACTTGAAATTTTGGTACTTAAAGGCCCAGAGTTGAAGGGGCCCTGAGAGGGCCTTCTAGAAGTTTCCTTGGGGGGATCAACCACATGCGTCTCCAGGGACCTACACGTATATGCTCCTTTTTTGCCCAAATGGAACTACGGGTTGATGATTCATTACTGATGTCAGTGAGTCAGGGGGGAGGGACAAGTGTCTCATGAGACTCCCATCAGCCGGGACCAGCCTGAGAGCCCGCTGGGAGCCAGTAACCAGGGGACAGAGCAGGGAGGCCAGCCCCCAGAAGTCACTTTGGGAGCCTAAGTTACCCAAGTAGCTTGGGATTGCCCTCCAGAGACCAAGAGATTTGTTTGTGTCCCAATTAGTAAAGCATTTTTCCTGGTGTTTTGGTCTGAGGTCCAAGACTAGCAATTTCACAGCCATCCAGCGGGGGGTCCTGCTGATGTACAAGAGGCATGAGGAAGGGGACAAAACCACAGGATGCGGAGTAAGAGAGACCAGGTAGAGCCCACATTCCACCAGTCACGAGAAATGTGCCCTTGGACCTCCTGCTCCACATTTCTTTTGTTTCCTTGAAAATGGGAATCATCCTGTCGGACTCCCCTCCCGGGACTGGGGAATATTGTAGATGTGTTTTAGGAATGAGATGGCAATATATAAATGTCATTTTGACGACTGTTGTCCCGTGACACTGTACAAACCTCACTAAACCCTGCCCATCTCTCCAGCTCTGCACCTGCCCACCCCCACCCCCACTGCCTCCCTCATGAAGCCTCATGTGCACACGCTGGTGTCTCTTTCAGATTTCTCCTGAGCATGTTTCATGCATTGATGGATCCTGGCAGTTCTAAGGCACCCTGAACATCGATTCCAACTCCCTTCTTTTATAAATAAAGAATCTGAGGTCCCGCCATACGGAGGCTCCAAGCAGACTCACATGGGTCCCTTTTCTTGCCGGGGTTCTGAATGGCTTTGTGGGTATTTCATTGTTTCCCTCCTGCCTTCCAGCACCCCTCATCCCTAAACTGTACCCTCTGAAGATTGAGCTAAGTCTTCCTTTTCTCTGCCCTCCTCCTGCAGTGTTTGCACATGACCCTGCACGTCAAATAGATCCTCTTGAAGACTCCTAGGCAGAAGGAATTTCTCTCCAAAGGCGCCCAGCTCGCAGGAAGAGGTAGTCTTTAAAAGATGGGGGGGGGGGGCGCACCTGGGTGGCTCAGTGGGTTGGGCCTCTGCTTTCGGCTCGGGTCATGATCCCAGGATCTTGGGATCGAGCCCCATGTGGGGCTCCTTGCTCAGCGGGGAGCCTGCATCTCCCTGTGCCTGCTTCTCCCCCTGCTTGTGCTCTCCATTTCTCTCTGTCAAATAATAAATAAAAAAATAAATAAATAAAAGATGGTGGGAGACTGTTGCCACCTGCTGGCAAATCCTTGGAATTACAGATCATTGTCGTCTTGCGGAGAGACCCCTCTAGGTGGCTTTGGTCTTGCAGGCTTGCAAGGGGTGGGGGATGGACTATCAACTATCTACAACGTGGGGGAACTCAGTGGAAGTCCTTCAGAGGCAGGAGGGAATCACTGCTGTTGAGAGCATGGAGGAAATCCCTGAGACCCCACGGAAAATATGACCTTAACCTTCTTGCCAAATGGAACAGACATTTTGCCCAGGGGTAAGGAGGGGGTCTCGTTTGGCAAGTGGAATTTTGTCAGGGAGAGACTGGGAATGGAGAGGGGATATTCCAGGGAAGAAAGAACATTTAGGAGATAGCAGGAAGTGGCCACTTGAAGGCCTGAAGCGAGCGAGGGGTCGTCTCTGACAATTCGGGAAAGCACACTTGCCCAGTGTGTTTGGGGGTGTGAGTGGTGGGTGATACGCTGGAAAAGTAGGCTGGGGTCTGGACCAAGGAAACAGATGCTGTTGGTGTCCCACTCATGCTCTCAGGCCTTACTTTTGTATCCCAGCCCGATCCGTGTCTCTTTGAAGGCTCTCTCTGGTGGGTGCTCTGCCCTCACACACAGCAGGTGGAAAGTGCATGGTTCCCCTGACCAGCCAACGACTGACGGATGGTGGTCTATAAATGCCCCCACTCTCGAGCTCCTTGAGTCAAGTTAGCTCTGAGACATCTGTTTGACCACCATTTCCCAGAGGTCCCCGATGGGATTAAGCTCAGTTGCCCACAGCGCTAACTTGCCCGATAACACACTCTTACTGGCTCTCGTCCCTCTCCTGCCTCACTTCCCTATTTCCTACTGGTGTTTCCCGGCATCATCACCAAAATATATTACATGAACTAACATTTTGAGCCCAAGCCCTGTTTCTAGGGAAACTGATTCTAAACGTGGAAGTTAAGAAGATTAGACTTCAAGCAGCAAGTGCTTCCTTAAGGCCAGGTCATAATAACCATTACAGGCAGATAGTGTTTTATAAACTGTCTTCCTCCCCATGTGCTCTCTCTCTTGTGGCCGGGGAACTCCCAGACGGTCTTAATCACTGGGTACATGTTGCAGTGTGTAATCTAAGAATGCACATAACCCAATCTCTGCCCTCCCCTGAAGATCTAGCCCATCCGAGTACAATGCTGTTTTGTTATTGTTTTTGTTTTGCTTCTACTCATTTCCAAGCTTCCTTCTTTTATAATTTCTTTCATGTTTAAGGAACTTACTTCAGCCATTCTTTTAATGTGGGAAACCAGGACTTTTACCCCTCTGGAGAAGTAATAAAGCATCCCTCCCTTATCGATTAAATGGATTAAATATACCAGTTAAAAGACAAAGATTAGGGGGCACCTGGATGGCTCAGTGGGTTATTGCCTCTACTTTCGGCTCAGGTCATGGTCTTGGGGTCCTGGGATCGAGCCCCGCATTGGGCTCTCTGCTCAGTGGGGAGCCTGCTTCCTCCTGTCTCTCTGCCTGCCTCTCGCCTACTTGTGATCTCTTCTGTCAAATAAATAAATAAGATCTTTAACAAAAAAAAACAAAGATTGGTAGAACAGACCTTTTTTTAAACGACCCAACTATATGTTGCTCACTTCGTTTTTTTTCCTTCGAATTTTTATTCAAATTCTAGTTCACTAACATATAGTGCAATATTGGTTTCAGGAGAATTCAGTGATTCATCACTTACATAGAACACCCAGTGTTCATCATAACAAGTGCCCTCCTTAATTTCCATCACCGTCTAAACCAAATGCCCCCACCCACCTCCCTCCATCAACCCTCAATTTGTTCTCTAGTGTTTTTCTTTTAAAGTTTATTTATTTATTTGACAGAGAGGGAGATAGTGAGAGAGGGGGAACACAACAAGCAGGGGAAGCGGGAGAGGGAGAAGCAGGCTTTCCACCAAGTAGGGGCTCGATCCCAGGACTCCGAGATCATGACCTGAGCTGAAGGCAGAGGCTTAGTTCTCTATTGTTAAGAGTCTCTTATACTTTGTTTCTCTTTTCCCCCACTTTCCATATGTTCATCTGTTTTGTTTCTAAAATACCACATATGAGTGAAATCTTATGGTATTTATCTTTCTCTGAATAATTTCGCTTAGCATAGTATACTTTGACTCTAACCACACTGTTGTAAATGTAAATGGCAAAATTTCATTATTTTTGATGACTGGGAGATATATATATATCTCCCACATTTTCTTTATCTATTCAGTAGTTGATGGACACTTGGACCACTTCCATAGTTTGGCTACTATTGATAATATTGCTGTAAATATCAGGGTGCATGTACGCCTTTGCATCTATATTTTTGTGGCCTTTGGGTAAATACCTAGTAGTGTAATTGCTGGATCCTAGGGTAGCTCTATTTTTAATTTTTTTAAAATATTTTATTTATTTATTTGATAGGGATCACAAGTAGGCAGAGAGGCAGGCAGAGACAGAGAGGAGGAAGCAGGCTCCCTGTGGAACAGAGAGCCTGATGCGGGGCTCGATCCCAGGACCCTGAGATCATGACCTGAGCCGAGGGCAGAGGCTTAACCCACTGAGCCACCCAGGCGCCCTATTCTTAACTTCTTGAGGAACTTCCATCCTGTTCTCCAGAGTGGCCGCATCAGCCTGCATTCCCACCGACAGTCCAAGAGTGTTCTCCTTTCTCCATGTCTTTCCCAACACCTGTTGTTTTTTGTGTTGTTAATTTTAGCCATTCTGACAATGTGAGGTGATAGCTCGTTGTGGTTTCGATGTGCATTTCCCTGATGATGAGTGATGTTGAGCATCTTTTCATGTATCTGTTGGCCATCTGGATGTCTTCTTTGGAAAAATGCCTGTTCATGTCTTTTGCCCATTTCTTAACTCGATTACTTATTTTTGCTGCTCTTTATGGATTTTAGATACTAACCCTTTACCACATATGTCACTTGTAAATATCTCCCATTCTACAGGCTGCCTTTGAGCTTTGTTGACTGGCTCCTTTGCTGTGGAGAAGTTTTTATCTGGATGAAACCCCAATAGTTCAGTTTTCCTTCTGTTTCTCTTGCTTCTGACAACATGTCTGGTAAGAAGTTGCCACAGCTAAGGTCAGAGAGGTTGCTGCCTGTGTTCTCCTGTAGAATTTTGATGGTTTCTTGTCTCATATTTAGGTCTTCCACCCATTTTGAATTTATGTGTGTGTCATAAAAAGTGCTCCAGTTTCGTTTTTTTGGATGTGGCTGTCCAGTTTAACCAACAGCATCTGGTGAAGAGACTCTCTTTTCCCATTAGATATTCTTTTCTGCTTTGTCAAAGTTTAGTTGACCAAGAAAGCTCACTTCAAATATAACAACATAGGTAGGTTAAAAGAAGAAGGATGAAGAAAGATATAGCATGTAAGAATTAAACAAAAGAAAGCAGAGGAGCGCCTGGGTGGCTCAGCTGGTTAAGAGTCTGCCTTCAGCTCCAGTTGTGATCAGGGTCCTGGGATTGAGCCCCTCATCCCACTTCCTGCTGGGCAGGAAGCCTGCTTCTCCCTCTCCCTCCGCACCTCCTCCCTGCCTGTGTTCTCTCTCTCTCTCAAATAAACAAAATCTTAAAAAGGAAAAAAAGCAGAAGTGGCTGTATTACTTTCAGGTAATTAGACTTCAGAGCAAAGGGACACAGAGAGACATTACATATTGGTGAAAGGGTCAATCCACCAAGAAGACCTAGCAATCTTAAACATGCATGCATCCAGCAAAAATTGACAGAAATGAAAAGAGAAATAGACCAATCTGTGATTATGCTCAGCGACCTTAGAAACCCTCTTTCGACAACTGACAGAACAACTGCTACAACCCCTGGCTGGCTCAGCTGGTGGAGGGTATGACTCTTCATCTTAAGATTGTAGGTTCGAGCCCCACATTGGGCACAGAGGTGACTTAAAAATAAAATCTTAAAAAAAAAAGGAAAATCAGCAAAGATATAGCAGAACCTACTGACAATATCAATCAAGAGGATTTAACTGATGATCATAGAACATTTCATCCAACGATAGCAAAGTACACTTTCTTTTCAAGTGAGCAAGGAGCCTATGCCAAGTTATGCTATATATTTTGGGTCATAAAACAAACCTAAATTTGAAAAGAATTAAAATCATACAGACTGTATTCTCTGAGCACTGTGGAATAAAACTACACATCCATAACAGAAAAATAAAAGACATTTGGGACAAACCCTTGGGAATGAAATAATAGAATTAAAACAAATCATGGGTCAAAGAGGAAATCGCAAGGGGAATAAAAGGAATACACTGAACTGAGTGAAAATGACATTTTAATGTTTTAAAATGTGTGAGACAAAGCTCACAGTGCCAAGAGGGAAATTTATAGCATTAAATGCTTACGTTAGAAAAAAAGAAAAGTTGCAAATCAAAGATGTAAGCTTCTACACAAAAAAAATTAGAAAAGAAGAATTCTCAACAAAATGAATACAAAGGGAATGTCCTCAACATAATAAAAGCCATAGGGGCGCCTGGGTGGCTCAGTGGGTTAAGCCGCTGCCTTCGGCTCAGGTCATGATCTCAGGGTCCTGGGATCGAGTCCCGCATCGGGCTCTCTGCTCAGCAGGGAGCCTGCTTCCTCCTCTCTCTCTCTCTCTCTCTCTCTCTGCCTGCCTCTCTGCCTACTTGTGATCTCTGTCAAATAAATAAATAAAATCTTTAAAAAAAAAATAAAATAAAAGCCATATATGACAAGCCCACAACTAACATCATACTCAGCTTTTCCTCTAAGATTGGGAACAAGACAGGGTTACCCACTTTAGTTCAACATAGTAATGGAAGTGTCAGCCAGAGCAATTAGGCAAGAAAAAGAAATAAATTCATCCAAATCGAGAAGGAAGACATAAAACTGTTATTATTTGCAAATGACGTGATATTATATGTGGAAAATCCTAAAGACTCCACCAAAAAACCATTAGAACGAATACATGAATTCATTAAAGCTACACTATACAAAACCAATATACAAACATCAGTTAGATCTCCCTACACTAAACATGAACTATCAGAAAGAGAAATTAAGAAAGTAATCCCATTCAGAATTGCATCTAAAAGAATAAAATACCAGGAAATAAATTTTTAACAAGGAGGTGAAAGATCTTATCCTGAAAACTATGAGGCATTATTGAAAGAAACTAAAGAAGATATAAATAAATGGAAAGATACTCTAGGCACATGGATTAGAGGAATTAATACTGTGGGTTTTATTTATTTATTTTTAAAGATTTTATTTAATATTTATCAGAGAGAGAGAGAGAGAGACCACAAGCAGGCAGAGTGGAAGGCAAAGGCAGAGACAGAAGCAGGTTCCCCCCGCTGAGCTGAGAGCCCGTTGTGGAACTCAATCTCGGGACCTGAGCCGAAGGCAGATGTTCATCCGACTGAGCCACCCAGGAGCACCTAGCCGAAGCAGTCTTAAGAAAGAAAAACAAAGCTGGAGACATCATGCTCCTTGCTTTCAAACCATATTACAAAAATTATAGTAACCAAAACAGTATGATAATGGCATAAAAACATATACAAACAGAATAGAGGGCCAAGAAGTAAAGCCTCGCTTGTATGGGCAATTAATTTACAACAAAAAAGCAAAGAATATACAATGGAGAAAGGATTATTTCTTCAACAAATAATGGTGTTGGGACCCGCCTGGGTGGCTCAGTTGGTGAAGCGACTACCTTTTGGCTTGGGTCATGATCCTGGAGTCTCAGGATCGAGTCCTGCATGGGGCTCCCAGCTCCATGGGGAGTCTGCTTCTCCCTCCGACCTTCTCCCCTCTCGTGCTCTCTCTCCCTCTCAAATAAACAAATAAAAACTTTAAAACCCGGACAGAGACATGCCAAAGGAAGAAACTGGATCACAGTCTTCTACCAGACACGAAAATAAACTCTTAAACTCTTTTAAACTCTTTTTACTCTTTAAAACTCTTAAAGACTCTTAAACTCTTTTTTTTTTTTTAAGATTTTATTTATTTATTTGTCAGAGAGAGAGAGAGCAAGAGCAAGCACAGGCAGAGGCAGGCAGAGTCAGAGGGAGAAGCAGGCTCCTTGCTCTGCAAGGAGCCCAATGTGGGACTCGATCCCAGGACGCTGGGATCATGACCTGAGCCGAAGGCAGCTGCTTAACCAACTGAGCCACCCAGGCGTCCCAAGACTCTTAAACTCTTAAAGACTTGAACATAAAGACCTGAAACTATAACACTCCTAGAAGAAAACATAGATAATAAGCTCCTTGACACCAATCTTGGTGATGAGTTTCTGGGTCTGACATCAAAGCAAAGACAGCAAAACCAAAAATAAACAATCAGGACTACATCAAACTAAAATCTTTTGCATTAACAAAAGAAACCATTAACAAAATGAGAAGGCAATCTACTCAGTGGGAGAAGATATTTGCAAATGGTATATCCTATAAGGGCTTAATAACCAAAATAAATGAAGAATTTGTACAACTTGGAGCCCTTGGCTGACTCAGTCAGTGGAGGAGACAACTCTTGATACCAGGGTCATGAGTTCGAGCCCCAACTTTGGATGGGGAGCCTACTTAAAAAGAAAAAAAACTTCTGCAACTCAACACACACAAAAAATCTGATTTAAAAATGGGCAGAGGACCTGAATAGTTTTCCAAACAAGATTACAGACAGTCAACAGACATGTGAAAAGATGTCCAACATCACCAATCATCAGGGAAATTCAATTCGAAACCACAATGAGATATCATCTCACACCAATCAGAATGGCCAGTATTGAAAGACAAGAAGCAATAATTGTGCGCAAGGACATGGAGAAAGGGAAACCCCGTGGTTTCCTTTCCATTGTTGGTGGAATGTGAATTCTTGCTGCCTCTATAAAAATCAGTAGGGAGTTTCTTCCAAAAACTAAATATAGAAGTACCATGTGATTCTGTAATTCCACTTCTGGGTACTCACCCAAGGAAAACAAAAAGACTAATTGGAAAAGATATAGGCATGCTTATGTTTATTGCCACATTATCTACCATAGCCAAGATATGGAAGCCACCTAAGTGTTCATTGATAGATGAATGGGTAATGATGTGTTACATATACTTAATGGAACATTACGGAGCCATAAAAAAGAAAGAAATCTTGCCATTTGTATGACATGAATGGACCTGGAGGGTATAAGGCTAAATGAAATAAGTCAGATAGAGAAAGACAAATACTATACGAATTCACTTACATGTACAATCTAAAAAAATGACATCAACCAACTCACCAACGAAACCATAAACAGAGGGGCGCCTGGGTGGCTCAGTGGATTAAAGCCTCTGCCTTCCACTCAGGTCAAGATCCCAGGGTCCCGGGATCGAGCCCCGCATCGGGCTCTCCGCTCAGCAGGGAGCCTACTTCCCTCTCTCTCTCTCTGCCTGCCTCTCTGCCTACTTGTGATCTCTCTCTCTGTCAAATAAATAAATAAAATCTTTAAAAATAAATAAATAAATATGATGGAATAATGAAACACTAATCACTGTACATAGCTTTACCCATTTCTTGCTTATTATTAGAGAGAAACTAAAGATATTTGGATCAATTGGTAAATATGTCTCATGTCACACTGAAACTTATACTATGAGAAATATATGTCTCTAGATATTATGAAACATATCCATAAAATTGTCAACCTAAAAAATACTGGTGTAGGGGCACCTGGGAGGCTCAGTCATTAAGCATCTGCCTTTAGCTTGGGTTGTGATCCCAAGGTCCTGGGAATGAGCCCTGCATCAGGCTCCCCGCTCAGCGGGGAGTCTGCTTCTCCCTCTGCCCCTCCCCCACTCATGCTTGCATGCTTTCTCTCAAATAAATAAATAAATAATTTTTTAGACGTTTTAGCAAAGCAGTCTTATAAGAGTTTATATGGTCAAATGCCAAGCTGAATGCAAACAAATCCATTTCACTGTGATTATCTGGGAAAAATCATGGGGATAGTTGCAGAGAAAAATTACATCTATACTTTTGTCGATATTAGATTCTTTTTTTAAAAAGATTTTATTTATTTATTGGACAGACAAGAGGTCACAAGTAGGCAGAGAGGCAGGCAGAGAGAGAGGAGGAAGCAGGCTCCCTGCCGAGCAGAGAGCCTGATGCGGGGCTCGATCCCAGGACCCTGGGATCATGACCTGAGCTGAAGGCAGAGGCTTTAGCCCACTGAGCCACCCAGGCGCTCCTTGATATTAGATTCTAATCCCATTAGTGTCTCTGAGGTTTTGTGATGGGCCTGTTAAATTGGACTGGACCCGAATTCTTCTAGTCTCCTTAAACATCTGGCCATGACCCTCCAAAAAATAACACTTCCAATTTTACTCCACCCTTCTGAGTTGGAATCTCGAGGACCGAAGACTGCCCTTGAACCTCCTTGAAAAAGGCCACGCGAGGTCCTCCTCACTGCAGGGACCTGAAGCTTGGGTACAGATCGCACAGCTACAGAAGACTCGCCTGACAGCTCGTCTGACATGAATGAAGGCTGGAGAGCCTCTGCATTGAATGACCAGGGAGAGAAGCAACTGACATCAATTTAGGTCGCTTGGGCCCAGGGTGCTTTGAACCTGAAATCCTTTCTTCTTCCCTTTCTTTCCTTGACTCTGGCCTTGGCCTGGAAAGATAACACCAACCTCCGAATCTCCCAGGCCATTGCTAAGGGGGATAACTCCGATTGATTGATTGATTGATTGATTGAGGCAAGGGAGAAAGAGTGTATGCATGTGTTTATGGGGGCGGGAGAGGCAGAGCAAGGGAGAGAGAGAGAGAGAGAGTGAGCAAGAGAATCCTCCTAAGCAGGCTCTGTGCTCTTCACTCTGTCGAGGGTACTTGATCTCAGATCCGGAGTTCATGACCTGAGCTGAAATCAAGAGTCAGACGCTTAACCGGCAGAGCTACCCAGGTGCCCCAACCTCTGGAATCTGGAACAGTATTTTTTTTTTTTTTTTGGGCTAGAAGAAAACCTGGCCTAACTGATCCCTGGCCTTTTGATATGTTTAGCTGGTTACTTTTAGGTTTGGGCTCCTGATTGAGGACCATTATATAAACTGGGTTTATTATTGTTATTTTTTTAAAATATTCTATTTTTTTTTTTTGAGTAAGAGAGAGTGAGAGCACGAGCAGGGGGAGGGGCAGAGGAAGAGGGAGTAGCAGACTCCCTGCTGGGCATGGAGCCGGACGTGGGGCTCCATCCCAGGACCCCAAGATCATGACCTGAGCTGAAGGCAGACGCTCTAATGACTGAGCCACCCAGGCACCCCTGGGTTTATTATTCTGCTCCTTGTTTGTTTTGTACCATCATTTTTAAGCCTTGCAACCATTGCCCATCAAACCTTTGTAGAAATGATGAACACAATGGGTGTTGCTGGCTCAAGGTTCAAGATGACCTCTAGCACTTACAACCTTGATAAGATAGAGATTCTAGATGGGAGATAACCCAAGAGCTCTTGCTGTTTACCCTTCCTTGTTACTGCAACACAGTCTTTAATGACTTCCATCTGCTATACATTTTCCCTTCGACACGCAACATGACGGTTGGGAAAGGTCCTTCCCCGAAGGACAAACCCACTAAATAGGGCAAGTCTGACTCTTGAACAGGGATGATTTCAAGAAAAGATCTTGATCAAAAGGGGGGAGTGTGAAAAAAAATAAAGGTAACCTCATTCATCAAAAAGGAAGCAGGGACAGGGACAGAGGGCTGGCTCAGTAGATCAAGTGTGGAACTCTTAATCTCAGGGTCGTGAGTTCAAGCCCCGCATTGGGCAAGGAGCCTATTTAAATTTTTAAAAAGGGAGTGGGAAGCCATGAAGGGGGGGGGGGGACACTCACGCACCACCATTCACATAGACCCGCAAGGAGAAGGGAAGATGTCCTTTCCGCAAGGAGAAGGGGAGATGTCCTTTCCGCCAGGCAACCACAGCCAGTAAGAAGCCACGGCCGCTTGGAGCTCATTTTCCTCTGATGAACTTTTGTTGCTCGAAACGACCTTTCCCAGCTTCCTCCTTCCCTCCGTAGAAGGAGGCTTCCCTCCGTGCTCCCAACCTGCCCGCGGCTCCCTCTAGTGTGCAGTTTCTCTATTCCAGAATAAATTCAATTGCTGTTCCCTACGCTTCGTTGTTTACTTTTAAAGTTTGACAGCAGGTAGATAATATAGTTCTCAAAGATTTTATTTATTTGTCTATCTTTTGGGGGGCGCGGGGCAGAGAGAGAATGAAAGAAAGACTTTCAGGGATGCCTGGGTGGCTCAGCTGGTTAAGCGGCTGCCTTCGGCTCAGGTCATGATCCCGGCGTCCTGGGATCGAGTCCCGCATTGGGCTTCTTGCTCAGCCGGGAGCCTGCTTCTCCCTCTGCCTCTGCCTGCCACTCTGTCTGCTTGTGCTCACTCTCGCTCCTCTCCCTCTCTCTCTCTGACAAATAAATAAATAAATAAAATCTTAAAAAAAAAAAAAGAAAGAAAGACTTTCAAACAGATTGTCCACTGAGCTTGGACCCTGGCCGGGGGCTCAATCTCCCCACCCCAAGACCATGACCCGAGCCAAAACCAAGAGTCAGACGCTCAAATGACTGAGCCGCCCAGGCGCCCCAATATTTATGTTTATTGATGATTGATTGACCCCTAATGAGAAAGCACTACTAAATATGGAGACATTTTAATTACCCAGCACCAAAAGTTCAGGAGGGATTGCACAGAATTTAATTTTCTAAATAACACAAACTTACCTCTCTAAATAATATGAAAACATTTAATGGGCATTTTGCCAAAATATATCTCCCTGGCTTTTTTGGGGGGTGGGGAGGAATACACAGAAACAGAAGGCAGAATTCCACACCAGCATTGGTGCAGGGAACCAGCCAAAAATATTGACTCCATTTCTCTCTTTTGGAGAAGACTCCTGTTTTACTGAATAAGAATGTTTAGGAGCAAATCGAAGCTTAACAAAAAAAAAAAAAAAAAATGTTAGAATCTTTATTATAAACCTCCCTTCCTCCTCAGTCCCACAGAAACTTCTGCTGAAGAAAATCTCCAGGTTCCACCAAGGACAGCAGGGTCAAGAGCAGGGCCTAAGGTGCCCTTGGGCTTAAAATCCTACAGTTTCCATCACTGCTGTTTTCTGAGTAAAGAAACGTATCTTCGCACCCATTTTTCCTTTGGCTGGGCACAGACTTTATGGCCTTTTTTGGTAGTGAATCTGTGGAAAGGAGAAGCTGACAGTCAATACAGAGAACTTTTGCTTCCTGTAGAGCTGGGAAGGGCGGGGGTCAGCCCCTTGATTCACTTTCTCTCGCCCTTCTGCAGCTGTTAGAGCCCCCGTTCCCCCTTCTGGTCCTCGATTTCCCCTCTGCTCTGTTTTCCACTGGAGCCCATGCTCCCAGGCCCACCTCCCCCAGGAAATAATTTCCAACAGCGTTAGTCCAAAGCATATAGCCTGGACCATCCCTCTAAATTCTTTTGTTTTAACATAGATGCTTTATGGAGATGTAATTCACATGCCGTGCGATTCACTCTTTTAAAGTGTATCCATGATAATTCATTGTTTTTTTTTAAAGATTTAATTTATTTATTTGACAGACAGAGATCACACGTAGGCAGAGAGGCAGGCAGAGAGAGAGGAGGAAGCAGGCTCCCTGCTGAACAGAGAGCCCGATGCGGGGCTCGATCCCAGGACCCTGAGATCATGACCTGAGCCGAAGGCAGAGGCTTTAACCGACTGAGCCACCCAGGTGCCCCCCCACCATTCATTTTAGAACATTAGCCTGACCACCCCCCTCCCACCAAAAGTCTTTATTATTTTTGATTCATAGAATCATAGCACATCAGGTCTTCAAGCAAAAACACATGGTCAAAGGCTGTCGTGCTGTTCCATTCTTAATCACGTTATCATGCGTTGTTGGCCACCGCGGTTTATATAGGATTCCTACATTCCTTACAGCACTGTGCACTCATGAAGAGTGAGGGTCCTGCCTGATACCCTGAGTGTCCTCCAGCCCCAGATGTGATGAAAGACTAAGTCAGGGTGCTCTAGCCTAGAGCAGCTCACAGGGCCCAGCAGTATTTACGGGGTGGGGGGGTGCTCTAAGGCTGGTCCCATGCCGGGGAGAAGAGCCAAAATGATACGGGGTGCCTGGGTGGTTCAGTCATTAAGCAGCTGCCTTCAGCTCAGGTCATGATCCCGGGGTCCTGGGATCGAGCCCCACATTGGGCTCCCTGCTCAGCAGGAAGCCTGCTTCTCCTTCTCCCAATCTCCCTGCTTGTGCTCCCTCTCTCTCTGTGTCTCTGTCAAATAAATAAATAAAATCTTAAAAAAAAAAAAAAGATGGGAAAATGGGGGAGAAACAGGACTTTGTGAACCTTTGAGATTTCTTCGACATCATTGAACCATGGGGATCTGTGCCCCCTCCCCTCGGATTAAGGCCAACCTTAGGGACCGGTTGGCCAGTAGGTTGCGGCAGAGCTGATGCTGTGTGACCTCATAGGCTACATCACAGAAGGTTCACTGGCACACTTATACTGGAGCTTTGAACCAGCTTGTAAGGAGGGCTCCAGCTCAACCACACATTGTGGAAGCCCAAAGTGGCCCCAAAGAGAGACGCTGTTCCATCTCGTCCCCAAAGAGAGATGCCAACTCCAGCTCCATCTGTCTCTACCCCTACAACAGATGCCACGCCGGACCATCCGGCCAAGCCCTGCCGAAAGTCCTGTCCCACAGAGATGGGAAAGTGATCACTGTTGTATGAACCGCTGAGTTTCGGTGTTGGTCCGTCACACAGTGACTGATAACTGATGTTGGCCTCTCCCTTTCCCTTTACAAATGAGGAAACTTGACTTGCCAAAGGTCACATAGCTTGTAAGCGACAGAGCCACCGCTTTGAGCCCAGCTCAGGGCTCTCTGCAAAGCGTTACAAGCTGACATCTGAAAAGCCCCAGAAAGCTTTAAATCGAGACACCAAGGAGAACTCGCCTCTGAGCCCCGGAGGGTGCTTCTCCACAACTGGACACTCATGCGTCCCTTTCCTGTTCCTGTCTCAGAACAATGACATTCAGGTCTGCCACGGGAGCCCCTTCTCTCTGCTGCTGCACCATGCTCTGCTGTTCGGGGAACCCCACGCCCTTGGGAGCAGGAACCAGCCCTTCCCCGCGTGTTTGCATTTAAAGATAGCTTCCAGCTGGCAATCGTCCCCTGTGGGCAGGCACAGCGCCAAAGACTTAGCCTGTGATATCTCGTTTAGTCCTGCCGGGGCCCTGGGTCCTCTCTCCCACTACTGACGAGCCCGGCATGACTTGGCTCCTGTCCTCCTGTCCATCCGTAGGCGACATGTTCCTCCGACACACCTGCGGCTCTCTGCCCGGCACATCCCTGTTCCACTTTGGAACAACACCATTCCCACTTATCCTTAGCGGGGAAGTCTCCGTGCACACGCCGCGTCCTCTGGGAGACCTTCCCCCCAACCAAATTAGGTCCTCGTGGGATGGGATGGAGGCTCGCAGAATATACCAACCCAAAATATGCCACTTGGCAGAAGCATTATTTTGAACTAAAGACACTTCAAAAACAAACAAACAAAAACCCCAGCAAGTGCTAGAAGGGTGTTCCGACTTCCTCTTTCCCCCCTGAAAGCAGGAAATAGAATTCCCATGTGAAAGATATCCTTCTTGGACCAGGAGGAAAGAAATATCCCTATTGCCAGAGATAGGAAGTCAAAGCCAAGAGAATTCTTTACCAACAGACCTTGTTAAGGTAAGTCTTACTGTCCCGTACAGCCTACCCTAGAGATTTTAGCCATATTTCCACAATCCACTCTCTCTGTGCAAGCTAGCTTAAAAGCACTTGGGTTTTGCCACTCCTTTGGGTTTTCATTTTCCTATGGGGGCTCCCGTGTCCATGTAAACATTTGTGTGCCTTTTCCTTTTTTCTGTTAATCTCTCTTGAGTCAGTCTCCTTCTCAGGCTCCCCCGGAGCTCCTACGAGGGCAGAGATCAAGTACTACCTCCCCATAAGACGATTTCCCTCCTGCTCTCTTTATCTTGGTGCTGCGTGTGTGTGTGTGTGTGTGTGTGTGTGTGTGTGTGTTGGGGGGGGTCAGCCCTGCCCAGCACCCAGGCACTAAAATTGCTCGTGGGGACCCTGAAAGTCCAAATAAGAAATACTCACATCACAGCCTGCTGGGGGCAGCTGTTCCTGGTGAGGTGATAGGAATGCACCGACTTCCAGGGAAGGATCTTGTGGCTGTATTTGAAGCAGCAGAACTTGGCTATATCACTGCCACCTAAAAAACAGGGAGAGGAAGGAGCTAGGAGGGGAGTACCCTTTGTTTCTCTGCACAGCCCGCCCCGGGGAAGGGAGTAGGACATCTCCATACGTGTGGCTACTCCAGAATGGACACTGAGAATGAAGATCAGGAGAAGAAGAAAGCCAACAGGAAAGCTCTTCATGGTGCTGCAAGCCGGGCCCTCCATAGCCTTCTCCCAAATTCCTCCTGACTCCACCTGACCCCCTTTTATAGGGCTAAGTCGTCCCCTAAGAGATTTCCAGAGAAATTTGTGGTTGAGAACAAAAGCAGCTATTTCGACCCTATAGTGGAGAAGCAACCTGATACCTTTGGAAGAAGATTGAAAGGAAAGGAAAAGCCATCTGAGGGAAGGGGAGGAGCCAGCACACCATTGGGAGTTTCTGCCCCAGTGTTTTTGTCCGAACCAATGCTTTGTTGTTTGAAAAGCAAAAGTGGAGGAAATGAAATAATGGTTCTCCAGAACTGACTTAAAATACCTTAGAACACAGTGGATTTCCTGGATTGATTTCTGGCTCTCGACCAAAACTTTATTTGCTTTTTAAGTACAGGTTATCTCTCTCTTTTGTAAAGATTTAATTTATTGATTTGAGAGAGAGAGAGGGAGAGAGAGCATGAGAGGGGGAGGGGTCAGGGGGGTAGAGTTAGAGGGAGAAGCAGACTTCCTGGTGAGTAGGGGCTCAATCCTGGGACTCTGGGATCATGACCTGAGCCTACATCAGACACTCAACTGACTGAGCCCCCTCGGCGCCCCAGCATGGCTTATCTCTTGATGATGCATGGACGGTCTCAGGACATGATGGATTGTAGAGCAGCCTGGTCACAACAACAAAGGTTCAAGAACAAGGCTCTGGTGCCTGTCCTATCTTCTCAGTGCCACCCATCCTGCAACCCTTGGTGCCAGAGCTTTTGGGGGCCCTTAGAGCTATCTCCTCTGGTTTAGAGGGTCCCAAACCTGGCAGAACATCACAATTGCCTGGGGCCTAGAAAAAAAATAAAAAAGAAAACCCCCAAAGATATTCTCTGTTCCTGCTTTGTACCTCCTGGGTCAGGGTCTTTGGGAAAGACACCCAGAAATCTACATTTTAGCCAGATTTGACTAAAATGGGGAAAAAGTATTCTAGAGTGGGGCTGTGAATTTCACCAAGTCTCAGGAAGGGGTAGAGTTGGACTCTCAGATCTGTATCTACCACCAACCACCCCACCCATCCGATAATGCTCCGTTGGGGCTTTAAAAATTTGAGTTTAAGGCAAAAAAAAAAAAAAAGAAATCCACTAACCATCTAGAACCACAGACTTTTTAAGAGCTAACTGGGACCCTTTAAAACAGCACCACCCCCTCTCCCAGCACCTCAGTCTTCCAGACTATTCTGACTTGGTTCTGAACTCACTGTTGACCTTGACTCAATCCAAGGCAGATCTGACTTTGACACAATTCTTTTAGGTTCTTTTTAAAATTTGGCTGAAATCTGTATTTCCATTGCCTCTGCTCTGTTCAAAAATGCCTACTTTCTCTTCTTTTGGAAGAGGAGCAAGTCGAGGTCTTGGCAGATTTGAAGACCACTGTTTTCATTTGGGTTCCCCTAAAACAGGTGCTGAGACAAGGACCCCAGCGTAAGGAATTTGTGAAGGTGGTAGTTCCAGAAGACACCGGTTGGGGAGATCAGACAGGAAGCGGGAAAGGGAGAGCACCGACATAGGGGTGGGGAGGTTAAGCAAGTTACTGCCTTGGGCCGCTGAAGCTTGGTAGCTCTGAGGGGCTCGGGGACCCATGCAGGACAAACCTGAGTCGGCCCGACTGTGGGATAAGGAAGTGGGGATATTAACCCTCCACCTCTCTTCATGTCTTCGGTTGAGGGCGGGATCCCGCATTTCTGTCTTGTCCTACAACCACACTGAGTGCTCCGTGATGAGGGTAACAGCCCTCAGGCAGGGGCAGGTGTCCTCCATAAGCAGCCTTTGACTCACAGAAGTGAGAGATAAGGGGTTATGAATGGGGCTCCAATGGCACCTGCTACCATTATTATATTTGTCCTTGAATATTCTCTCTTGCAGGTTAAGTCTCCCCACCCACGCCTTCAGTTGGCCCCACACCGTCCCTCACCACCACCACACACCACCAGTTCCCGCTTCAATAGCTCCCGTGTGCTGGCGATCCAAAGGTTTCATAGACGGATCACAATAGACACTAACCATGAGGGGCTGATAGAGATTTGATCAGTTGCACTGTAGTCGGAATTTGGAACTTTTCTTCATTAAAAGGAACCAATAAGAGAGTGAAAAGGTGAGGGGTTGGGTAGATTTTTGCCACATGCCTATACTAGGTTGAAGAGTGTCTCCCCCAAATTCATGGTACTTTGGAACTTTGGAATGTGATCTTATTTGAAAAACAGGGTCTTTGCAGCTGTAATTAGTTAAGAGGAGGTCATACTTGGATTGGGATAGGCTCCTGTGATATTGTGGTTTATAATAAATATATATTTGGTCTATAACCCTTGGCACGCAGCTCCTAAAACCTTCATAAATTTCTTTCTTTCCTTTTTAAATTTATTTTAGAGAGAGAGAGAGAGAGAGCAGGTAAGGGGCAGAGGGAGAGGGAGAGACTTAAGCAGACTCCCCGCTGAGTGCAGAGACCGAGGCAGGGTTCAGTCTCACAACCCTGCGGTCACCACCTAAGTTGAAACCAAGAGTCAGAGGCCACCCACGTGCCCCAAACCCATGTAATTTTCTAAGCCGGGAGAGCAATGGGAACATCTTTTGTTTCTAATATTTGGTCTTTGTCCTCAGTTCTTGAAATAGCTCCAGAACAATACAGATGAAAGGGAGCATCTTATCACACATAACCTGCCCCTTCCAACCACAGTGTATTGATGTTAATGCAGTGATTTTTGAAAAGCCCCCAGATAAAACCACTGGGAGGGAACGGGTTATGGCAGGGGTGGGGGCGGGGAGAGCTAAGTGGTTAGAAGAATAGAACTTTCAGCCCCACTGCCCCATCTCTGGGGAGGGGAGAGGGGCTGGAGGTTGATTTAATCCCAGTGTCCAATGACTTCATTAATTATGCCTTCATAATGGAGCCTCCACCCAAATCCCCAAAGGGCAGGGTTCGGAGGGCTTTAGGGTTGGAGCACGTGTAGGTGTTGGCAGAGTGGCGCCTCCCCACCCCCGAGGGCTCGGAAGCTCTACATCTCTTCCGTCAGGCTGTTCCCGGATAGTATCCTTTTAGAATAAATTGGTAATCTAACCACCAAATCTAGTTTTCCTGAGTTCCATGAGCTGCTCTAGCCAATCATGAATCCCAAGGAGGTGGGGGGGGTCACGGGAACCTCCAATCCACCACCAGGTCAGAAGCGCAGGTGACGACCTGAACTTGCCATTGGCCGCCGGCGTGGGGGAGGGGCAGTCTCGTAGGGCCAAGCCCTTAACCCATGGGCGCTGAGGCTGGTAGGGTCAGGATTGAGCCCAGCTGGTGTCTGATAATTGCCTGGGGTAAGGAAATCCCACATCTGACATCCGAAATGCAGCATTGAGAGGGAAGTATTGTAGGGAGTAGAGGTAAAGCAGAAGACTTGTTTCCCTTTCCGCTCTAAACCCAGTGACTGCTGTCCCTATAAGAAGGCCAAGGGAGGAGACACAGAGACACTCAGGAAGGGAGACGTCCATGTGAGGACAGAGGCAGAGACCAGTGTGATACCCTCACAAGTCAGAGGGAGCCTGGCCCTGCCAACACCTTGATTTCAGACACCCAGCCTCCAGAACCACGAGAGGACAGACGTCCGTTGTTTTACGCCACCCAGTTTGGGGTAATTTGTTCAGGACGCTCTAAGGCACTAAGACAACATATTTCTATAAAAGGACTGGAACTCAGAATATTAAAAAAAAAAAACCTATAAATCCAAAAAAAGATGACATAATAGAGAAATGGCTGAAACCTGAACACTTTCTGAAGGAGGAAACCCCAATGATGAATGAAAGAGGCCTCATACTATTAGTTCTGAGAGAAATGCAGATTTAAACCACAATACAAATCTGCTCATGCCCCAGGAGATGGCTCACAGGAAACAGATGAAAAATATCAAGAGCCAGTGAGGACATGGCCCCTGGAAACATACCATGGTGGGAGTGGCAAAAAATGGGCGGTATTTACTAATGTTGAACGTACCTGTTCTCTATAACCCGGCAATTCTACGCCTAGGATTTGAAACGTACTGATCGGAAAAGGGTGCATGTGGGGCTCAGTTGGTTAAGCAACTGCCTTCGGCTCAGGTCATGATCCCGGAATCCTGGGATCAAGTGCCGCATTGGGCTCCCAGCTCCATGGGGAGTCTGCTTCTCCCTCTGACCTTCTCCCCTCTCATGCTCTCTCTCTCTCTGAAAGAAATAAAATCTTAAAAAAAAAAAAGAGAGATGAGTACATGTGTTTGCCCAAAGACATTGTTCCTCATAATCCCAAACTGGAAGTTACGCAAGTATCTGTCAACGGTGCAGTGGAAAATTAATTGTGGTTTGTTAACACTGTCCACTGAAGAATAATGAGAATGGACTATGGTTACATGTATCATGCTGAGGAAGAGAAGCCTGATGTGAAAGACAAATGTGCTCGGATCCCATGGGCGTAGACTACCAATGAATCAGAGCCAACCCATAATCATGGCGGCCAGAAGGGTGGTTACCTTTAGGAAATAGCCAGTGGTAAGCGAGGCCCGAGGGGAGTTCTGAGGGAGACTGATACTCTCTGGGTACTGGTGCACCTTTTTATCTCGTGAAAATTGGTTGAGCTGTCCCTGTATGGATTTACGTACTTTTCAGTATGTCAATACATTCGTGAAGGAGAAGAAAGCAATATGGCGGATGAATTAGTGAATCCTGACCCCTGCTCTATTCCCCACCAGCCTCTTCTCTACGTTGAAGCCCGCGCCCCACCCCCACCCTCCAGCCTGCTGGCTGGGCTCCCACCACGGGTGTATGGATCTCTCATAACCCTCCATCCCATGTGGTTCCCAAGGTGTGGACTGTAATCCGCATTTCCCACTACTCTGGGCAGACTTCCAGAACCAGGTCTACCACTCTGTTGTCACTCTTCTGGTCTGTGCCTCTAGGCTCACCTTCCCTAGCTGAGTTGCCTCTCCTGGATTCCCCTCATTATAGACCGAATTGTGTTTCCTAATCCCCAATGTAACTGTATTTGGATAAAAGACCCTTAAAGGGGCAGTTAAGGGGAGGGGTGGAGCCCTGATCCAATAGGACCAGCGTCCTTGTGAGAAGAGCCTGCACGCCAAGAAGAGAAGCCTCGGGAGAAACCAGCCCCACTGACACCTCGATCTTGGCCTTCTAGCCCCAGAACTGTAAGAAATAGATGCCTGTTATCTAAAACCCCCATCTGTGGCATTCCTTGTGGGTTCTCCCAGAAGCAGATTCTGAGGCAAGGATTTGAGGGCAAACAATGTATTTTGGAGGAATCACAAGAAATACCAGCAGAGGTCTGGAGGACTCAGAGAGAAGAGAAGGCAGCCAGTGAAGGAAAGGTGCCTTGCAGAGCGGGTTACCACTGCCCGCAACCCTGGCTCGATCCCACTGGAGACTTTTAGATGTAAGTTAGAGTCGCAGCAACAGAGCAGAGGGAGCTGGGCCGCTCCACCTCCTCTTCCCAGGGCCGCTGACCTTGGGTCCTTGGACCTCACGTGGAGGACCTCGGGCACATGTGGATGGAGGACGGGGTGGGCATGGTGGGAACAGAAGGGTGAGGGCCGAGGGGATGCGGGCTGAGCACTGCACGTACCCCCTATGTGAGAACAGAAAATCCCTCCTCTGGGGGCAGAACGCCGCGTTCCGTGTCGGCAAAGACTCCACCCTCCAGGTCTGTGACTCATGTGATCTCTTCCGGGAAGCCTTCCTCCATCCTTCCTTCGGAGCCGGAGCGGGCGGCTGTCCTCCGGCTCCACACCGTACAGGGTTGAATGGCGTCTGGGACTTCCCACACACATCAGCTTACCTGGCTGCCTGCCTTCTTGGACGGTGAGTTCTTTTCATTCATTTCTTCACTGAATCATTCATTCAACAGATTTTTTTTAAAGATGTTATTTATGAGAGAGAGAGAGAGAGTGTGTGTGTGTGTGCATGTGTGTGTGTGTGTGTGTGTGTATGTGTGTATGAGAAAGCACACAGCAGGGGAGAGAGGCAGAGGGAGAAGGGAGAAGCAGGCTCCCCACTGAGCAGGGACCCAGGACCCTGGGATCATGACCTGAGCCAAAGGCAGAGGCTTAATCGACTGAGCCACCCAGGGGCCCCAACAGATTTTTTTTTCTGCTCTCCGAGCTGTCCTAGATGCTGAGATCCAGAGGTAGACGAGACAGATGTGGTCCCTACTTGTATATGTTCCAGTGGAGGGAAAAGACATCAAGCAGAAAACAATTACCCAATAAATATGAATTATACCCGGGGCGTGTACTTTGAAGGAGAAGCATAGGGGGCTTTAGAAATGTACATTGAGGGAATCTGAATGAAGCCAAGGGGTCAGAAGAGCCTTCCTTTAAGGAAAGTGACTGTTGCACTTAGCCTCGAAGGACAACGTGCTGGTTATTCTCCGTTTGCCCCGACAACTCATCATCAAGGAGTCAAGAAAGATTCTCATTTGTCTTCATAAGCTTTTGGCACAGAGTCTGGAATCCATTTATGCAACAGATGTTTGCTGGGTCCTCTCCAGGCGTCCAGACACTGCCCAAGACTCTGCAGATACAAAGTTGAGTGAAACGGAAATGTGCCCTCTGCCTACGGTCCTGGACATCAGGGAGAGGCCGGAAGGGGACCCAGTGTGGGCGGACGGTTTCCCCAGAGCTGGGCAACTCCCTGCAGGCTGTAGGTACCCTCTTCGTTCGGGTCTGATCGAAGCAGTGTGGAGTCAAGCAAAGCAAAACACGCCTCCTGGAATCGGAGAAGACAAACCTGTTTTCTGTTCGTGGGTTACCCGTTCGTTGCTCCATTTATCGCCAGAGCCATCCTGCGAGGGAGGTTTTATCACGCCAACTCTGTCCATCCAAGGGACCCGAGATCCCAAGAGGAGAGGGCATTTGTTCAAGGTCACACGGCCAGCAGGTGGCGGAGCCAAGTTTCAAAGCCAAGTCTGTCTCACAAGCCTGTGCCCTCTTCTGCCTCGAGGAGCCTTTTAGGGTTCTGCCCCCTGCCCCCCTGCTGCCTCCCCGAGAAAGGGACTCAAGGTTAGCCTGCTCCAGATTCTGTCCTGGAGCCGAAACTACCCTGCCAGGAAGGGAGACTATCAAAGGACGAACAATGTCTGGGTAGATAAGTCAGGGCACCTGCCAAGGCTGCAAGAGTGGGCACGCTTTCAAAGAACGGGTGTGAAAAGGGAAATGAAAACAGTCTCATGATTCACAATGTCTTAAATATCAAAACAGACCTCGGCTTAGTGGGGGAAGGCAGCTCTTCCTGGTTCAGAGGCCCACGAGAAGTTTCTCCTGGTCCACAGCAGGGGTCTCTGGGCGCTCCCAGTGGCCTGGCCATATCTGCAGCGCCTGCCCAAGGTGTCCATATTCCGCAGGGTTTTTGCTGCTCAAAGCCAGGAGAATGATGGGATTTCTAGGGAATGCCAGTTACAGGATGTCTTTTCTTGGGTCCAGAAAACGTAGAGGCCAGAAAGGCATGATCTGAGTGTGGCAAAGCAATGGCAGCCGAAGGACCGATGGGTTGCGTGGGAGCAAAGCAGAAAGGGGAGCCGGGAGTGTAGGGGGGCAGGCTGAGCCTTCAGGGGGTCCTCTCGCTGGCCCGTGTGCGCTGAGCTGGTAAGACACCCCCCTCCCCAGTTTCAGGAGGTGAAAATCTTCAAGTCAGAACGAGGGTGTTCCTGGAATCGATTAGACCTATCATTCTTGGAAGTTAGATAACTCGTCACAGAGAGGTTCAACCCAGAGAAACAAAGCCACAGAATTCTGCGGAACAAGTAGCTTTGCAATATCTAAAAGCGGATTCTGGCAAAACATCTCTCCCTCTGCCAACCAGTCACTCCAGGCAGGTCTGTTTCCAAGAAGGAAGTGGGGATGGGGAAGATCGAGAAGCCGCCTTTCTAGAAGCACCGATCTGCTGGGGGTAGGGACTGCCATCACCCATGCACTGTCGTCCCAACAGGTGGATGGGGTCTTCCCGAGCCCAGGAGGAAGGCTGGCTGGTTGGGGAGAGAAGAGAAATCAGTTGGGGGGAGAGGAAGGAGCTCTCTCTCCTTCCTCTAGGTGGGAAGGGGGTAGAGGGAAGAGCTGAAACTTGGAAAATTCAAAGGCTTTGAACAAATATAAGACATAATGACATCCCCAACTTAATTTTTCCACTGCAGCCAACACCTGAAAGCAGAAGCAACTGAGACCATAGAACTTCATAATAATCTCAGGTGTATATGTCTATGTATATATTGCAAAAATCGTCACTCGAGTAAGTTACCATCCGTCCCCACGGCTAGTTACAATTCTTTCCTTGCACTTTGTCTTCTCTTAGCAACTTTCAAACGGGAGACACAGTTTTATTAACTCCAGCTCCCGTGCTGCACCTGGGATCCCCAGGACTTACTCATCGTATAACGGGAAGTCTGTACCTTTTGACCACCCACAACACATTTCACGCGCCCACCCCACCCCACCTGCCTCTGGCAACCACCCATCTGTTCTCGGTCTCTGTGAGTTCTTTGCTTTTTTCCTAAAGATTCCACAGTTGGGCTCTTGTGGCCATTGCTGCTGTGAACATTGGGGTGCAGGTGCCCCTTCTTTTCGCTACATCTGTATCTTTGGGGGTAAATACCCAGTAGTGAAATTGCTGGGTCATAGGGCAGCTTAATTTTCAATGTCTTGAGGAACCTCCATACTGTTTTCCAAAGTGGCTGCACCAGCTTGCCTTCCACCAACAGTGCGGAAGGGTTCCCCTTTCTCCGCATCCTCGCCGACACTTGTCTCCTGTCTTGTTAATTTTATCATTCTGACTGGTGACAGGTGGTATCTCCCTGTGGTTCAGATTTGTATTTCCCTGATGCCGAGTGATGTTGAACATTTTCTCACGTGTCTGTGGGGTGATTGAGCACTGGCTGTCACACACAACTGATGAATCATTGGACACTACATCAAAATCTAATGATGTACGCTGTGTTGGCTAATTGAACATTAAAAAAAAAAAAGATTCCACATATCAAGGAGATCATACAGTATTTGTCTCTTCCTGCCTCATTTACTCCACTTTGCACCGCGCTCTCGAGGTCCCTTTGTGCTGGCACAAATGGTAGCATTTTTTATGGCTGGATTAGGTTCCATTGCATATATAGAATCTCATTTTCTTCATCCATCCGTGGACTCTCAGGTTGCGTCCGTATCTTGGTCCTTGTGAATTAAGGCTGCAGCGAACGTAGGGACATGCCTGTCTTTTCAAGTTCAGTGTTTGCTGGATCATATGGTAGCTCTATTTTTATTTTTTTCCTAAAGATGTTATTTATTTATTTGAGAGGGAGAGAATGAGAGAGAGAGAGAGCACGAGGGGGAGAGGTCAGAGGGAGAAGCAGGCTCCCCGAGGAGCAGGGATCCCGACGCGGGACTCGATCCCAGGACTCCAGGATCACGACCAGAGCTGAAGGCAGTCAGTCACTCAACCAACTGAGCCAGCCAGGTGCCCCTGGTGCCTCTATTTTTCATTCTTTGAGGGTCCTCCATACCATTTCCCAGAGTGGGTGCACAGATTTGGACAACTTTTTAAAAAAGACTGCAGATTTCCCAGTGGCATTCCAGGAAGAGCCTAGGTCACCGTGTGTGGGTGGGGTCCAGGAATCTGGATTTAAAGCTTCCCAGCAGATTCACAGCCCATCGAGGATGGAGAACGGCTGGTAGGTGTCTCTGTCTCTTTCCCACCCCTTGGCCTCAAGGCCTCAAATGCTCCCTTCCTGTTCTGCTCTTGGGTTACAATAGAACCTTTTGACATACCAGCTGTGTGCTTAGCAAAGAGCTTTTCACTCAATTTTAATGAATCATAACAGGTTTTTCTGGGGGCAGGGTGCTCTCCAAAACACAGGTCAACTCTGCCCTAACATGGCCACAGATTAAACCCAGCTCCACGGCCAGCTCCTACCACACCCTCCATCTCCGGAATGTCTCCTTCCCAAGAGAGCTTGAGAAAGAATGTGGGGGGACTCGGTGTCGTTGTGCTTGTGGCCTGTCCAGAGGTAGGGCAGGGCAGGAGGGTATTATGTCATCATGTAAAACTGGTCATCTGGGGGGTACGTCCCATGTGCCTTCCTGAGTCCTCACCATCAACCCATGAGATAAACCCTTCTACTATGCCCATTTTACAGAGGTGCAAAGTGAGGCCAGAGTATACAACTTTCCTGTGGAAATAAACAAAGACCACCCAGATGAAGACAAAGACGTTCTCCATTCAGAGCTTGCTACAGCAAGAGAGGCAGCCACTCTCACTCGTGTTTGGCAGAGACTCCCAGACAGACGAGGGACTGAGGGGAGCCCCAGAGTGGCCAAAAGGGAAGGCTCAGGTATGCTCTCGTTGGAGGGGTTGGCCTGGAGAAAGAAGCATCTTGGTGTGTTTGATTTGGGAATAGAGTTGGCTCTCTCTGGTTGGTCCTGAGTTGGAAAAGGCAGGGAAAAACCAGGAAGCTGGCCGTCTCCAGCCAAGTTGTGCTGTTCTGGGCTGGTGGTTGCCAGGACCTTGGGTCAGATTCTGTTGTCATCTACGGTCTGGTCATTGTTGGTTTGCATCTCGGCCTCTCATCCCTGAAGGCTCCAGCTCTCGTCCATCCCTACAGATACGCTCTTCTCACTGGAGGGGAATCTCGTTCTGCTTCGAAGCGGAGTTACAAGAACCTCGAGATCAGCCGCACACTGAATGTCTCTGGCCACGCCTTCTGTGGGCTCTGCAGACTCCGTGTCTGAAGGCTCCTTTGGAGCCGAGGAAGGCTGCTCTGCTCCCCATCCCCCTACAGAACCCGCACGCAGTGACCAACAGAGCGAGCAGGACTGTGATGCTGAGGAGGTGGGTCTCACACCACTTTCCAGAAACTTCAGCTCAAATTGCTCTCTGCCTGGTGAGAGCAAGGCTCCTTTCCTTTGCCGTGTATCACCGCCCCACCTCCCTGAGGTTACTCCCTGTCCCTCCAGTGCATAATCTTGGCTCTCAAATCTTCCTTTTGCAGTCTGCTTCCGGGGAAAGCGCCCATGTGAAAACGGCTTATTGTCCCCATTTTACAGATGAGAGAAACTGAGTCTCAGAGAACTTAAGTGACATACGTCAAGGTCGTGCAGCTTAGGAGCTGGGATTGGTACTAAACCCTCACTGCTCTTGATTTGTGTGTGTGTGTGTGTGTGTGTGATTTTCTCCTAGTTCTCTGAAGCCATTCATTTCATAGCCTTGTGCAATAATGTGCTTGTTTGAAAAGTTTCTAAAAATGTAATTGAACCCAGCTGTGCATGAATGGTTTACAAAGTTCACATCAGTACTTCCAAGGGCAGGCCAAGATCACTGCCAGCATGTCCTGGGCTCGGGCTGCCTTTATCCCCTCTGATAGGCAACTCAGGATGCTCTCTGGGACACCCACTCCATTGTTCATACCCCAACCCTGTCCCTCCAGGAAGAGACCAGTCAAGACACAGTCACCTTCAAAGGGAAATCACATTTTACTTGGATCGTTATTTGAGAGGAGCAAGTGTTTCCACGCCTCTACATCACATGCTATCTCATATACAGGGAAACAAAATTTCTTTAAAGCCCTGGAATCTTCTCCCTCTACAGTGCCCACTCCACCTTCCCATCCCCCAAATGTAGGGAAAGACCACCTTCAAAGGCACACCGGGTCTTTGTCCCCAAAGGAGTATGGGAACAGGTCATGCCACAAAGTGGACCGTCTCTTCCAAACCCTCTTTCTTCCCCAAGGATTTAAACTACCCAGGCCGGCCCCTCAGCTTGGTTCTCGAGACCAATAAAAAAAAAACTCATCGTTTTTTTATTACAAAAAAAAAAAAAAAACGATGAGTCCCTAAAAATGTCATTCCGTTTAGCCCACGAGACGTGTGCCAGGAAGGCTGGGGTCTGGCAGTTCCTGCGGCAAAGGAGCCGCATTTTTCTCAGATTTTTTATTCTTCCAGGATTCTGGAAGTGGGACATTGGCAATGCCATGAGCTTCAGCTGTCAACAGGTCCCCTGTACCCAGACAGACAGATGGGCAGCTCACAGGGTCCTACTGCAGGCCCCGAGGACCCACAGAAGCCAACTACAGGCTAAGTTTTTAGGTGGCCAGTCGAGTGTGTCTGCAGGTCAGGCCTCAGGCCCCTGGGTTCAGATGGAACCTGGAGGGCAGAGAAGGGCTGGCCCCAGCCCAGGAGAAGGACAATTGGCCACCACCCCCTTCCTTCCAGAATCTTCTCCTGCAGCTCGGGGAAGGCAAGGGGCCCAGGACCCTTGGAGCGGTTACTCAGCACCCTCGGGGCAGGCCTCCCCAGCCTTGGGCTCTTATAGGCTGATGTTAGGAAACTGGAACATTCGCTCCCCGCCTCTCATCGTTGGCTCATGGACCCCAGGTGGAGGGCCAGGCGGCGCTAGATGGCGGTGGTGTTGGCTGGCTTCCCCCGCACTGGGGCTTTGGCGGTCATTGCCCGGACCCCACGGGACGCCTTCTTCCGCCTGGTGTCCAGCTTCGTCATGTACGTCTGGACCCAGTGCTCCTTGGGGTCCCCGCAGAACTTCTGGCCCTTCCTGGTGGTGAAGCTGTTGGTAGGGTGACAAGGGCACACGTGAGAGCCGGCAGGGACCTCGAACCACTTCCCCAGATGAGGAGGTGGGCGTGGAGGCCCGCACAGGGGCTGCCTGGGGTGGGGGTGTGCGGAGGGGGTCCTCCTAGCCGGGTCCCAGAAACACAGCCCTCTCCCTGGATGTCTGCATCTCTGCACATGCTCAGCAACCTCCCTGTCTGACCGGGGAGGCCCTGCCCTGCCTTCAGATAATGCTTGGATTTGAAGAGGGAGACACAATCTCTATCCACAGGGAGGGAGAAGAAACTGCATTGGAATCCCCCAGGAAAAAAGGCAGATGCCTCCAGTCCACAAACCTTTCGGGAGAAAGGCGACTCATAAAGATGCCAGAGCAGGGAAGGGGCAGTGAGATAGCCTCTGCCCAGCCAGCTCTGAGCTAGCGGGTGTCAGGCTAGAGCTGGCCTTGGTGCCGGGCACAAAACTACTCATAATACCAAGATCACATTTCTACAGCAGGCCGCCGTTCCACAGTGAGCTCACACTTGCTGCCTGGTGTGAGAGGCAGCTATGAAGTTATCCGGACTCCCAGTGACCTTGAACAGGTCACCTTTCTGGGCCTCAGTTCTCTGTAAAAATGGGAATAACCTCATCTAGCTCATAGAACGGTCCAGAGGGTTAGTTAAGGTCAAGTTCTACGTGCCCAAAGCAGGGTCTTGTATAGACGGTGACCCTAGAGGTTTGTGTCCCCCTGTCCCTCTCCTGCCGGGCGCTCAGGGAGAGGGGGGATACTCACATCACTCCTGCCATAGGGCAGACGCTCGCACTGGACAGCTGGTAGCTCACCACTCGGTTCTCAGGAACTTTCTTGGAAATGAAGGACATGCAGCAGGAGGAGGGGACGGGTGCGGAGCCTAAAGACGGGAGAGAGGAGAACCGTGTTCCTTCCCAGCCTGCCTGAGACCCTGGGCTTCAGGGCTGGAGTGCATCCCCTATCCTAATGCCTCCAGCCCAGTCCCGGAGCAGCTGTTCCTCGACATTCCCCTTCCAAACCCAGCCCGCTTTGTCCTAGTCCGCGTGCATCCCCCACTTTCTCAGCTATGTTCTCGGCAGACCCGCCGGACTGCGCCGGGCTGAGCTTGGAGGTTTTTTGTTTTGTTTTCTTTTGTTGACAGAGAAACACTGCAAGAGAGGGAACACAAGCAGGGGGAGTGGGAGAGGGAGAAGCTGGCTTCCCACGGAGCAGGGAGCCCAATACGGGGCTTGATCCCAGGACCCTGGGACCATGACCCGAGCTGAAGGCGGACACCCAAAGACTGAGTCACCCCAGGTGCCCCTAAGCTTGGAAGTCTTACCTGCAGGGGCGATGCAGTGGGCACACAGGGTCAGGAGCAGGAGGCCAGCCCCCAGGGTCGCAAGGCCTGCCATGAGCCGGGGACGGAGCTCAGGACCTAGAGGTGGGGTGCGGGAGGAGAGGACCAGGTGCCTTTCAGACCACCCCAATCTCCTTCTGCCTTTTATAAGGGCCGATGGGAGGAACTGTGCACTCATAGAACCTCCCCCCCACATCCCTCCCCCTCCAGGCTGCCTTGAATGTCCTCAAGGCCCTTGAATTTGGCCAAGGGGAAGTTATTGCCTCGCTGAGTCAGGGGTTCCGTGGTGTCTTCTAACAAAGGCTGAGGGAGGAGACTTTTGCCCCGCCCGAGTGAAGGGTGGAAGCTTTGGACACACGGTCAGGAGGCTGACAAGGATCCCTTGGAGGGCCGTTCATGTCCTCTGGGATCCTGGATAAGTCACTCACCTATCTGAACTTTAGTTTCTTTCGCTGAAAGTGGGTGAAGTCATCCTATCTCCTTCCATTCATTCATGCGTGGACCCGTCCATCCATCCATCCAACCATCCATTCATTCATTCATTCACCAAGTCTCTTTCCGGGGGTCGGGGCAGGGGGAGAGGGAGAGACTTTCAAACAGACTCCCCTCGGAGCATGAAGCCTGATGGGGGCTCGAACTCACGACCCTGAGATCATGACCTGAGCCGAAACCAAGAGCCAGATGTTCAACTGATGGAGCCACCCAGGTGCATTCAACGAGTGGACGTTCTCCAACTCTTACTAGGCTATGCGCGACGTGCTGGGCTTCTAGTGGGGAGGCAGAAACACGAGCCCATGTGTGTAATGAACCAACACAGGTGCTGACCGAGCGGGCCTGGAGCAGAACAGATGCTCTTGTCATCCATACGCCCTCGGACCCCTTCACCTTGCTTGTGCACACACGCTGGCTTTTGGCGACCTTGCATTTCTAGTGCCCACGCTGCTGGAGCCGCCTGGCCGGTAGGCTCTGAGAAAATGGGAAGTACCTAGAAACCCACATCCTCAGGGCAGACCTTGACATAGGTCTGCTGGAGGGACACAGACATGCCCTATGCTGCTTCCTGAGATCCCAGCTGGGTCAAGCCAGTTTCCCTCTGTGTGACTGGACTCTGCTGGCCCTCTCCCGTTCTGCATCTGTATCCCCTCTGCCCTGCTGGTTTCCCCTGGAAGCATTGTCTAATGAATCATTTGCCATGAATTCTCCTTTCAGGGTCAGTTCTGAGGACCCAACCTGAGACAAGGGGTGTAAGTGGAAGAGGCGGCAGCTCTGCTGACCAGCTCTGCTGGAAGGGAAGTGGGGGATGCTCCTGGAGCTGTTGACCATGCTGAGGTTTGGACAGTCAAGAAACTGGTAGCCACAGGAGGGCTTTGTAGGTCATAAGGAGCAGTGCTGTTCTCAGAGACAGAGGTGACCTTGGCAGACAGAGTGGGAGATGGCACCCGCTTCAGTCTCTTCCCCATTCCAGGATCCCAGGCTGGGACCCCAGATTTGGACTTTTGTCACGGCTGCTTCCATTTCCATCCAGGGCATGTGGCAATACTGGTCACCCGGATGATAGCCAGTTGTGTGTCCGTGTCTCCCATGGGACTGTGAACACCAAGATCCACGTCCCCTTTCCCTGCCCACCAACTCCATGCAGATCACCTACAGCAGGGCCAGTGTTTGTTGAATGGATGTATGATGGACCCACTCGGAGTCACTCTCTTCTCGACCAAGGACTCCCATGTGGTCTCTGCCCAGCATAGCTGGGATCGGCATGGACACGGAGGAGTCCGGAGGCAGGTCCCCTGAGGGGGGCCGGTCCAGCAACACCTGATCTCTTCACTGCCCATCTTTAGGGAGTGGAAAATACCCAGTGCCCCACTCAACTCCTTCTCAGCTTTGTACCCTCAGCTTCTGGCAGGGACGGCCCTCACCTGGCAGGGGTATGGAGGAACTTAAATGAGATGCCCTTTATACATGCAGGGGCTCGCCATGGTTCCATCTGAGGACATCTGTTCAAAGATTTGCTTCTTAACAGTCCAGAGGTCAGGGAGTGGTGGAGAGTAGGTCTCCAGAGTGTGGAGAGTAGGAAGACATCAGGCGGAAGCAGCATGAGGACAGCAGCATGAAGACAGGGCTGAACAAGGCAGGAAGCCCGTGCTGTCCTCATGTTGCAACCAGAGTGGGTGATACAGCAGAAGGTCATTGGGTGAGACGGTGTGGGGTGGGGTGCTTTGCCCCGATTCGGAACATTCTTTAGAGACAAAGCCTTCTCTTTCTATCTTTCTTTCTTCTTTCTTTCTTTGAGAGAGAGAGAGAGAGAAAGAAAGAGACAGAGAGAGAGAGAGCGAGCAAGAGAACCAATGTGCTGGGTTGGGGAGGCGCAGAGGGAGAAGGTAAGAATCTCAAGCAGCGTCTGTGCTGAGTGCAAAGCTCCACTCTGGGGCTCTATCCCATGACTCTGAGATCATGATCTCAGCTGAAATCAAGAGTTGGACCCTTAACTGACTGAGCTACCCAGACGCCCCATGTTTTCCCTCAAGGCCCTTAAAAAAAAAAAAAAAAAAAAAGCCCAGTCTTGGGTGAAAGCAGAAAGAGAAGGACATTCCAGGAAAGCAGAATAGAAAATAGAAAGGAAGGGGAGGGGGAGGGGGGGGGGGAGGGGAGGGGAGGGGAGGGCAGAGGAGGGCCAGACAGCAGCAGGTACAGACAGGGCAGACTTGGGGAAAGCGGTGAAGAGGAAAGAGGAAAGAGGAGAGGCCCTGGGAGTGTTCTGAGTGTGCTGAAGCCCCTTCCTCCAGCTCAGACTCTGCCCCTTGCCCGCCGTGGTTTCTCCATCTGAGAAGGGAGACGTGGCCCGATCTGCCTCTCCCCGAGTGTGGCGGTCACATGACCCCGTGATCCCAAGACAGGCATATGTCACTTTCATTTAAGTATGTCTTATCAAGGCGACCCTCTATGATAAGGGGTGACATATATTTATGGTGGCGATATAAGATGTTCGCAAAGTGAAACACACAAATTGACAAAATACAGTCAAGTAGGTCACGGGACTAATAGTGTGAATGAACATAGGACCAAAAAACTGTGACCATGACCCAGGAATAGCTGAAACCTGGGAACCCTGGCCAAGGTGCCCTCTGAGGGCCCTCCCCTCGAATGTGCACCCAGGCAGCAGAGGACGGAGGAGGAGGTTGGAGACTAAGCCGGCAGCCGGGAGGAGAGGGACAGGTGAGGAACGCAGAGCTGTGCCTGGCAGTGAGCAGGGAGCAGGGGTCCTGCCCTTGCGGCACGGCAGCAAGGGCGGCTGTCCTGTTTGCCTTTCCGGGGTGAGTCACCCCAAGAACAATGATGTAGCATCAAACCCAAAGCTGTGTGATACGGGCCAGTGGGCGGTAGCCTAGGGGGTCGGGCTGTGAGCTTGGATAAGAAGTGACTCCAGACACTTGAAGACATGTCCCAGGAAGGGAGAGGGGGCTCCGATGGCCCTGAATAGTGCAAAAGTAGACAGTTGTGAGAACAGGATGGGGAGGTTCAGGCAGCAGGGCAGCGGAGAGCAGAGCTCAGCTCGCCTATGACGTTGCTAAGTGCTTTGGATCCCACTTGCCAAGAACACACACTTCATCCCCAAGGCAACTTGGCTTTAGAGGTCAGGCAAGGGCAGAGCGGGCATTTTGAACTGTGGTCTGTCTGAACTCAACGCAGTGCCTCTCACCTGGGAGCTCAGCCTGGATCGTGGGGGGCAGCAGGGCCTCCCATGCTTTGGACGTGCAGAGTTTAAAAGAGGTCAGATCTGTGGTCTAGTGACAGGACTGGATCCACCAGTGGGTGTGGCAGGACCAGGGAGGGTTGGGGGGCGGCAGGGAGGCTGGCTGGAGGTTATCGAAGCTGCCCCGGGGAGGGATGCTGAAGGACTGAGACAGGGGCCACCAGAGGTTAGTTTGGCTCCATTTTACCTGTTAGATCTGCCTGAAGTGCCTGGAGGAGAAGGAGATGCAGAATCGGGGGGGAGGGGACCCCTGTGGCATCCCAGGGTGTGGGTGACAAGCATCTGTATGTTTCCTAAGACCCACTTCTTGGAAGTCAGCCCAGAACCCACCTTTTTAAGCCTCTCCCTAAACCCAGTAGCATGGCCCCGTCAAGGGCTACCCTCTGGATCTGAATGTCACCTGCCAGGAGGGTCACCTGCCTCACCAACGTCACTTGATTCCTCTGTGACTCACCTTTCGTGTCCTCATCTATAAAAGGGGAAATGATGACATTCACTTCGTGGGTTATTATGAGGATCGAACATGATCATTCAGGTCAGGTGCTTAGCTCCCTGTCTGGCATTGATCAAGGGCCCCCCCAGAAAGGCGGCCACTCTTATTTTTATGACAATAACTTGTTTACAAGACAATGAGATGACTAAGCAATCCACAGACTCTTCCGTGAGCTTTAATATATTATGGCATTTAATCTAATCTTCATACGATTGACCCTGGACAGTAGATATTATGATTGTACAGATGGGTGAAGCAACTTGCTCTTGGTCATACAGCCATTGACCTCACGTCTGCTTTGCAGCTGAAACCTGAGCTACCATGTAGGGTGTTGAAAATATGGGAGCAGTGAGGGAGTGGAAGGCTAAGAAAGAAAATGGGCACGCTGATCCTAAAATTCATATACGGAAATTCGAGGAACCCAGAATGGTCAGAATGATTTTCAAAAAGAAGAAAAAAGTTACAGAGCTGACACTTCCCACTTTCACTTTCCCACTAATTCCTACAGACTAAAGTAATCAAGATGGTTTGGGTATGGGCATAAGGATAGACAGACAGATCAATGGAGTTAGAGTCCAGACAAACCCTCACACTTACAGTCAATTGATTTTTTTTTAAAGATTTTATTTACTTATTTGACAGAGAGAGAGAGAGAGAGCACAAGAAGAGGGAGTGGCAGGCGGAGGAATTAGGCTCCCCGGTTAAACAGGGAGTCTGATGCAGAACTTGATCCCAGGGCTCTGGGATCATGACCTGAGAGGAAGGCAGACACTTAACCCACCGAGCTGCCCATGGTCCCCCACAGTCAGTTGATTTTTGATAAGGATGCCAGAGCCATTCGGTGGGAAAGGATAGACTTTTCAACAACTGTTGCTGGGATGACTGGATATCCACATGCAAAAGAATGAAGTTGGATTCCCTCCCTCACACCGTATATGAAAATTAACTCGACATAAATGTAAGAGTTATAACTATAGAACTTTTAGAAGGAAACGTAGGTATTAATCTTCATGACCTTGGATAAGGTAACAGTTTCTTTTATATGATACCAAAAACACAAGCGAACATACACACACAAATTAAAATTTTACTAAAATTAAAAATTTACTAAAATTTAATTACTAAAATTAAAAACGTTGTGGGGGCACCTGGGTGGCTCAGTTGTTAAGCGTCTGCCTTTGCCTCAGGTCACGATCTTGGGGTCCTGGGGATCGAGTCCTGCATCAGGCTCCCTGCTCAGCAGGAAGCCTGCTTCTGCCTCTACCATGCCCTCTGCTTGTGTTCCCTCTCTTGCTGTCTCTCCCCCTGTCAGAAACACACACACACACACCCCAAAAAAACAAAAACCAAAAAAACCACTGTGAATTGGGGTGCCTGGGTGGCTCAGTTGGTGAAGCGTCTACCTTTAGCTCCGGTCATGATTCAGGGGCTTGGGATCCAGCCCCACATTGGCTTACATGAGGAGGGGGTCCCTGCTCAGTGGGGGCCCTGCTTCTCCAGCTCCCACTGCCCTCCCCTTACTTGTGTTCTATCTCACTCTCATTTTCTCTCTCTCTCAAATAAAAAACAAACAAACAAACAAACAAAAAACCTTTGTGACTCAAAGGATACTATCAAGAAGGGAAAAATTCAACTCACATAGTGAGAGAAAATATTTGGAAGTCGTCTGCTCATTCCAGTATCCAGCTAGATTCTTCAGAAAAATTCTCAGAACTCCACTTATGAAAAAACAATTCCATTTTAAAATAAGTAAATCAGGGGCACCTGGGTGGCTCAGTGGGTTAAGCCACTGCCTTCGACTCAGGTCATGATCTCAGGGTCCTGGGATCAAGTCCCGCATCGGGGTCCCTGCTCAGCAGGGAGCCTGCTTCCTTCTCTCTCTCTCTGCCTGCCTCTCTGTCTACTGTGATCTCTCTCTGTCAAATAAATAAATAAAATCTTTTAAAAAAAAAAAAAATAAATAAATAAAATAAGTAAATCATTTGACTAGGTATTTCTCCAAAGAAAATATACAGATGACCAATAAGTACCTGAAACAATAACTCAACGTCATCGATCATTAGGGAAATTCAAATCAAACCCGCAATGAAATAGTACTTCACACAGATGGCTATGGAAAAAAAAAAAAAAGCAAAATAAGTGTTGGTGGAGAAACAGGAATTCTCATACATTGCTCCTGGGAATGGAAGATTGTGTAACCACTGTGGAAAAGTTTGACAGTTCCTCAAAAAGTCAAACACAGTATTACAATATGATGCAACAGTGCAACTGCAAAGTATATAGTCTAGAGAACTCGAAACATGTTCCTGCCAAAACTTGCCAGTGAATGTGATTTGCGGTAGTCAAAAGATGTTAAGTTTAATGGTCATCAGAAAATGTACGTATAAACACAAATGGCATAACTACTGTGGAATTCTCTTAGTTATAAAAAAGGAATGAAGCATAACGGATACATTCTTTGTAAATGATAGAAGTCAGACCCAAAAGGTCATCATATGGTGTAGGATTCCATTTTCAAGAAATGTTTAGAGTGGGAAAATCCATAGAGATGTAAAGTAGATTAGTGGGTGTTGGGTTGGGGGGTGGCTGGGAGGAAGAGGTAGTTGAGAGATATGAAATTCTTTTTTGGGGTGATAGAAATGTTCTAGAATTAGGGGCACCTGGGTGGCTCAGTGGGTTAAGCCTCTGCCTTCGGCTCGGGTCATTATCTCAGGGTCCTCGGATTGAGCCCCGCATCGGGCTCTGGATTCGGCGGGGAGCCTCAACCTCAACCCCACCACCTGCCTCTCTGCCTACTTGTGCTCTCTGTCAAACAAATAAAATCTTAAAAAAAAAAAAGTTCTAGAATTAAATAGTGGTAAGGGTTGTACCAAGCGTGCCATTTAACTGTATGCTTTAAAGGCATTGGGACACCTGGGTGGCTCAGTCAGTTAAGTGCTCAACTCTTGGTCTCAGCTCAGGTCATGATCTCGGGGTTGTGAGATCAAGCCCCACATGGGGCTCCACACTCAGCTTGGAATCTGTTTGAGATTCTCTCAATCCTTTTCCCTCTGCCTCCCCTTCTTCTTCTCATCCTACTTGAAGGCTCTCTCTCTCTCTCACATAAATAAATAAGTAAATAAACTAATTAGTTCAATCTTTAAAGCCATTAAAACAATTAATTTTGTTATGTCGATTTTATCTCAATTAAGAACTAAAGAAAAAAAGTAGAGAGCAGAACCTGAGGAGACTTTCAAAAATATTTGCTCCAATGGTGAGGACTTCAAGGCTTGATTGAGGCCACACCCATTCTCAAAGACCTCACCTGCCTCCCTCCCATGGCCTGACTTTGATCCAACAATCTGACTTATCAAATTGAACCCGTGAGGGCAGAGACAAGTGGAGACAGTGGGTTTTCCCCCGGTCCTTCCCCTACTCTGCACACACTTCCTGGCAAGCAGGCAGAAATGGAGTCTTCCTTCGATGGGTTCCCTATCTATCTTCATAGAATGGAGGAGGCTTCAGGTCCCCCTCACTCTCTCTTTTTTTCTTCCCTGATGACCCTCCTCAGTCCCCAGCATCTCCTCACGCCCTCTGTCCCTTGTTATGTGAACCTACTATTTTATAGAAAGGCAATAAAAAAAAAAAAACATTCACGCCACAGATAAATGACTGACAAGTTTAACAAGAAGGGGCTTCTTGTATGTGAGGTCTCTGCAAATAAAGACAATGGAAGCTATGTTTTTCACTGCTGGGGAAGGGCACTGAAAGGATGGAGTGGGGGAGGGAGAGAATGACGCCAAGGATGCTGCAATGGAAGCAGAGGTATCAGTGATTGTACGTATGCAATCATTTAGAAACACTGACATACCAGGAGCAATGAGCAGACCTAGCAGAAACATTCCTTCTTGGAAAAGCAGCTGATTCTGGTCCTGGGGGAGAGAAAATAGAGCCTAGAACATCTTTGGGGGCCAGAAGGTAGCAAAGTGCTCAAAGAGTCATGGAGGGAAGTTAAAAGGATGTAGGAGGCAGCTTGCAAGGGTTCACACTGGCCAAATCTGGAATAATTTGGCCGGTAATAGTGATAATGATGGATTGAATAAAATAAGAATCCATAAGTAAATGTTCTGAGTTGAATTGTGACCCCCACCCTACCCTACCTCCCACCAAAAAGAATGTATATGGGTGTCCTAACCATGTTCTAGAATGTGATCTTATCTGGAGACAGGGTCTTTGTAGATACCAAGTTAAAATGGGGTCAGTAGGGTGGGCCGGAATCCACAATGACAGGTATCCCAATAGATTGGGGGGAAATGTGGACTTAGCCACTGACACGCACAGAAGGAAGATTTTGTGAAGACCCACAGAGAGAAGTTGGCCATGGACAAGCCAAAGGGAGAGGCTTCCAGAGCAGAGCCTTCCCTTGCAGGCATGAGGAAGAATGATGCCTTGACCTTGACCTTCTAGCCTCCAGACTGTGAGACCGTACATTCCTTTTGTTTAAGCCCTGGGTGGTGCTACTTCCCTATAACAACCCTAGCAGATCAACAGAGGGGAAGCTCCATATGCAGTAGGATTGCCACCGAATAAACAGAGAAAAAATGGTAGAACTAGAAAACCTTCCAAGGACACTAAAGCTCGAAGGTAAAAGTATGATGGGAAATGGGGTATTTCTGTTGCCTCCATGTGTCTCCCCACAAACTCCAGCGAATTATGAACAGAAAATCAGCAACTCGATAGTGAAGAAAACTCGAGGACATGAAAACAAAACAAAACAAAACCCTCATGTGAGTTTCCTAATAAGGTTCAAAACTGGATCGAGGGTCATGGAACAGCGATGGTATGTTGGAATGTTCTAGTCCCAGACCTGCCCTTAACCAGCTGCTGAACTTGAGTAAATCAGTCACTTCTCCCAAGCTTGGATTTCCTCATCTCTGAAATGTGCTGGAGTGGGGTGTAGACTCATGGGGTCATGGGAAGCCAGAGAAATTGTGGATGTGAGAGCTTTCAGTAAACTTCAAAACATGGTGCAAATTCGAGTCTTCACCATCCAGTGGGAATCAGATAAGACAGAGGAATTAAGCTCACTTCAGGCATCAGACAGCAGAGGAGAATATATGGGGTCAGCGGGGGGCCTTTCTGGGCCCCTAAAATTGGATTCTCAAGGCAATCTGGCTCTGCTGGCTCTTGAACAGACTTCAGTAAGAAGGAAAATGACTTGGAATATATATCCAGCAATATTGGGGTTGCCTTTTTCTTGAGATCTTGGGCTGGGTGACAGATAGATGTTTCAGGATTTTTCTAAAAAATATTTTATTTATTTATTCAACAGAGAAAGAGAGATCACAAGTAGGCAGAGAGGCAGGCAGAGGGGGAGGGGAAAGCAGGTTCCCCGCTGAGCAGAGAGCCCGATGTGGGGCTCAATCCCAGAACCTTGAGATCATGACCTGAGCCGAAGGCAGAGGCTTAACCACTGAGCCACCCAGGCACCCTGGTTTTTTGTTTGTTTGTTTGTTTGTTTTTAGATTTTATTTAGTTATTTGTTTTAGAGAGCAAGAGATAGTGGCAGAGGGAGGAGTAGAGCAGGAGAAACAGAGGAGGAGGGAGAGAGACAGATAGACTGTGCTGAACACGGAACCTGATGCGGGGCTCGATCTCACAACCCTGAGATCAGGACCTGAGCTGAAATCAAGGGTTAGAAGCTTAACTGACTGAGCCACCCAGGTGCCCCTCAGGATGGGTTTTAAGGGGTTGAAAAAATTTCTCCTTCCTCACCCTGCTAGTCTGATAACAGATCATGGACAATTATCTTCTAAATAATGGCCCCTTTGTTGAAAGGCAAATGTATTTCTTGGCAGGGATAAGGAATCACTCACATAGACCTTCTCATAAAACTTAATCAAACCAGCCATCCAACCATCCACACACTCATTGGTTGCTGCTGTATGCCAAGTGCCTGGCTCACTTGGGGCACACAAAGGGAATTATATACAGGGGCTGTCCTGGAGGTATTCACCCTGGGCCATAAGAGACAAAGGCAATTATGGTATAGATGGTAGATACCCACAGTGAGGAGGTACACCTGGCCATATTCGACAGCAGAAGAACATTCTAGAAGAGGTGCTTCCTGAACTGATTAAGGCTGATTGAGGTGGGAAGGCCTAGGAGGGTAGCAGTGGAAACCTGGTAGAGAGGGGTGTTCCAGACCCTGGAAGTCACAGGGACAAGGTCAAAGAGGAGAGGTGACTTGGTCAAGTCTGGAGTTTTGCAGAAATCACTCTGGCCCCAGGCAGCCCGTGTAGGGAGACTGTTTGTGAAGGCTATGGGAGGAATGCAGGGGGGAATGGGGAGCCACTGGGGGTGGGAGGGAGGGTATGGTATTGAGAACTACTCGGAAAGTGGATTCGAGAAGATTTGGTGCCCTGGTGGTTGAGGAAGGAGAAGGAAGTGGTGAGAATACTACTCGGGTTCCAACTTGGGTGCATGGTGGGGATGGGGTCATTTGAGGAGGAGTAGAATCCACCAGGGAAAGCAGGTCAAGGTGAAGGCTACTTGGGGCTGTGGGGTCCAGAGTCCCAGGGGTTCTAGGGGAACATTTGACGATGCAGCAGGCCCAGAGGCATCGCCCAGGTCAGATGCCCCCGCCCAGCCCAAGCACCAGGCATGGACAGTGTAGCTCCATGAAAATGGCACAGCCCTCGAGACCGAGTTCCTGAGTTTGTTTCCTGCTCCTACTTGCTTTCCCGGTGGCCCCAGGCAAGGTGTCGAACATCTCGGAAGCACAACCCATTTGCTATAAAATGGGGATGTGAAAGCCCATCTCCCAGGATGGTGGCGGGAAGGAGGCAGTCCTTGAGCCTCAACAAGGGGCTCTATCCCAGGCCTGCCTTCTGGAGACAAGCTGCCACCAGACCAGACCTAAATCCCTTCAGTTCTTTCCTTAAAGACCCACTTGGCTCCTTTGAATCCTTACTTGATCTCTTTGGGTCCCCATTCCATGGGGAAGAAACCGAGCCTCAGAGAGGCTGCCTGGCTTGCTCAAGACCCCAAAGCCATAATGAAGCAGGGCTGGTCCTATGTCTTCCTAGTAAAGAACCTGTACCTTGGCCACGGCACCAGGTGGGCCCAGGATGCTGTGTGGTGCTGTTTCCAGCAAGCAGAGTCTCTTTTCTAAGTACATCTCCAGTGCATCCCTTCGGTCGACCCTCCCTGCCGCCCCACTGACTCCTTCCTGGATTCCTGTTCCAACCTCCTAACCAAAGGTGGCTGAAGATGGACAGAAGGCCTGGGGCTTGAAGCAGTGGAAATGGCAGGAGGACCGATGAGCACAGGGGTGGAGAGCACAGGGGACTCAGGAAGGCAGGCTCGGGTTATCTATCGCTGCTTCCTGTGGTGCCTTCCCCCTCCTCGCCATCAAACACACACACAGTTGCAGAGAACTGGGAACAGGGGATGGTCCTAGGAGCCACTGACCTAGAGATGACAAGGTGACAGCCTCAGCACCCAGTGCAGGAGTGTTTTCCCTCATTTATCAGATCTGGAGTGGCAAGGGGAGTGGGAGGAGCAGAGGGGCCTCCTGGGGCAAAGAAGGGAGCCTGTACATCTTACCTTTGATAGTCTTGGAAATTCGGGAGCCCAAGGTTCACAAAGACTTTTGAGAAGTTGGCTTCATGGCAATAGGCAGACTTCGACAGGTGCACACGCAGGAGGCGGGGGGCCGTCCCTACCAGGGAAGCACAGAGAGTCCATTGCCAGGATGGACTTCTCCCCTGCACACCCTAAAGCTGGTCTTGGAAGGGGTGTGACCCTGAGCAGGGCAGGGGAGGATGGGTGGAAGCTATTAAGCAACTTGCCCTTTGGTCTCCTCATGGTAGAGCTTGAAAGAGCTCAGCTTAGCAGGAACAGTAGGGGAAAACAGCAGCTGGACCCAAGGTCACCGTTAACCAGCCGGCCCCGTCTGCGTGGTAAACCAGAAGAGCTGTAGACGAGAGGAGCCTCCAGGGTCCCCTTGTATGCCTCAGTGTCATTGCTGCCTTCTAGATTTTGGAGATTCAAGCAAAGAGAATCAGAATTAAGAGGCAGAACTCAAGGGGGAAGACATCAGATGGGCAAAGCAATCCAGAAACAGATCTGATCACCTTGGATGATAGTGAGACTCCCAGCAAGGGGGGCATGCAAATACCTCTTGTCAGAGCTCTGGGTAGGAAATTCAAGCTTCCTATAAAGAAGTCCCACCCAGCTCTGGGGTTCTGGGATCGAGGGAAAGACTCGTTTTAGACTCAATGTCATTAGAGCTCAGAGTCCACTAAAAGGAAGATACATCGAGGTATAATTACACTATAGTGTGATAAGGCACAGGGAGCAGAGGAGTTAAGAGCACAGCTGTCAGGCCTGGGCTCAGATCTAGGCTTTTCCAGCCTCCATTGTGTCATCTGGGAAGTGGGCATGAAACCTCCTTCCCAGGGGAGCAACGGGGACAGAGAGAGAGACCGACTGTCATGCTCCGGGTGTGGTGTCTCACCTGCCGTAAATGCCAATAATGGGAAGTCATTTCTAGGCACAAGGAAGGTACAAGGCACCCTCCTGCCAAGGGCTCTGGACTATGCGGTTCTGCAGAGAGAAGGATGAGCAGGAGCTCCAGGGGGACAAAGGGTCAAGGGCATTCCGGGCCAAGGGGAAGAGCATGCGCAGGGAGAAACCCGATAAGCAGTGGGATGTGCTGAGTTCCGGAAGATGATGCGAGGAGATGAAATTGAGAGGTTGGGCGCAGGGGCTGGATAGCACACGGTGCCCCACCTGTCCTGTCCCAAATGCAAGTGATGTAGCGTTCCTTCCCGTCCAGAGCAGACACCATCAACCTCCCTCCCCCTATCGGATAATGGCTCTACTGTTCTTGATTCTATCTAACAACCCCTAGACCTCTCCATTCCTTCTCAGAGTCATTCCTCTGCCTCCCAGCTTGACTCCCTCCATGGTGTTCTGCACACAGGGACAAGAAAGCCCCTCTTAAGATGCAAACCAGGGACACCTGGATGGCTCCATGGGTTAAAGCCTCTGCCTTCGGCTCAGGTCATGATCCCAGGGTCCTAGGATCGAGCCCCGCATCAGGCTCTCTGCTCAGCAGGAAACCTGCTTCCTCCTCTCTCTCTGCCTGCCTCTCTGCCTACTTGTGATCTCTGTCTGTCAAATAAATAAATAAAATCTTAAAAAAAAAAAAAAGATGCAAACCAGTAAACCAGTCCTGGTCCCTCCTCTGCCTAAGACGCTTCCTTAGGAACCCATCACCCACAGCTAACTTCATCTAGTCTCTCATCTCCATAATTTTGACCATTTGTGCCCACCACCCAATCTGTTGTATACCTAATGGTTTTTTAAAAAATTGACTTCACCCAAAAATATCCCTGAAATTCCAGGTTTAGTATATTGGCTCTATTTTCTCCAATATGCATTGAAATAAATCCACGAGTATTAAAGTAAATGGCTGTGTGTGTGTCTCTCAGTTTGTAGCAGAAACTACGCATGCTCTGCCCAGGAAGCGGCTGATACCAACGCCAGAGATTATCAGCAAGCGCCTTTGCAGATCTTGGTTGACAGACAGGTAAGACAGAGCCAGTGATGTGCTGGTCAATATTTGACAACTCGCTCTGTGGGGGGAAGATCTGATTTGTAGCATTGGTTGGTCCCTATGGTATAAATACCCCTAAGATGGCTGATTTCCAGCTTTGCACCTGATGTCACGAAAGTAGAGCTGGAAAGAGACGCCCTCCCAGGCAGGTGTGAGCCTGCCTTGTGGACCACAGGGAGAGCCCCAGGACAAACATTCTAAAAGGGCACAGGGTCCTTCAGTTCTGAGAGATGCAAGGAGATAAGGACTGGTGTTCACACGGAAGTTGGAAAATATTTACTAACCTGCAGCTTGTTGAAAGCCAAGTGGGTACAGGAGGAAAGGTCTCTGAGCAATGCACAAGGGTCCTTCAGACGGGCCACAGCTGAGGCCACTTCCTACAAAGGCAAGGAGTCCCAGGGCAGAAGGAGACAGGAAGCCCAGTTTTCCTGGTTTGCTTGAGGCTAGGTCCTGTCCTTCTCCTGGTAGAAATAGCCCCTATCCAGAAGCCGAGGAAGAATCAGATTCTGCTGAGCCGCAAAATCTGGTGGCTGAGGACCTCACTAAAAGAAGAAGTGAAAGAGTAATTCTTTCTGCAAGACGGACACAGCTGGATTTCTTCCCTAGAGCAGAAAAACCTGAGACAGCCCTCGGGATATTGGACGTCTCTGGCCTGCCCAAGGATACCCAAGTGCTGGGTCTGGAGTCAGACGCATGCTTCTCATTGGCTTGACCCCAAAACTCCTGGAGTAGGTTGGCATACTTGGGAAACTTTTGCTTTGGGGGTTCCAAGACACAGTGTGTCCCTGCCCTGGGAAGCAGGAGCCAGTGCTCTGACTCAGCCCTGGAGGGGCATGTGGACTTGGATTACGGGCTCTTCCTCTAAGCTCTCATGAGAGAGTCACAAAGGCACTTTGCACACTGCAAAGCCTTGTGCAGAAATGAGCAACGGCATGAGAGTGATGTCCCATCCACCCAAGACTCCTGGGAAATAGCTCCTGTTCATTAGCTCAACACCAACCCTCATGCTGTGCCTATGAACCATCTCTGCCCTCCGGAGGCATATCATCTCAGCAGGAAGACAAGGCACATGAGAAAGCCCACTTTATTCTTCCTCTCCCTGGTCTCTGCCATTATGGACAACACTAAAGAATGGCTCCTTACAAGGAGAGACCTCTTCATGGATGCGATCTCCTAGAATATCTTTACTCCAACAGGTGGATCTGCCTATACAACAGGGATGGTTCTGATTATTCTACAACCTTTGAGAAACAAGGGGAGACACTGGACCAAGGGTTGATAGACCTAGATTTGGTTTTCAGCTCTACTAACTTACTAACTGAGTGGCCAAGTACTAACTCCCCCTGGGTCTCAGTTTTCCTACCCGCAAGATAGGCTTAGGGATCCTTACCCTGTGTGCCAGCCGAAAAGCATCGTCAAGAACTTACCTGAGTTTGTGGGTACGAGATGGGAACTCCCCACTCACGTATGAAGACTGATGAGTGCTATTTGGCTGGGTCACAGACCTGGCTCTTTAGGAAAGAATGTAGAACATTGGAAATGATAAATATGTGGGGAAATTTAAAAAGCAATCTTTTTTCCTGGCAATTTGTGTAAAACACATATGACTGTTTATAGCAAAAATGAAAATATTTGATTGTGGGGTTTTTTTGCATAGGTTGATGTAAGACATATGATAACTATAACATGAAGAATGAGAAGAAATGGATCTATGTGGCTGCAAAGTACTTAGAATTTATGCCAAATGGTACCATCTTAGCTCTAAGTTGACTTTGAAAAGTTACTGATTTATATCATACTCTTTATTTAAATATTTTTTTTAAAGATTTTATTCATTTATTTGACAGACAGAGACCACAAATAGGCAGAGAGGCAGGCAGAGAGAGAGGGCGAAGCAGGCTCTCCACTGAGCAGAGAGCCCGATGCGGGGCTCGATCCCAGGACCCCAGGATCATGACCTGAGCCAAAGTCAGAGGCTTCAACCCACTGAGCCACCCAGGTGCCCCTATATCATACTCTTTAAAGTAACCGCTAAAAAGGTAATGCAAAGGGAAGCCTGGGTGGCTCAGTTGTCAAGCCTCTGCCTTCAGCTCAGGTTATGTTCCCAGGGTCCTGGGATCGAGCCCCGCATCAGGCTCCCTGCTCAGTGGAGAGCCTGCTTCTCCTTCTTCCTCTGCTGTTCCCCCTCCTAGTGCTCTCTTCTATCTCTCTCTCTCTCTCTGTCAAATAAATAAATATATAAAATCTTTTTTAAGAGATTTTGAAATAAATCCACAAATATTAGATAGAGAGAAAGCAAAAAAGCAGGTAGGTAAATTAAAAGAAATACTAAAGTAAATATGCAATTAACCCAAAAGAATGCAGGGAAGTGGGAACAGAGGAACTAATAACAAAAACAAAATAAAAGGTAGAATAAGCAGGAGCCAAATAAAATAGTAGATTTCAACCCTAAACCATTACATTGGTGATTATATTAAATGTAAATGGCCCCAAGACCATGCCTACATTCCACGATTCACTAGAAGGACTCAGGGCTCAGCAGGTAGTCCTATAGATGCACCGGTGTATTAAGCATGCACCGGTGGACTGTAAGAAAAAAAAAAAAAACTCAAGTGGAGTCTGGAGGAATCCATCGTAGGCTTCCTCATGCTCTCTCCCTCCTATGAAAGATCACACAGAGCACACTCTTCCACCAGCCATGAAAAGGCAGCAACACGTGTCTGTGTGTCCCTGCACACAGAAGCCCATTACAGACTCAAGAACCAGAGTTTTACTGGAGGCTGGCCAGGCTGGTCTCTGCCTCACACATCAAAATTCCAGACTCCCTAAAGGAAAGCAGATGTTCGGGATACAGTGAATCATCCTTATCATCTAACCCTTGATTAGGAACACACCAAGAATCAAGTTCCCAGAAACCAACCAAAGGTTAACTTGCAATCGGGCTTTCCGAAGGCTACGCTTCAGTTCTGTCCGTCTTTACTCTTTTCTGCACAGGACTAAATGCTCCAGTTAAAAGAGGGATTGTCAGACTGGATAAAAGACCAAGACTCCACTACCCGCTGTCTACCAAAAATGCATTTTATTTTATTTTTTAAAAAGATTTTATTTATTTATTTGACAGACAGAGATCACAAGTAGGCAGAGAGGCAGGCAGAAAGAGAGAAAGAGAAAGAAGCCAGCTCCCTGCTGAGCAGAGAGCCCAATGCGGTGCTCGATCCCAGGACCCTGGGATCATGACCTGAGCTGAAGGCAGAGGCTTTAACCCACTGAGCCACCCAGGCACCCCCCCAAAATGCATTTTAAATAGTAAGGGCAGAGATGGGCTGGAAATTGATGGGAAATGATACACTATACAAATACAAGGAGGGGCATTTCATAATAATTCACCAGGAAGACAGAACAATCGCCTGTATGTGCCTAGTAATAGAGTTTAAAGATCCATGAAGCAAAATTTGCCCATATGGGAGAAATAGATCTACACTCACAGATAATTTAACACAGCTGTCTCAGTAACTGATAAAACAAGTAGGTAAAAATCAACAAGGACATAGGAGATCTGAATCACCTTGACGTAACTGACACATACAGAACACAACAGCCAATAAATGCCGAATACGCATTTTCCCCAAACACACACCCATCACATGGCCCCTGCAACACCCTGTGTGCTCGGTCAAAGGCTCCATACATTGTAAAGACTGAAATGTTAACAAATATGTCTTCCAACCACCATGGAGATAAGGAAAAGCCAGAAACAATAATGTATCCAGGAAACCATATTTGAAAACTAAGCAACACATTTCTAATTAATCCGTGTGTCAATGAAGGAGTTACGGAGGAAATTATAAAAACGTTTTAATTGGATAATAATGAAAACAGAACATATCAAAAGTTGTGGGAGGCAGCCAGATAATGCTAGTTGGAGACTTACTGTTTTTAATGCTTACATTGTTATTATTTTCAAGATTTTATTTATTTGTTTGTGTGTTTATTTATTTATTTTAGAGAGAGAAAGGGTTCCCAAGTGGGGAGAGAAGCAGAAGGAGAGGGAGAGAGAATCTGGAGCAGATTCTACACGGAGTACGGAGCCCAACGCAGGGCCCGATCCCACAACCAGGAGATTACAACCTAAGCCAAAACCAAAGCTCAGGTTTAATCAACTGAGCCACCCAGGTGCCCCTAATGCTTATATATATATATATTTTTTTAAAGACTTATTTATTTATTTGACAGAGAGAGATCACAAGTAGGCAGAGAGACCGGCAGAGAGAGGAATGAAGCAGGCTCCTGCTGAGCAGAGAGCCCAATGTGGGGCTCGATCCCAGGACCCTGAGCTCATGACCTGAGCCGAAGGCAGAGGCTTAACCCACTGAGCCACCCAGGCACCTCTAATGCTTATATTACTAAGAAAGGGGGAAAATGGGACCTACTTCCTCCCCTCCCTCTGCTCCTCTCCCTGTTTGTGCTCTTTCTCTCTCTCTCTCTCTCTTACTCACACTTTCTCTTAAATAAAATATTTTTTTTTAAAAAGAAGGTGAAAGACAACACACAGAAAAGGATAAAATATTTGTAATGTGTACCTCGGATAAGGGACTTGTATCTCAACTACTTAGAGAACTTTTACAACTCAATAATAAAAAGACAAATAACCCCGTTTTAATCGTCAAAGGATCTGAATTTCTCCAAATCTCCAGAGAAGGTATGCGAATGACCAGTAGGCATGGGAAACGATGCTCCACATCATTCAAATCAGTTCAAAACCACAGAGATAGTATTTTAGTCCTTGACACTCGCTCTAATGGCCGCAATTAAAAAGATGTGAAAGGGGCACCCGGGGGGCTCAGTGGGTTAAAATATACAGCCTGCAATTCTGCCCCATGCAAAAGTTTGTATATGCATGTTCATTGCAACAGTATTCACGATGGCCAAAAAGTAGAAACAACCCAGCTATCCAACTGATGAATGGGAAAATAAAATGTAGCATATCCCTACAATGGAATATTACTTGGCAAAAAGAAATGATGTTCTCGTTCAGGTTATGCAGATGAATCTTGGTAACATTATGCTCCGTAAAAGGAACCCGTTGCAAAGGATCACATATTGTATGATTTTATTTAAATGAAATATCATAAACAGACAAATCTATAGAGACAGAAAGTATATTAGTGGTTGCCTCGGTTTGGGGGTAGGGGATGAGGAAGGGGGTGGGAAGAGGAGTGACAGCTAATGAGTACAGGTTTTTGGGGGGGAAAGGCAATGAAAACATTCTAAAATTGATCATAGTGTTGGTCACACAACGTTGGTAATATACTAAAAACCACTGGATCGTGTCTTTCAGATAGTTGAATTCTATGATATGAAAATAGATGTCAGTAGAGCAGCTATGAAAAAAGTGAGCATTTTGATGAGAAAATTCAGCAAGTTACATGAAATGAACACATTTCTGGAACAATAAAACTTGCTGAAGATGTGCTAGAAAATTTGATGCTCTTTGTATCTATTAAATAGATTGCTTTCATTGTCAAAAACCTTTCCATGTCTTTTCAATAAATGGTGTTGGGAATACTGGACAGTTTCTTGCGAAAGAATGAAACTTGATCATGTAATCGCCCCATATGTAAAAATAAACTCCTATGGACTGAAGATCCAAATGTAAGCCATGAAACCATAGAAATCCTAGAAGAAAACATGAGCAGTGATGTCTTGGACATTGGTCTTAGCAATATCTTTTTGGATCTGTCTCATCAGGCGAGGACAACAAAAGCAAAAATTAAAAAACTGGGAGTACCTCGAACTAAAACGCTTTTGCGCAGTGAGGAAAACCTCAACAAAACAAAAAGGCAACCCATTACATAGAAGATACTTGCAAATGATAGAGTCTATAAGGGGTGAATGTCCAAATATATAAAAAAACTTCTGCAATTCAACACCCCCCCTCAAAAAATAATAATCCAATTTTATTAAATTTAAAAAAAATTTTTAAATATTTTATTTATTTATTTGACAGAGATCACAAGTAGGCAGAGAGGCAGGCAGAGAGAGAGAGGAGGAAGCAGGCTCCCCGCTGAGCAGAGAGCCCAATGTGGGGCTCGATCTTAGGACCCTGGGACCATGACCTAAGCCAAAGGCAGAGGCTCTAACCCACTGAGCCACCCAGGCGCCCCCTAATAATCCAATTTTTAAAATGTGCAAAGGACGTGAATAGACTTCTTTCTAAAGAAGACATGAAAATATGGTCAACATCATTGATCATCAGGAAATGCAAAACAAAACCTCACACCAGTCAGAATGGCTAATATCAAAAATAAAAGAAATAACAAATGTGGGCTAGGATGTGGAGAAAAAGAAACGCTTGTGCACTATTAATGAGAATGTAAATTGATGCACCCACTATAAAAAATAGTACGGGGCCCCTGGGTGGCTCAGTCCGTTGATTTTACAACTCTTGGTTTCAGCTCAGGTCATGATCTCAAGGGTGGGAGATTGAGCCCCTCACTGGGCTCTGTGCTCTGCAGGGAGTCTGGTCAGGGTTCTCTCTCTCTCTCCCCGCCTCTCCCTCAGCCCGTTCTCCCACTCATGCTCTCTCTCTCTCTCTCTCAAGTAAATAAATAAATCTTTTTCTAAAAATAGCATAGAGGTTCCTTAAAAAGTAAAAATAGAAATACCATATGAGCCAATAGTTCCACTTCTTGTATTTACCCAAGGAAAATAAAAACACTAATTCAAAAAGATAGACGCACTCCTAGGTTCATCGCAGTGTTATTGACAATAGCCAAGACATGGAAGCAGCCCGAGTGTCCATGAGTAGATGAATGGATAAAGAAGATGAGATGGAGGGGCGCCTGGGTGGCTCAGTGGGTTAAAGCCCTGCCCTCGGCTCAGGTCGTGATCCTGGGGTCCTGGGATCGAGCCCCACATCGGGCTCTCTGCTCAGCAGGGAGCCTGCTTCCTCCTCTCTCTCTGCCTGCCTCTCTGCCTACTTGTAATCTCTGCCTGTCAAATAAAAATAAATAAAATCTAAAAATAATAATAATAATAATTTTAAAAAAGAAGATGATATGTAGACACAATGGAATGTTACTCAGCCGCAAAGAAAGAAAAGAAATCTTGCCGTTACAGCAGCATGGACAGACCGGAGGGTATTACGCTAAGGGAAGTAAGTCAGACAGAAAAGACAAACACTGTATGATTTCATGTATATGTGGAATCTGAAACAAAATGAGTAAACAACCAAAAACCAGACCCATAAGTACAGAGAACAAACTGGCGATTGCCAGAGGGGAGGGTGTTGGGAGATGGATAAAATAAGGAAGGAGATTAAGTGGTACAGCCTTCCCAGTATAAAATAAGTCATAGGGTGGGGGTAGGGGGGCTTCTGGGTGGCTCAGTGGGTTAAAGCCTCTGCCTTCGGCTCAGGTCATGATCTCAGGGTCCTGGGATTGAGCCCCGCATCGGGCTCTCTGCTCAGCAGGGAGCCTGCTTCCCCCTCTCACTCTGCCTGCCTCTCTGCCTACTTGTGATCTCTGTCAAAATAAATAAAATCTTAAAAAAAAAAAAAAGTCATGGGGATGTGGAGTGCAGCAGAGAAAATATAGCCAATAATATTGTATTAATTTTGGATGGTGACAGATGGTAACCACACTTACCATGCTGAATATGTCACAATATATATATGTATAAGTGGGGGCGCCTGGGTGGCTCAGTGGGTTAAAGCCTCTGCTTTCAGCTCAGGTCATGGTCTCAGGGTCCTGGGATTGAGCCCCGCATCGGGCTCTCTGCTCAGCGGGGAGCCTGTTTCCTCCTCTCTCTCTGTCTGCCTCTCTGCCTACTTGTGAACTCTCTCTCTCTGTCAAATAAATA